>NC_135227.1:8156159-8464909 GCF_052324685.1 Brachyhypopomus gauderio | reverse complement strand
ACGCAACAGTTACAGGACAGCTGCCACTGTAGACGGGGGCGACCAGCAGGGGGCCTGCCGTACCGTGACAGATGCCCCCTCCAAGCCGCACTCCCCTCCACCGGCTGTGCGGCACACAGCGGCAGCACACAAAACAAAGGGGCAGGAAGGCAGGGACAAGGCAGGGACACACCCCCTGCAGTCCAGGAGCTGAAACACAGAACACAAACATAGGTTAGCTCACCTCCCTGGGCAGGACCCTGGACCGACTGGGCCATCAACACAAAACCACGCCCCGGTCGGTCACAGGGCCCTCACGCCCTAACCGGCATTTGACCGCTTAGCCTCACATGTGTGAAGACGAGGAGCTACGGCTCCTTCTTCGTCCAAGGTGCATGTGTGTGCAGGTTACCTCCCCGGGGCGTGGCTACGTCACCTCCTGGACCTACCTCCTCCCGGAGCTGACCTGCCTTCTGCTAGGGGCCACCCCAGCCTCCTGGGGAGTCAGCCCCAGCTAGGGCCTCCCTTTACGGGGTGGACTCCTCCACCCAACCCAGGAGCGCCAGAGACCGAGGCCCAGAGCACCCCCGTCGCGGGCTGGGGAACAGCTCCAAGGGCCTCCTGGTCATGCCGAGCAGGAGGGAGGATCTCCATCTTCAGCAGGAGCTCTTCAGACCGGAGCCCCATGGTCCCCAAAAATCCAGGGGCCACAGCCCTCTAGGGAAGGGCTCTTTAAGACCAGGCTCCGGTCACCCCACAACATAAGGGGGCTCCTGCCAGGTGGAGACCCCCACAAGGTCCAGGAACACCGTGATCCACCGCCAGGGAGAAGCACCTGCACATAACACACACATACACACACCCACACAAAACACAAACGCGCACTAGCGACGCCCTCCGTGCCACACCCCGTAGCACGGGACCACAGTCGGTCCCCCCCCAAACACACCTTTAAGGGGAGGAGCATGCATGGAATTACATGTAACAACATTTCACAAGCACGCTAGGACACAACGAACACGCAAAGTCTAGACAAACAAAAAAAAACCGTGTACAAACAATGAACGAAACGAGACCCACACATACGCGCTCGGTACATCAGGTTCGCAGTCGCTCCCCCACATGAAACACAAGACCAAAGGGGAGCGAAGCGACAGTAACGAGCGGCACTTGTGCTGTGAGGAAGTATGTTCCTGAGCCCAGCTGATCTTTTGCAAGTGTGGATGTGCACTTAAATACGCTTTGAAAATCGATTAAAACAACTTGTGCTGAATTTGGTTCATGATTCATCCATGCATTAAATAACTGAAAGTAACTAAGTAACTTTTACTCAAATTACATTTTAAATGAAGTAATTTTGTACTTTTACTCGAGTAAATTTTGAGATGGGTAATTTTACTTTTACTCTGAATAGATTTTAGGCAAAGTAAAAATTACAATTTTCAGTACTCTTTCCACCTCTGCACACTGGACTGAGTTGAAGGCTGGACCCACACATGAGAATGATGAGAAAATGCTAGAGGGATGTTTGTGTAGAGGAATGGACTCAGAAGCCTGTTCATTCCCCTCTTCTTAATCCTCATTTAGAAAAGAAGACTCAGATTTGATCTTAGATGGGTACACAAATCACAGCGGCTGCAAGTAGATAAAATATCTAGATAATTCTAACATGTATTGTGAAAGATCAAACTGATGAAGATGTTTTATATGCTTTTTGCCTGTGTTTTCATATAGTATTATTGATTCTGATATTGTGTTTGGTCAAAATCTTAATGGAAAATGGCCAAGGCCAAGCTGCATAGACTGTACTGATGTTCTATCAATGTTACTTTAAAAAAGTAATTCGTTATAGTTACTCACTACTTGTTCCGAAAAGTAACTGAGTTAGTAACTGAATTACTCTATAATAAAAGTAACTCGTTAACAGGGAAAGTAACTATTTGCATTACAGTAAAAAAAAGTTATATGCCAATGAATAAGGATTTTTTGAAAAAGCAGTTTTCACAGTCAGTTGAAATGAGTAGATCAGAAAGGTGTTTAACTTTTGATATTTATTGCACATCAACAGACCAGTGCAGGATTAAAAAAAAGCAAAAGTAAACAGTTACACTATATAAGTGTGATGGGCGGGGGTGAGCAACGAAAAGGAAGCGATCACGCCAAGTCTCAGGGAAAAATGATGGTTTAATAGAAAGTGTGCACCCGTGCACTATCTCCAAATTAAGGATATAATGACCAGCGGTCAACTGGTACGACGACAAGACATATATAGACAGACAAACGACCATCAGGTGGGAACGGATCACGGGCTCCGCCCACCTGAGGGGCGTACACGACATCACAAAACAACAACAACACAGCCGCTGTGGACGGAGGCGACGGGTAGGGGGCCGCCTCACCGTGACAATAAGTGCATTTACATCTATCAAATTAAATTTAATTCTCTCAACCTGAGACAACTTGTTTGTTTACAACAGAAGTAAACTTAACAATAAAACCTCTATTCTTAATTAAATAAATCAAATACCCAGTCTGGTAGACATTCAGGAACTTCAAGTATTTTCTTAAATAATGTTTATATCGCCACCTTGAAAATACAAATTTTTTCTCGGCTTGCTCCTGACTCGCCATTTCTGCCTCTTCTCCGTTTGTGTCACGTGTCACTGGTGTGCTTCGGCACGCGTGTAAAAACACTGGCTCTGATTGGCTACCATAACGCTGCCTTAGCCAATCGCTTACTGACTTGTTAAGTTAAACAGGTGTTACACCAAGAACTGTGACCTATCGAGATCTGTTACTCCTCACTAGCCTGGGCAGCAGTCCGCTCGGATTACTGTTAGTATATCAATATATAGTAATGCACCGCTTTTAATGACCAGTAACGTCAACAGCGTTGCAATGATAATTATATTATGCCGTTACTGACAAAATGACGCCGTTACCTAACGCCGTTATTTTTAACGGCGTTATTCGCAACACTGTGTTCTATACAGTGGAGCTCTCATAGCCCTTTTTGTTATTTTCAGGTATAATAATCCTCTGTTAAGTAAATGTGATCAGAAAATTGAGTTTGTAGGGAGGCTTTAAGAAATTATCTCAGCAACATGCCTCTAGTAATCTCTCAGGCTCCAAGACGTATACAACACTGGGCTTGTATGTTTGACTATGACAGCAGCAGATGCATGCTGACAGACAGAATAAGGTAGAACATCTGTCCAAAAGCCAACACCTTTCTATTTTCTTGGAAGAATGTGTTCTTCAGGGAAGTAGCAGCAGGCCAAGAACAGCTGTTGGCCCGTCAGAGCCTACATCCAGCGGGGCAGGAAATTGGTCCTGTGGCAACGTACCACAAAGGTGCAAATGGGCAGGAGCTAAGGTACAGCAGGAGCAGGACCTGAGGCAAAACACAGCACTGACCAAAACATCACTGCAACTAATGTACAGGAGGAGCTGGACCTGAGGAGATGCACCGCACTGACCAAAACATGACCGCAGTTAATGTACAGGAGGAGCAGGATATGAGGAGATGCACCACACTGACCAAAACATGACCGCAGTTAATGTACAGGAGGAGCAGGATATGAGGAGATGCACCACACTGACCAAAACATGATCGCAGTTAATGTACAGGAGGAGCAGGATATGAGGAAATGCACCACACTGACCAAAACACCAACATCAGCATGTGCTCTAACATCAGACACTTCCCAGTCACTATGAATGGCCATGACGTATTACTGCTATGGGTTTATTCTGTGGCTCCAGAATGGTCTGTTGGATGTACAAAGTGCCATATTGATTAAAACAGGTTGTACATGTTCTCCACAATTCGTTTTAGTGTTTGCAAGAAGTCAATTCAGTTGTATTTAGTTTGTTCCCCTGCTTTTTTTTAGAGTTTGAAACCAAGAGTCCCATTTTTTAAACACATTTTTTAAACAATGGGCTGTGATAGCATTCCTCAGTGTGTATGTGTGTGTGTGTATATATATATATATATATATATATATATATATATATATATATATATATATATATAATGTGTGTGTGTGAGGGCAGACAGGTACAATTTAATTGTTTAATGAACTTGTTACATAATCCCATGGAACTTTATGAGTGAGGTAGATAAACGTCTTTCTAAAATGAAATAATTCTATGTAGATAATTTGATAACAGGGAAGGGCTAGGTGTGGACTTACTCTGAGGCAATTTAATAGGTGTTCCATTTCGACAGGTGTTCTTTTTGCAGCCTTTTTTAGAAGAAATATATTCATGCTGTCAGAATCTACCCTGTGAGAACCTCTCGCTCCCAGCACTGCACCGTACATGTGACTTTAGCTTCAAATAATCAGCAGCTTATTTCTGTTCAGTTTAAAGGTTTGCCACTTATTCAAAGCATATGCAAAGTTTAAAAAACCTAAGTTAGTAGTAAATGACAGATTTTTCCACTTTAAATAATGTATTTATAATATATTATACCTCTACAATGGATACGTGTGGACAGTTTGAAATGTGCTTTAGCAAACATATGGTTACTTTATCAAATTCATTTTCTACTTTGAGAGAGAAAAGTAGGAGAGAAGAACTGACACTGACGAACTAAACAACATTTAAACTGACTGTGAGTGGTTACAAATCAGGTCCAAGTGATGTTTGGTGGCAGTAACAATTAAGGCATCAGTAGAGGGAACAGCAGCACACACAGTGGGCTGTGATGAGGTGTCTGAGGAGCAGGAGGAAAGTGATTACTCCTCTCAGTCCACAGCTCCACTGAATTAGGAAGGAGATAAACACCTCTTTGAGAAAAATTGAAGCAACAAGTGGGGGGGAGGGAGGGAGAAAATGTTAACATCTTGTCATTTGTAAGGTGAATAAAAGCACTTCTTGATAATGTTGCAAACTTTTATGCTGCTTACAAAGAGGTAGCATACTACACAGTCCTCTAGTATTATTCATTCCCCAACTTTTAATGACCGTTAGCTGATGTTTTAAATTAAATAAGGCTTATGGGAAACAAATGTTATCAAGCATGAATTATTCAGTAGTGAGACATTGACTTACACAGCACACACCAGGTATAGGCTGCAGTGAATTATGGGTCCAAGTCAGCTCTAATGGAATTCGTAGAGAGTTTGTACCTTTGTTTCTTTGTTCTAGCTTCCAACACCACAATACAGATGTTCTAGAACACACATTCTTTGGAATAGTAATGCAGCAAAACGAAGAATTCCTGAACTCATAACTTTGGTCATGTTACAACAAATGTTAAATCCTATTACAACAAGTTTAGACAGTAACTTATTAAAGTTATTAAATGTTTATTAAATTAAAAATGAACATTGATGAGGGAATAACAAACATAGCCCCAAACATGAGTTTTGCTACTTTTGACACCATTCCTAAATCAAATGTATAGCATAGATAGCGTAGATCATATGGCATTCCATATTTCTAAGAATAGATCTATGCTATTTATTTAATGGCTGTGTTTTGCTGGTCACTGATCAAATGGCTAATTGAACAAGATAGTTTTATATCAACTTATAAAGTGTTAGTTGAAGTTTGCAAAGAGTGCTAGGACCTTTGGTTAGGGTTTTTGTTGATAATCTACTTTGAGATATACTGTCTGTGTAATGTCTTTAAATTTAAATACCATTTTCTATTGAGACAAATGTTTATTTGTATACAACAATGTATTGTATTTCATTCCACCTTATTGTCTAAATATATCATAGTGACAGTCATGATCTTTTGTGACATTTTGAGGAAGCAGCTATGCAAAATAATGGCAGAGTAAGAAAACTCTATGCAGGTGTAATGTACATGTTTAATCACTCACAGATGAACAGACTTCGCCATGTATAAGATCAAAGCTGTGCTAAATGGGCCATATCTCTAGCAGTGCCAGCCCGCCTTAAGGCTCTCGGGTCGGGCACGCTTCCAGAATCATAATGCTTGAATGACCTCAAAATCAAGATGTGCTTTGGATGTCTGTGTCTGGCTCTCCCTCTCTCCAGCTCTCTTGGTGTGTGCAGTTAAGACACACTGGATAAGGCAAACCCAAGTGCCACACACGTCATTTACGTCTGCGTTCACTCATGTATGTGGAATCTAGTTATCGGGGTGGGGGGGTTGACTGCTGGACAGGGGCAGAACATTTGAGTTTTTAGTGATTGCTCTGCACAGTGCTGACAAAATGTAGGTTAATTGCAAAGGAATGGGACTAATCCACATTTTATACAGGTCATGGTGGACGACATCGACGTGACTGACAATAGCAAATGGAAGTTCTGAATCACAGAGATCTTTCTCTGAAACATTTCTTCCCCAGCTGTGGATTTACATGCTGATGTTCTGGGCTTAATGTCATCAGCAAAATAACGCTGATAAAAACCATAATTTTGCTGATGATTGGAAACATGGCATTATAAACAATTGCATGTCATTTTTAGAGTATACATTCAGGCTTGTACACTGTCATGCATAGTGGGCCTATTAAAATGCAAATGTTATTAAGCATACCTAAAAAATTTAGGGGAAGGATTCACTAGAGTCCACCCTTTCTATTAAAATGCATATTGCATCTAAAAATATTTATAGACAATACATATAATAAACCCATTTAAACTGATGGAGACCATGTATTTTTAATGACTGCATTAAGCTAAGTGATCATAATTTAGATTCCACACAAGCTTTAACCTATTCTTCAGTCAGTCAGGTGCCATATGTTTATCTCACCAAGGCATTCATGTGCAGTGACACAAAAAATGACATGTTACTTCCACTGAATGAACAAATATACCTGCACATCTGAAATGGACCTGTATAAAGAAATCTGTAAAAAAAAAAATCATAGCAATATAATAACAGCTCTGTATATTCATAACAAAAGAGACCGTTGGTACATTGGTTCATTGTGAGGGTAAGTATAATAAACACACTGATGTCCAAAAGTACATGCACATTATATGTAAAGAGATATGGTTATGAGCGGATGACTGTTTAACCCTTCATATACCATTAGAACTGTTGAATTTACTTTGTGTTGAATATCGTATTCACTCCAGAAAAGTGTGTGGTCTACGAGTAGCAGGATTGCTTCAAAACTATAATGAGGACATGGCCTCTGCTCCACGTAAGCATGGGTCTGTCCCCATTTTGAACCAATGCATGGCACACATAGAATAAATTAGCCCTGTCCAAAAACACCTTCCCATTTTCAGTCTTTTAGTCTCACTGCATATGCAACCATAAAAGCACAGAATGCTACATGAAACAAAACATCCCCTAAAATAGGCATGGGTGACCCTTTTGTTTGAAGGTCCTACAAAGCAGCATCAGGACCAGAAAAGCACAACAAAGACTGAAGCTCTTTGGGGGCCCTCTACATATTACATTGCAGACAATAAATTCAGTCTGTTGAAAATCATCCTTGTGTGTGTGTGTGTGTGTGTGTGTGTGTGTGTGTGTGTGTGTGTGTGTGTGTGTGTGTGTGTGTGTGTGTGTGTGTGATGGGTGGGTGGGTTTTTTTATTTTCTAAATCCAGTAACACAAGGGACCTTGGAAGACATATGGCAGTGATGTTTTTAGGGAGGCTATTGGAGGATTTTGACCGATTTTTTATTAAGCTCTTTAAAGGTCAAATCCTTTGTGGTAATAATCTTTAACCCAGACTTGAACACATTTAGAAAGTGAAATTTCATGTCATCAGGATACCCTGTCTAATCCTACAATGGCAGCAAAGCCCGTGTGATGCACAGTGATTTCCCATGGCTGTTTAGCTGCATGGTCTCCCTCATTCATAATAAATAGCACCAGGATCTAAGCCCCTGCATTTTGAAAAGGCTTTCTTTCCTCACCACACTCTGCTGTTTGATGCTACACATGAACAAGGTGTCATCACCACTCACATCATGCTTCAGATGAAAAGCTTGCATTATGAGAAAACAGCATTATCAGAAAACAGCATTAATTAAAAAAAAGTTGCGGCTTGAGAATCTGCATTTGCATTTATTCTTTTTACATTCTCAGACATAACTGCTATTCTCTTACTGCTGCTTTGTGAGAGTAAATAAATTAGTTTGGTTCGAGAGCAATATTTCTGGAAAATTATTGTAGCTCTTTACTGTACACACTGTCCTTGTTACATTTGACTCTCTACAAATGCAATATCTGTAATATGTATAATCATTCAATTTCTAATTAAGATGTGAATTCACAAAGGGTTTTTGTTGTTGTTTTCAGAAGTGAATGATTACTAAAGTGAAGTTTATTTAAACTTTTGTAGAAAAGCATATGCAGAATCATTTCAAGCTCTATCATTAATCATGTTATATTAAAAGCACATGGGAATATTAAACATGACATGAGACATGCAGCAAGATGCTTTATAATCATCTACTGCAAATTAGTACAGATCAACAGTGAACATGGCCTCATGTTTGGTATCTCCTATAGACATGTTAAAATCGTACCAAATGATTAAGCTCACTATAGTAGAATCAAGTCCAGTGGCCTCTCTTATGTGTTTTAGTCTTTTGTCCTCTACCATGATGACCTGCTTTATGTGACAGAAGGCTGATAATAGTGATGTATAAAATGGATATTTTCTGAAGTTCAATAATGTTGTCCTTAATTCAATAATCTTCATATCAACTAGAGGTTGTCTTACTGCTCATTGGTTTATAAGGAAAAAAAAACTATCATCATCATCATCATCATCATCATCATCATCATCATCATCATCATCATTTTCAACATTATTTTCATCATTCTCTTTACACAATATATGAACTGTTGAATAAAGAATAATAAATACATATTAAAAAATGTGTATTAATTAACAAAACTATTGGTCTATTGGACTCTCAGTAAGTAAATCAGTAAATAATGATTCCACCAGCATAATTTACTATTGAATTTTCAGTAATCATCCTAGAAACCACTTCCAGAGTGTTAATTACTTATAGCGATTTCCATATCACTTACGGAAACACAATAGCATTTAGGATCAGGATCCAAACCAAGCATGTTTAGCACTGCACAACTGTATATCATTGTGAGTACAGTCAGCATGGTCCACAGCACTAGCAGACAGGGCCATCACCAAGTCAGAGCTATGCTGAGAAAGTGATCATGAGCAGGAGTTACCAAGACAGAGCTGTGTGTGATGAGCACCAATCAGAGCATGAGCTATTCCAGTTCTTTATTGTCATATGCATATCAATACAAAGTATTCAAATTATAATAAAATGCTTGTGTTATGGTAGCATGCTCTCAAAGACAATAGTGTAGAATGTATGTATTCAACACGACAGTTTATAATAATGGATCGGCTTTTTGAATACTTACGTGATTATGTGTGAAGTGTACTGAATGATCTATAACATGATGGATTATTATGTAATCAGGAAAAGAATCTGCTATTGGCTTGTTTATTGTTTGAAGTACTGAGAGAAACAGACAGCCATCTGTTTAGGCATCCTGTTGAGAAATCCGATTGCCTGGAAAAACATTTATTTTCTTAAGGTGGGAAGTACGAGTTGAAATGCTTCTATTGTGGACCAGGGACTCCCTAAGGTAGATATATTTTTGTCAAAAATAATAACAACATAAAAATAAATGAATGATTTCATCAGAAATATCATTTGGTATGATACTTGTTGCATTTGGTATGATACTCACTGAGACACTGACAGACATTGTTAGAAATATGACACAAATAAAAACGTGCAGGCCTTTATCAATGAATGCTTTGATTAGTATAATTATGTTGCATCTTTTAATTTGGATCCTGGCCTATATGGGAAAAATAAACAGGAATACAAATGAGACAAAGTCTAAGAACAAATTAAACATTTTAAGGATGTAACTGGTTGATACAAGCTGTCACAGCAATATGTGAGTGTGATCAGGCTGCAGTATAAGATAAAAAGCAGTTTTCTTTGTATTGCCACATTTTGAATCCTCCACACCACCCACATTTCAACCAATCACTATGAGTAAACAGTGTGTTATATTTTTATTCTTGCACTGTGTGACTGAACATTTGAAATCAAAGAGAAACCTGACTTTGATGTGTGAGTGTTGACTGGAGTTCTAACAGCTTACTAAAATAAAAGAACACCTCTGTCCAGATTAAGCAGTTACTGTTCTCTTGTGAAGTTATGGACTGTTGCTGACAGTTGGCCAAAGAGATGCGTACCTTTACTGTGATTGGTTTCATTCTGACCTATCAAGACGCTGGAAGAAGATGTGAATCTGAAGGTTAGCTGGTGCAGGAAAGGACACACAGGAAGTGAAGAAGATTCTACTGCTGCACAGCTATCAATTCTAAATGCTTTTGGAACTCTGTTTTTGGGAGGTTCTGTGTGCAGTCGCATGACAATGAGGAAGATAAATTTATGTGGAGTAAGGACAAATGGCACAAGCTACAGAACCCGTAGGACTATTAATGTTTCACCACTTCAGCTGATGTCCTAAAACAAATAAAGATGCAAAAAAGCCTTAAAAGTGGAATGTATCCAGAACACATTCCTCAGAATGGGAGCTCAGCTCTCTGCCTAAGGGGACAGCACTGATCATGTCACTAGCAAATGTCAGAGATTCTGTCCATAGTTTATGTTACATTATGAATTAAATGTTGCCTATTTATTTTCCCAATGAACATTGACAAATGCACTCTATGGTAATATATGAAATAGCAGGACCTTTCAAAATAAAATGCCACAAACCCATAAAGTTTTTAATAGAAATGTATTTGTGTGGTGTGTGCACTCAAATGAAAAGTGAATATATTGAAAATAAACGAATCCATCAAACAACTCCAAAATAATTTGTACAGTAATGCATTGTTGTCTGGGTAACTACTGTTTTGGAAATTTTCTAGTGAATTACTGTCAGCATTAATTTTAATTTTCACCAACAAAGGAATATTTCAAGAATAGCATGCCAATCACACTAACACGGTCATTTATGGAAGAAATTCCTCATTTGCTCTGAGCCTATGGTACAAGTACTTTCAACATGTTTGTTGAAATGTAGCACAGGAATAATCAAATATCATTATGTTGGAAATCCATGTATTCATTAATGGTAGATCAGAACTAAACCATGCATGAAGTACTGTTCTCTCAGCCACTGTGAGTGCAGCATACCAAATTTAGCAGAGGGACTGAGAGGCACCATGTTTTTAATAGTCATCAGAAAAATTGCAGACAAAATTTACAGACTGTATCAGATATCATTACTGAAAACTTTCACTAAATTTCAGAGGTAGCAGGAAATTCTTGGAAGATACTTTCCCACCTGTTTCAGTGTGTTGCCTTTATTCTCTGTTCTAAGGAAATAAGTAAATCTGAGGTGAATTCATTTGTTTCCACAGAGATTCTGTGGAAAATGCAATCTGATTAATCTATTCTAAATTTGCATACTAAAATAACAGTATGCAAATAATTATAAAGCAGAAGAGTTGAATTTTACAAGCATCTGTTGCACATGCTGAAGTAGGAGAAAGCTGACACAGTGAAGGAGACCTACTGGATAAGATTCAATCCATTTCATCATCAAGAGAGCTTAAAGTGTTTGACGACTTCATGCGCAGTGATGCTTCAAGGTCAGACCTCCTCTCACGCCCCTGCCCATGGACGCAATAACCAGCTTCCATTGGTCTCTGGAACATAAAAAATCGCAGATTTTACAAAGCCATTTACAACAAGACCACAAACGTACTGTTACATTTAATATGTTCAGTCTACTGCAAGGTTGAGGTATCTGCTTTGATGAGTTAACACCAAGCCACTTTATTCTAGTGGCTAAATCCCGTGGTGCCTATGTTGGATGACCTATGGCCACAGGGGCATTAGCTCCATTCATTCTGGAAGGATGGAAGTGCCTTACTGTATTTCCGTGTTGCTTCATGGGACATGCATCTCAGAAGTATATGTTTCTGATAAACTGTTCGCATGCCAAGGCTGAGAAGTGGTATAGTGATTTAAAATGAGTTATATTCTAAAACATATAAACCCCTTTCAGTTTTGGTCATACTAACACCTAGGAAAAAGCATGCCAAGTTATATGGCAACTAACACGTATCTCAAAAAGTTTCTTTGCAACAGTTGATCAGACATTTAATGTTACCTTGTGACACTATGGGTTGAAAAAGAGACAGAGAATGATGGTAAGGATGTGATCTAATATCCTACTGCGTGTGACTCCAGACTAAAGTGTACTTTGTTCTGTGGCGTTGACTGAACTTTTGCGCCTTTCGGTTCCTGCCCTGACAGGTTCCTGATGTGTCTCCAGATTATGAAAGGCATCACAGGATCATGGCAGCATACCCAGTTGAGCAGCTAATGATGTCTGAGCTGCAAAGCTGCCAAAGACATCTGTTTTGTTTTTCCCTGCCCAGGACACTGTCAGTCCATGCATATGGTAATCTCTAACAGATTAAATAAAGGCTTGCATGATCACTCTAAGGGATTAGGCAATGTCCTATTTCTGGTGGCAGGAGGTGTATTTTTGTTTTTTGATTCATCACAGCTTATCATTTCAAAGCTGTTGTCTTTTCATAGAAGAAGTGTACCAGGGGCTCTGTGTAATAAATATAGCTGCACATGTGTATAAAAGCTGCATATAAAGATCATCGCTCAGTATACTGCCATTACTAACTCATCCTGTCTATGATGGATACAAATTAAGTAAACATCACATATGCAGTACACTGGATAAGTCAAATATCTCCCGTGTACACTGGATAAGTCAAATATCACCCCTGTAATTTATGTTGCCCTTGAATTTGTGCATAAGTAGAGGTGGACAAGTTGTGGTGATAAAAGTAAAACTTAAATCATTCAATTGATTTTAGAACTTCTACATCCTGGTTTCAACAAATCAGGATTAGGAAAAAAATCTATTTTTTTTACTTTTTGAATTTGAAAGGCATAGTTTCCCATGTTACCATACATGTTATGCCCATGCCACTTTTGAAAGGAGAACCTGTGCACTTATACTGAATGCATTTCCTCTCTAATCATGATTCATTTCATCATTACTATATCAGCATGGTGGACACACAGAGTTGCTTTGTCTAATAATCAGTACTTATTTAGCCACCATTGTCCTAAAGGTTAAAATTTGGCATTTCGACAGCATGTGAATTGATTGCTAATTACAAAGCAGCAAAGTCATTATTAGATGTTGATGTCCCTGCACTTAAGATGTCTTATGACCATTCATTACAGCCAAGCCTGTTCTTTTTGCCATTAACGAAATATGATGAATACAAATCCTCTTGATTAAGACAATGTTATGTTATTGTAACAACACTCCTAATTGTCAGGTACAGCCCACATATGACAGAATAGAAAAAATGCTTGAGAACATGCTTATGTTTTTATGGGCAAGACCACCGGTAAAAAGTCCCACAGCTAGGGTTGCCACCTAGGTGTGACAAAAAACAAGGACACTGACATACTACTGACAGGGTGGCGAACGTAAGTTGTTGGGGGGGGGGGGGGGGACGTAAAACGTTACCGGAGGGGTTTGAAATGGACACAGCAAGAAAAAAAAACAGATTTAAAGTGTGCAGAAACAGTCTGAATTGTGGTTTGATCTAACCTAGTTTTTTTTGCTCGGGAACAAATATTAAAAAGAAGAAAAACCGGGACAAACCGGGACAGCCCGGGAAAACCGGGACAGGCACGTGAAAACCAGGACAGTCCCGGGAAAACCGGGACAGGTGGCAACACTACCCACAGCTCATTTTACTCTCATGTAATGAAAACAGTCATAATATGCAAAACATATTTTGCACCTCCACCTCCACCTTCTCTCCCAAAACAAAGTGATGGTTTTTCACAAACAGGCCCCTGCTGACAGGATAAATAAAAACTGTGCTTGAAGACGCACAGGTCACCTCCCATACTCCAGGATTTGAGAGTCTGTCCAGAACCCTCAGCAGGCCACAGCTGCACTGGCCAAATGAGAACCGCACCTAGAAGACACCAGCAAGGCCAGAGAAATGGGAAATTTCAGCATCTGACAAAGAATGTGAAAACAGTAATACAAATGTGAAAACAGTAATAAGCTCCATTTCACATGCATTAACCTCAAGGGGTTGTCTCAAACTCATGATGTGAGGAAACGTGAGAGATGTTAAAAACAAGAACACTCTATACATTAATGCATGTGCTCCTTTGGGAAACTAAATCACGTCTGAATGCAATCCCTTGTGCTTCCCGATGTCCTGCCCCAGTACCAAGTGACAATGTTCACACAGTGCACTTCTCACGGTACAGTTCACACAGTACACTCCAAACGTACTGGTACCCATGGTACACATTAAAAATGAAGGCTGCAACAAAGAATTTTGTTCTCTACGACCCTTTCAAAGAAAAAGGAAATCTTTTAGCAATTGAAATTAATTTTCAAAATCTTGAAAGCACAATTAAAGGCACGTTTGAATCCAATAGTTTGGGTCCTCTCCCTCAGGTAAGATAAGAATACATCTTCCAAACAGTCTATGGCATCTAATTGTAGTTTGAAAACTTGAGGACCACATGATGCAACCCAGTACTGTGCTTCTTCAGCTTTGATCACTAGAGGAAGTTTTGCCTATTGAATCTTCCTCCTCACTAGGCTGGAGTACAGATATATACTTGCGTCCCATTCCAGGAAGGTTCATCACAGCTTCAGTTGTTTGAAACTTCTTAATTATTGCCATAATATCAGAGTATGGTTGCTGTTTTCAGCTTGTTAAAATAACATCTATAAAGATGTTATAAAGATTTATAAAGATTATCATATTTTTGCTTCCTTTAATTTGTTGATGTTCTGATTTTCCTCTTGTTGCTGATTCTAAACTATTTTAAATACACCTAAATTATCCATTATCTATCGTAACATGAATGCATTTATTGAAGCTCTCATATCTTCTGGAGTTTTTGAATGTCAATTTACTGCATGTCAAATGTCTTGATCAGTTTAAATTAGTTGGGACCAAGAGGGGGTAGAAATTATGATTTGATGATAAATTATTGATGCAGCTTTCCCTGAAAATGTGAAATTTATTTCCCAGGGTGACCTGTATCCTGACATGTGAAGAATAACAACCATTTCAGATGAGCTGATCGAAGCTGCCACACAGTCTTATGTAAAGGTGCCTCCTATTGGGTAATTGCTTTGTCATGCTGCATTCCACTCAGTGCATGTGCGGGTGTGGGTGGCACAGATTTAAGCCCCGCCCTCTCCTCCTCCCATGCCGACGCAGAGCTCCTGCCTGGTGCAGAGGCCCTTGTGTCAGGGCCCCCATGTGAAAGGAATGTTTATCAGCAAAGCCTTTGAAGCAATGGCGACCAAGTCTTTCTGGAGCCAGGCATGTGTAGCTGGCCCCTTGCCCAGCCACGCTGTACCTCCCACGTCTCTACACCCCGGATCATGTTAGGAAGGCAAACAAAACGATCTGAGAAGAAGATTGTAGGTTATGACCATTGACGTGTCATGGACACTGAAGAATTTGGTATTTGATTTTCCTTAGATTTATGTCTGCTATCCTTATCAAACACAAGTCAATGTCTATTTTATTAAAAAATATATATTTATAAGGAAAAAATCTGATTGAAGAGTAGAGCAGTTTAGAAGCAATCAACCTGTCTATGTTATGGAGAACAATCAGCTCTCATTTACATAGTGATTGATTCTGTGAACTATAAAGTGTAGAAAATATTCACAAATCTGACAAACAGAGCCACAGCTCTGTGATCACGTTGCAAAGAGGTAGAGGTAGACGAGGCGCAGAAGACCTAGAAGACGTTGCTTCCGCCCTCCAGCAATATTTGATTGTTCATAGGAATTCAGGGCAAAACGAGAGCTGAGACATCACCTGCAAAACAACCGGGGGTGATCAAAAAGCAAGTGAAACTAATTACTTCTTACATAAACAATACATCAACCTGTGAACGGCAGATCGCACGTTTCTATGTCGGTCCCTTGATTTAATCATAACGCATACAACACAATCATTGGTTACTTCATTTGACTCTGCATGGTAGTCTCACTGCGAGTAACGTGCGGTAGGCGGGCGCGCAACGGTTAAATCTCAACCTGAGCAGACTTGCAATCGCTGTAGCGAATAGGTGGCGCGCGAGAGACAGGCAGCGCGTGCGCACGCAGCGCACAATGTACCCGCGCCTCCAGCATCGCGCCGCTTACCCGAGAACAGTGCCCACAACTTTAGGGCAACGCTAACGATCGGACGGACATCCCTGAAGCCTCTTTCCAGACTTCGGATCTCATGGGAACTATGCCTTTTTAAAATATTTTTTTCATGCGTTTCATCACTTGTGGTGGATGCCAAAAGGCTGGTGTTGTTTAAGTATTGTGTTGAGTATCCTGTGGCAACTTGTCTAATGCACGACTGAACTGTCTCTTGAAGGGGATGAGTGCGATGCGCGTCCCCCTTGCCTTCTGTGGTTCATGGAAAGAGGGCAACGGTGAATTGCGGTAACTGGATATTACTGGATAAATGATCAAAGTCTCTTTGACTCCAGCGGACCGAACCAGTGGCTGCATGGGAAATGAACGTGGCCGGCAAACATCAACCTGATTTATTAGAGCGACCCGCCACCCTCTTAGTACCAACATGGGTAAGAAAATATTTTCTTCCTCACAGCTGACGTTGAATTACACCCAAGAATATCCATTTGTTTATTAGACTGACGTGAGAACGAGAGGTATTTTTGAATTATGTGAAAGATGAAGTAATTAACTGAGCGTAAACACGCAGTTGCATAGCATATACCGACACAACCTAACTTTATAATTTATAACATGAGGTAATTGTTTGTGGTTGAGGTTAAAAAAAAATCAGGAGGACTAATGTAGCCTACAGCATATACACCAGTATAACATCAGAATAAGCAAGGATATTGAACACAAACTACCTGTAAGTACGAAGCTGGTTTTACCAGGATGTGACTTAAAAAATAAATATATGTATTTTTTAAATGGTGCCAGTTGTCATTAGGTGGAATGAAACAGCTTCTTGAGTTCTGGCTAACACCACTTGACTTGATGCTTTGTAGCTATGTAAAAATGTAAAAACAAAAACGTTTAAGGTTAAGGCTAAACTTGTTAATTTGCAAGATAACTATATTTGCTAGGCACTATTCAAGATAACCCCTTTAATGTGCACGAGCTCATGGACAGGTGCTGAGGAACTTAGCACTTAACAAGGAGTGCCTGCACACTGTTTTAAATGCTTTGTTTATTGTTGTTTGATGAATATGGCGTTTAGATCTGACAGCACAAAATGGGTGTTTTATGACCATGCAGGGGACTCCTTGTCATAACAGCTGAGTGAAACAGCTTTGTATATAATAATGTTAGAAGCAAAGAAAGCGACACACACACACACACACACACACACACACACACACACACACACAGAGAGAGAGAGAGAGAGAGAGAGAGAGAGAGAGAGAGAGAGAGAGAGAGATTTGCTTATAATGACCTTTAGCTGAAGTAAGAATAATTTATGTAAAAAGACACTCTGAACGTCTGCTTCGTGGGACTTCTCAGATCAGAGGATAAACATACCAAAACATACCAAGAATATGGTACTGCCATTTATAAAACATTTTCCCAATTAGCATTTCAAATCAAATCAAATGACTGTTGTGGACTTTCACCTCTTTGCACAGTGATGTGCCAAAGTATGATTGTTTCTGTTCTCAGTTTTAATGGGTAATATTCAACCACTCTCTGAAGTTTTACATTATTAAAAGCAAAAAATGGTCTTCCATGGCCCTGTGAAAAGGTCTTTCTTAGCATTTAGATGTGTGCTAATGGAAAATACCACATATTATATAATTGCTTTGCTAGTAATTGTTCTAATAGTGTGCAAGGGCATTATGAATTTGTTAAGGGTAGTGGATTTGTTTTGCTAAATAGGTATACTGTTGGCCTGAGGAAAACATAAATACATAAATGTGAATGTCTTCTTGAGTTAAGTAAATGAGTTAAGAATAAAAAAAACATGCCAAATGTGCTTTAAACGTGTCTCCTGCCCCTTGAAACATGGAATGTGGTCTTCTTGTCAGTCTACACACTTTAATATATCACGACACATTAGGGCAAATATGAAAATGATATTTCGTTCAGATATTTAGTTGAAACCTAAAAAAGTCAGAGCAGCTTCTTCACTGTCAGTGAACTGGACATGAGGTGGGAAAAGGTCACTGCAACCTGTGCATTCTGTGCCTGGCAATCATATCTGAGTCTGACAAGTGATGGGTGATGTTTTATCCCATGAATGACCGTGTCAGTGAATATTCCCAGGATGACATCTGAGTGCTGGATGATGACGTAACAGGAGTGCAACGTTCACCATTTGTAAAATCTTTGAAATGAGACAACGGCCTGAGGACTCTCTAGAGCCCTACCTCTATATGAACCAGCCTAGATCACCAAGGGCCTACAGACCCTATAGAGACCTACCTCTATATGAACCAGCCTAGATCACCAAGGGCCTACAGACCCTATAGAGACCTACCTCTATATGAACCAGCCTAAATCACCAAGGACCTACACACCCTATAGAGCCCTACCTCTATATGAACCAACCTTGATAACCAAGGGCCTACAGACCCTATAGAGGCCTCCCTTTATATAAACCTGCCTGGATCATTAAGGGTCTGGGGACACCTTCTAGAGCCCTAGCTCTATATGAACCAGCTAAGATCACCAAGGGCCTGGGCACCTTCTAGAGCTCTACCTCTATATGAACCTGCCTAGATCACCAAAGATTTGGGGACCCTATAGAGCCCTACTTATACATGGACCTGCCTAGATCACCAAGCAATTTTATGTGGAAATGTGCAATCAGGATTTTTATACTTCCTCCAAGTCGCCTCTTAGGAGCTATTATGTTGGAAGTCTTAGACAGAGCAGTGTGGAGCTGCTGCAGCTCACGGGGAACTCATGGCGCAGGAAGTGGCCAGGACCGACAAATGTGTTGGTTTCAGGTTATTTTAATACAGCACTGACTCAGATTATACAGTTTTTTTGGCCAAGATGGCTTTTTTTCCACAAGCTCCAACAAGTTTTGCAGCAGGCTTTTCTGCAGATGGCTCTTCAGTTTAAACAATCATCCAATGTGATTTAATATGTGCTTATGCTTCTGAGTGGCTGTAAGTAACGGATTCCTGTCAAATCATTCTTTCGGGTCTGAGCCACGTTTATAGCTCTCTCATGTGACATTTATTTGTGTTTTTTCTTGCTCATTGCACCTGAAGCAAACCATCTTATCTATCTACAAAAATACTAAAAAGTATTGCAAGATAACACTGCTTTAGAAGACTAAACATTCTAAATGTGTGAAGAAGACAAAAAAAGAATAAATAAATAAAAAAAATGTCCAGACACACATTTTTATGCTTTTATGCCTTTTCCTATTGTGTAGTCTATTTCAGGTTTGATGCTAGTATGCATGTGTCTTAATGAGCATAAGCATATTTGGACTGATAGTCCAATTAGGACAACAAATGCTATCTGCTGAGTTAGTGCTCATTTAAGTACTCAACAAACAGTTGGGTCTTCAGTCTACGTTTACGTGTTCAGTCTTCAGGATGGCAAGAGTCTCTGCAGTTCCAGCAGATAGTGGAATATTGTTCCACCATATCGGAGCCAGGACAGAGAATAATTACGTCAGATTTTAAGCATGGTGTTTCGAGTCGAGCCATACTTGAGATTTGACAAAATGTTTGAAATTGTATGTTTATCTGTCTTATGGTTCATTATGCTTCTTGGTATAAGTATTAATTCCTGTTTAAGTGAGCCTATGTTTATCTGGAATACTAGGTGATGGCATTGGTTCCTGTAGTTTAGTAGTAGTCTGGCTCAGCGGTATCTTGAATTCTGACATATCTATCTAGGATGCATTCTGTGAACAGATGCAAAGCACTATGTAAGTCACTCTGGATAAGAGTGTCTGCTAAATGCCCTAAATGTAAATGTAAATGTCAGATAACCTTGGGATTCATTTATGTGGAAGGCAAAAATGCTTTGAGTTTGAATAAAAAGTAGATTTTTTTCTAGAGTAAAATAAAACATAATTTTTCCTTAGTCATTTATAATAGCACTCAAGTTACCAAAACGTTCTTTCCAAGGAGGTTCAAAGAATCTTGTAAATCTTGTTGAAATATGACATGGTGATGAGTTTGCTGTGAACATTGGTGAAACTCACTGCCTTCTTACTTTGGTACATAAATGTGAACATGTGACCTGGTAGTTTATTCCCCTACTGCTGGTGGGGCTGGAGTACTGACCCTCAATCTTCTAACTACATAACTCACTTTCATAACAGCTACAGTATGGTTCATATATATTTGAACACAAATTTTGTTTACTGACATTCAAGTTTATTCAAGGTAAATTTATATAATGGGCATGGAAATATAATACCAGACCTTCAACTTTCATTTGAAGGAATCCACTTTAAAATAGGATGAAGGGGTTAGGAGTTTCAGCTCCTTAACTTGTGCCACCCTGTTTTTAAAGAGACCAAAAGACATTGGACAATTGATTCAAATGCTATATCAGTGGTTCCCAAACTTTTTCTGCCATGCCCCCCTTTAGTAGATAAGAATATTTTTGCGCCCCCCCTACACACACCCCCCCATATTGACACATGTGCACATGTTTTAAGCCTGGTTTATACTTGATGCGTCGGGAGGGTCCGCGCGGCGAAAATGACGTAATCGCGGTGGCTCCGCACGTGCGCGAGGCCTCGCACGCTGTCGATTTGCGAGGTCGTGCACCTCTCAAATTTTGTAACTTCGCGCGCGCCGCGCCTCAGCGCAATGAACAAAGTCATGTTTGCAGGGTTCATACCTTGTACGGAATTTAAAGTGCCGTACAAGCACTTGTATGTCACTTTAAAGGTCCATTTCAATATTTCCCAGCACGTTAAACTTAATTAAGTTAAATATTTATACATATACTCGAAATGATTCAAAATAATTCGCTTTTTAATCACATTATTTAATGGTTATTTATTTTCAAAATGCCCAATCTTAACGTCTTCACGTTCTCTCATGTTTCGTCCTGGAATTACAAGAGGCTCGTATTTGTTAACCTAATACAAGAGAACTGTTCAGTCAGACAGATATTTGTTGGGAAATGAAGTAGTTACAATTTCAAGCATTTTCAAGTACTTTAGCCTAAATTCCAGCACTTTTCAAACCTGAAACACAAAGCAACATTAAAATTCGTCAGGTAAATGTTCATTCCCCTGTTTTTGAGGGGTGTTTCTTTATACTACCACATATCGTTTCGGACAAAACTACAAAGAATGTGATGCGGCTAGTATAAACGCCTCCACTATTCGCGCAGATTCAAAGATGTATATTTCTATCTATATAGATCTATGTATATATATATAGTGTGTGTGTGTAAATATCATGGGCTATATCAATTCATTTGTTATGTCATTCTCAATTGAGCAGATAAATTTGCCTGGAGTTAATTTGAGGTGTGGTGCTTGCATTTGCAAGATTTTGCTGTGAAGAAAACATGCAGTCAGGGGAGCTCTTCATGCAGGTGAAACAACACTAACTCTCCATGCAGGTGAAGAAAGCCATCCTTAAGCTGCAAATCAGAGAAATTGCTACAATATTAGGAGTGACAAAATCTACAGTTTGGTACATAAGAAATAAAGAAAGCACTGGTGAACTCATCAGTGCAAAATACATGGGCATCCATGGAAAACAACAGTGGTGATGATCACAGAATAATCTCCATGGTGAAGAGAAACCCCTTTCACAACAGCCAACCAAGTGAACAACACTCTCTAGGAGGAAGCCGTATCAATATCCAAATCTACTATAAAGAGAAGACTGTATGAAAGTAAATTCAGAGGGTTCATTGCACGGTGCAAGCCACTCATAAGCCTCGAGAATAAAAAGGATAGATTGGACTTTGCTAAAAAACATCTAAAAAGCCAGCACAGTTCTGGAAGAACATTCTTTTGACAGATGAAACCAAGATCAACCTCTACCAGAATGATGAAAAGAAAAAAGTAAGGTGAAGGCGTGGTACAGGTCCTGATCCAAAGCATACCACATGATCTGTAAAACACGGCAGAGGCAGTGTGATGGCTTGGCCATGCATGGCTGCCAGTGGCACTGGGTCACTAGTGTTTACTGATGATATGACACAGGACAGAAGCAGCCAGATAAATTCTGAGGTATTCAGAGACATACTGTGTGCTTAAATCCAACCAAATGCAGCCAAACTGATTGTTCAGCATTTCATAATACAATGACCCAAAACATAAAGCTAAAGCAACCCAGTAGTTTATTAAATCAAAAAAGTGGAATATTCTTGAATTGCCAAGTCAGTCACCTGATCTCAACCCAACTGAGCATTTCACTTGTTAAAGACTAAACTTCAGACAGAAAGGCTGTAGAAAGGCCCACAAACAAACAACAACTGAAAACTGCTGCAGTAAAGACCTGGCAGAGCTTTACAAAGGAGGAATGTCCATGTCTGGTGATGTCCTTGAGTTCAAGACTTCAGGCAGTCATTGCCCACCAAGGGTTTTCAACAAAGTATTAGAAATGGATGTTTTATTCAATTTTTTAAAATTTACCCAATTACTTTTGAGCCCATTGGGTGGTATGGGGTGGTATGTGATTTGTCAACCCCTGCCAGTTGGAGCAACTCAGCAATCAATGAACTTTCAAATTGTGCACCCTGGTCGGTGTGGATGCACCTAGGAAAGCCATATATGCAGAAGAAATTGTTCCAAAGAATACAAGCAACTGTTTAGCTGATTAATTTGGGCATGCATATGCACAAGCTAGTTTGGTGAAGTGGTCTGAGAGTACAAGCACATCCACTGATTTGTTGTTGAAATGAAGAGGTTGTGTTTAAATGCTTTAGTTCCTCACATTTTTATGCAATCATTTTGTTCATCCCACTGAATTAAAGCAGAAAGTCTGAACTTCAACTGCATCTAAATTGTTTTCTTCAAAAGTCATTGGTAATATACAGAACCAAAAATAGAAAAATGGATCTAACTGTATACTACAAACTGAATCATTTGTAGTAGTTAGTGAATAATATTTTTTTGGATTAATAAAATAATATTCCTAAATTTGAACTGTTAACATTTTAGTTTATAATATAGCTTTGATATTTTGTAACTACTATGGATGGGCTATTCAAAACTGTGATTGCAACTATATGAAATGTTTGCAGTCACAAGAATTAGGAATAACAGACTGGATCCACTGGCGGTACCTGGGAATTTAAGGATGGATTAAAACAGAACAGATCAGATGTTTGGTCATTAGGTTATGTGTTAGGTTATTCAAAAAACATTTAATCTTTATGTTAACACATTATCCATCACTGACTCGCATAATAAACAACGGAGGAGATTATGTTTGTGAATAGCATTATAGAAGAATGTGGTTCATATCTCACAGAAGAATCACACATGTCCCACAGAGTTGTATGACACACCTGGGACATGATATGTGTCAGTGTATTATGTATTTTCCGTTTACTCAAATAATGATTTACATTTACATAAACATCAGATGACTGAAAAGGCTTTGTGAATATGTGCACCCTGAATTGAAGTTGGAACTGGTAGCTACATCAGTCACTTGTATTTGGTAGTAGGCATGTTTCACATGTTCAGATGTCCATGAGGAATTACAACAGTCTTTGTGTACAACAAGAATCTGTTTTGCTGTTGCTAAATGGAGCCTCAATCCATAATCCTTTTAAAAGATTTTAGCTTTATAATAAAATGACACTCTGATAATAGCTCATAATATTTTAAATTCATTTTATATTCACTGTTTTGCAGTGTTATGTCTATCTATTAGGACAGTTCATTATGTATTTCATCAATACCCCATCCAGTATATATTGGGTATAGATCATTAAGTATGCCTTTTCACAGATTTACTCTAATTCCCCATGGTAACTTTTAAAGTCAGTATTTCACATACAGACAAACCACAATACAATCTCAACATGCAAATGTTTCTACAATTAATCTTGAGTTCAGATGAATGTCACTGTATTAATCAGCTGAATGGTGCTGTATTAATGTTGTCCTGATGTTTACTGACCCAGTAAAAGGGCTTGTTTCCTTTCCTGCCTTCATTATTTCTACCCCAACATTGCCTTTTCATTTCTATTTAGATTCAGGGCATGAATGAATTTTAATGTGCTCCCTTGCATTTTAATGTTTTGTTTCTTTATAAGAAAGTAAAAATGATTGTGGAGGAATCACTGGCGATTAGGGTGACTGGTGGTGTTGCCATTTGATGAGGTATTCAAAGTCATTTGCCTATTTCAAGATAAATGCTAATCATTTAGATATCATGGAACAGTTGCAGTCTGATTAGGATATACACATGTGAGGGGAGGCCAGGTTTGATTGCGTATTGCATGTATATTGGACGAAAACCTAAATTTTATTAATTAGTTTACAGTTGTCTTCCAAATATTGTGTTGAGGCAGGTACCTCTTTTTAAATATTTATTTCTGAAATGTTTCTGTACTGATAACACACATCTATCAGCTGTGGATCTTGGCAAATCTTAGGTGTGTTGGGTTTCCCAAAAGCAATGCAGCTTGAAGGTCAGTCTAAGACAGTATAGCAAGGAAAAACAATTGTTCAGAATTGTGTTACCTGTCACAAAGTCAATGCGATGTCTCAAATGTGGACTCCTGCTGGGAAAACAGTGGCACCTCCTGGCCCGTTCCATCATTTACAGGTAGATTACATTACACTGCCGAAGTGTGAAGGAAAACAAAATGTCTTGGTGGTTGATGACAAATTTTCCCACTGGATCGAAGCCTATCCAACAGCAAAAGGCGCTGCCACTCACTGCTAAAACACTAGAACGGGAATTCACTCCCCAGTGGGGACTTCCTGAATAAATTGAGTCAGACCAAGGCACATACTTCACCGGGCAGGTAGTGCAGAGGTTTGCAGACTTTTGATAATAACTTTGAACTGTCCCTACAAGCCACAAGCCCCAGGACAGATGGAATGTGCAAACCGGGTCATCAAAGAACGGTTAACTAAACTCCACAATCAAGGAGAAAAATGGACTGACACCTGCTGTGCTTTGCAGTTGACGGGCAGCCAGAAACAAAAGCCTGAGGGTCCTGAGTCCCTACAAAATCATTACTGGGGTCTCAGTGGTTGTCTTAGGGATGACTGATCTCCAGCAAGCAAACACTCAGACTCACTCCTTAATTACATCCATGATTCCACGGTGATACTGGTTGAAGATATATGTTAATTCCAAACCTCCCCACATGCACAGATAAACACTGAAAATGTGAAGATCGGTTTTCTGACATGAGGGTACTAGTTGAACTAGTTGAACTTCGGCTAGTCTAACTACACAGGAGGGGAATCAGCCATGAGTAGAGAGAGGAAAGCAGAGGCAGGAGGCAGATCAAATTGGAATGGGAGCAATGGATGGACGAGGCCATGGAGGCCTCAGCTCAGACAACATTATCCTTTGTGACAGTGACATATCGTGCACGCAAAAATAGTAACAGAGGCATTCAGAAGAATTATAGCAGCACTTAGTAAACGTAACATTAAAACAGAATAAGAAAGGATTTCAAATGAACACATCAGGAACAATCGCAAATAAACCTAAGCACATGAGATATATTGGACGGGTATTTAAATTAAGATGAATATGTCTGACAGATCTTGCTGGCAGCTAGTCAGCTAGGTATCTGGCCACTAGCTAGGTAGTTACATCATCTTCTGATCCTCCCAGAATCCCACTTCACCAGTTTGCTGTATAGTTTGCCTAAAAATAGATTGGCAGTGGCTCATGTGCTGGCTTGTAAATGTCAGGTGACCGTTCCCTTCAGTGCACTTTGTTTCCTCCAGGATTAGACCAGGTTGGAGCATTTTAAGTGGACTCAGTACATGTCATCCCCATCACTGTGGGAGTCCATGCTGCAGTTTCCTCAGAAAAGCCTCCACATTTATTACACCCTCAAGCTTTATGTTGGCCATCAAGACTATTGCTCTCCATAGAGTGCGTCTGCCGTATTCTCGATCATCAGATCTGCACAAAGCACAGTTCTACACTTTGCAGCATGGACTGATATCTCCAATGTGTGAAAAAGTTATGAGACAGATAAATTATGAGACAAATTATAATAGGTGTGAGGCACTTAAAATTATGTCTTAATTTTCACATCTAATGACCATTTGAATTAGAATTAAGCACTGGTATTGCATTAGACACTATATTACCTGTTTTCGCCTGTTCTAGCAGTGGAGGAAGAGAACATTGGTGGCGAATAGAACCAGGCTGGGAGGAGCATAACATTATCAGATCTGATCTCCGGTCTGATCTCCAGTGTGCAGTTGACCTCCAGTCTCCTTTAATTACAGTTGTGATTGAGGCAAGCCAGCATCCAGATTCTCTCTTCTTTGGGAGCAAACTATGAGGAGGCAGCAATCCCTCCTATACAAATAAATAAAGAGTGCTTAGTTTTAATTCTTCTAATCAGGTTGCAGATCATTTGGGTATTCCTATGAGAAATGCGACATGTCAGCTTCTTCTTGTGCTGAAATAGCACTGTCTTTTAGACTGGCATGCAGAGAAAGAACAAAAATATATGAGGAAATGTCAGTAGATGCATGGGACGTAACGCTTGGTTGAGTTTTACCACATACACTCCTCATCAACGCTGAATCTGCTCGTGCTGCATGGCGTGTTGCTGCAGAAACGTGTAGCAATGGAAAAACAGTGTTTGACATGCAAGTCGGGCTGATTTTATGCAGTAAAGCCTTTCCTCTTGTTCTTGAATCCTCACATATTTAAAATGAAGGATGATGTTGACAAAAAGCTGCAGATGTCTTCAGCCACAAACGTCACCCAGAGTCAAATACTGTGCTGTTATTACTAAAGCGAGTATACTGCATGTATTAATTTAAGTAAAGTGCTTTCGGAATAAATGTTATGACTAAATACATCCTAGTCATTTTAGAATGAATGTTGTGCCTTAAAAAGACTTATATTTCAAGTCAGTAGAAAGATTTCTGCAGATGCCGTATATAATGTACCTATCCCCCACTCCCCCACCCTAACCCAGTGTTAATTGTTAATTAGCTAGCATTTGTTAGTTGTGATATGCTCACATGGCTCAGCAGGCCAGTAGTGAACCTACAGTTTATTATTAGTTTCACTGAGACTTGTGAGTCCCACTGGTGATCCCCTGGTGCATATTCTACCAGTGTACTTGTAGTGTCAGGCTATGACTCAAATCTTTGATTAATTATCCTATCCCTTTGGCGCTGGAGGGGGAGTCACTTGACCTAAATCTTGGTGTCTCTTGGGAGGAGCGCTCCTAGTGCCAGGAAGAGATCTAGGCCAGGAGAAGGTAGCTGTAGGTGTCCACGAATTGGTGCCACCCTCACAGGGACCTACACGTATGAACACAATTAAAACCATGTATGATTTGTGTCAGGTTCATCTATGATTGTAACTTTAGTGCACTTTTCTTTTCATAAATATTTCTTTTTGTACATGGTAAGGTCAGTAAATTAGTGGAAGGAACTGCTGACAGGAGAGATCTCTCTATAAATTGAGTAGCTGTGCTCACATAGTTTTTTGACATTCTACTTTCAGAATTCAGCCTTGGAAAAGGAAAGCTTCAGGATGAGAAATCTGGCTTTTCTCCATCCTGCCAGTTCATAAACAATATGAGCCTGTTTATATTTCATTCATGTTCTGAAGAATATTTTTCAATTTACCAGCAATGTGCTCTTGGGATTAATTTCTGAATGTAACTAAATTAACTTTGCTTGTAAAGCTTTTGTTATCTGCACTTTATTTTCCTCTAGCAACATTTCAGAGTGGTACAGAAACATTTTTTAAACACAAATTCCTAAAAGGAAGCAAGTGTCTCAATGGAATGGTAGAATCCACCTGGGCTGATCTTTTCTGCCTTTTTTGGAGTAGAGGCAGAAATAAATTGCCCTTTTAACCCCTGATCAAGACATTGGTGCATGCTGTCAACATACAAAAAAAAACATTTTATGTATATTAAGCTTCACACATTTGTTCTCTCTTTTTAAAGACAAAAAGTGGACTTGCCCTGTTGTACGACGAAGACACCGACAACACCTATGACATCCGATTAAAGTTAACAAAGGAGATGCTGACCATTCAGAAACAGGATGTGGTATGCATAGATGGCGGAAAACATCACGTAAACGTAAGTACTAAGGATTTATTCTCCTGAAAAAAGATTCAATTTCACACACCCAGGCTGCTTCAGGCTGTTGTTAAGAGCTAAACCTACAACATTTTCTACTTTATATATATAGAAGAAGAGGCATTAGAATATTTTTTTATTACATTTGTAATCTCAGTCCAGCGGCACATTCTAAGCCTTAGTTCACAAGGTTGGGACACATTCTCTTTTCCTACATCATGCAGCCTGATATCAGGAGTCTCAGTGAAAGACACTGTGCATGCTGAGTTAATAACAATATGTCTGTGTTTCAGCTGTGCTGACTACATATGTGATTAACATAAGTATTTGCCGAGCTGTTGCCTTTGTCGAACGGTTTATCCAGATGAATCTTACCAACTAAATTCCCATTTTTTAAAGCACAGAACTGTTGTACTCCGAAGACAGCCGTCTGGGGGCCTTGGTTTGAGTATCAAAGTAGGTTCTTTTGTCTGCTTTTCAAAGGGGTGTACATTCAAATCTGTTTAGAAAATAAATTTTTGTTCCATGACTTTCCTTGACCTAATTTATTTAGCTAATTAAATTTGCCTAATGATTTGAATGAATTTGCAAACTCAGGTAGTGGGAACAAAATTCTAGAGAGATATTTTACTTTCTTGCTATATATCTCTGCTGCTTAAATAATATAGTTCAAATCATTTAACTGAACATATTTTGTTATTTAATTGACCGCATATCTACGTGGACATGGCGGATGTCTGCTCAGGGGGAGAATCTGTATTAAAGATCAAAGCAAAGCTTGTCAGACAGATTAAAGCCCATTACAGCACTGATGGTGCTGTTGAGCTGTAGAGGTGCTGTAGTTCATGCCGTGTGATTTCTGCAGTGAGCAGGCGCTAGGTGGACAACTAAATCACACAAAGTCCTTTTTCATCTTTTTCAGGGAGGAGCGGAACATAAAGTGCCTGTGGTCATTTCAAAGATTTTCAAAGATCAAGTAGGTAAGACACTATTGAGTCTTCCTCTCAATTTCTGTGTGATTGAATTAGTTAAGGGGCAAGGGATAACTATATTTTACTCTTACTACCATCAGCAGTGATTAACTCTTTTTAAGTTGGTAATTTAGAGTGTCTGTAGTGGAGAGACAAGATCCAGTGTTTCTGTTAAAGCAGTCTGTTTGATAAGCACGTAGGTAGAGGCCAGCAGATATGCTGGTCTGCTTACTCCCCACGAAGCACAGGGGGAACACTGACATGCTGTTAGCCGTGAAAACCAAGAGGCCTCATAAAAGCATGCAACAGATATTCTCACATATTCAAGCCCTTATCCAGTTTTATAACTTATAAATGGGAAACATTGATTACACTATCAATCACAAATGGTCTTGTTTGAGAGATAACCAAAACTGATAACAGGTTTGGTGTGGGCTTTTGAAACCCATTTCATAATGTTTTGCTAGTGTTTTGATCAGATTTCCAATAAAACCCTCTATTATCTGGAGCTTAGCTATGCTTCTAAGTCAGTTTTGGCTCAATGTAGTGCCACACTAACTTTTTGAACCCCATGAATTTGAATCTGAAGACATGCTGCACTTTTCAGTTGTGATAAAATGACCTAAATCCCAGAATTATGTGAAATTTAGATTTAAACACCCGTTTGTAGCATGTCACCCGGCATGCTATGCTGGGGATACTCATCAGCAGCCGTTACTGATGGTCATTTCCGTAACATTAGCACATATGAAACAAGTGACTGATCAAATGTCTCCATTAACCTTTGACCCTGTGTGTGTGGCCTGCAGCGGATCAGACAGGGCTCCTGTTTATTGGCGATGCTGTATTACAGGTCAGTGCAGTAAGCATTAGCTCCCTCTCATTTCCCACAGTGCCCTGGGCTGCAGATGTGTGTCAGAGCAGTGTGCTCCCTGCATCCTAATGATGCCCTCTCCTGATTCATTTTCTCCGGGTTGACTGCGGTTTTAACCTTTGATCTCATTACGTGAATCTGAAGAATAGCAGTAATGAGACATCAAGAAAGTGTAATCATTCTGGATCTTGTTACTAAAAATGCCTAAATGAAAAAGAAGGGATTTAATGAAGAGTTATGCTCTTCTTTTTCTAATTCATAGCGGTGCTCTGTTATCTCACAGACTGATGCTACTGAGCTATTGTCTGTTGATAGATGTGATATGCAGCAATGTAGCACTGTGGGTTCAGAAAAACCTTATAAGTTCCCACATCTCTCTTCCCTAAAGGGAGCCTCATACGTGTAGATGAAATGTATGTGTGATGTTGATCTGCTTTATTATCTCTTTATCATGCAATGGCACATTCAGCAACAAGGAGATTGCATCTGATATTAAGGAGAACAAATTATGCAGTTGAACAGTTTTAGTTGTTTATGAGCAATAACAGAATGACATGTCTAAAATATGAAATAGGCACTACATACAGACCAAGGGCAAAATAATTATAGAGAAACATTTGAAAATTAAAGTTACTGATATATGAATAAACTGCCAATATTATTCAAACAATAAACTCTAATGCAAGTGAAAATTTTACTGTTGTGATAAGATCAATCACTAGTAGGGTGGTATAAACTTCAATTTATACTTCACTATTTAACTTTTAATTAGCAGGTGAAAACAGAAATTCATTCAAACATGTTAGTGGATCTTTTCTTTATTTATATGGAGTGTAATTTTAGACAAAGTGTGATCGAAAATAATTAACTACATCTGGTTCAGTTTTAATTATAACAACATGTATGCATGCAGTTTTCCAATTAAACCTTTCTAATGAAAACTCTGTCCCATATAGGTCAATGGCATTAACGTGGAGAAGTGCACGCACGAAGAAGTTGTGAGTATTTTCTCATCAGTTCTTTCACTACTTCCGTCTGCAGTGTAGAAGCGACGTTGACGTGGTGTTGATCACAAGTGCAGCAGATGCCTCAGTGAAGTGTGTGCCATCCTTTCACATCTAACAAATGTTTCTTCTTCTTTTTTTCTTGGACCTCAACCATAACAAATCAGTAGGGAGTAGATTCATCACACGCAGCCTCCAGTGAGGGCAGGCACTTTAGGAAGGCTGCAGTTCACTGGTGATGCTCCCTCTCTCTGTCAGTCTCTCCCTTTCTGTTTGTGTCTCTCTCTCTTTCTCTCTCTCTATCTCTATCTATCTGTGTATACATATATTGTGTAATAATGTGCGTGCGTATTTCTTGCTTTCCTTGTATCAAACTCACATTCATGTATTGACATGAATTGAATTGTAATTAACAACTGTTGGCAAACCTAATATTAATAGGGACAAAATAGTGATAAAATGCATATTATTAATTCATATAAGCTTCATATGTGTGCATACTGTAGACTCATGCACTTAAAATGACTGTGTGGTCCAAAGAAGGAAGTCATGGCCACCCAAAGCTCATGGTTTGCACACCTGCTATAAGAGAAAGGTGTCATAACACAGTGCATCACAGTTTGCTGTGAATGGGGTTGCATAGTTTTAAAACAGTCAGAGAGTCATGAGGAATCATGAGCACATGAGCATCTGGACTGGACCATGAAGCAAAGGATGAAAGTGACCTTGTTTGATGAATCACATTCTTTTACATCACGTGTACAGCCCATTGTGTATGTTGCTATCTATCTATCTATCTATCTATCTATCTATCTATCTATCTATCTATCTATCTATCTATCTATCTATCTATCTATCTATCTATTTATCTATCTATCTATCTATCTATCTATCTATCTATCTATCTATCTATCTATCTATCTATCTATCTATCTATCTATCTATCTATCTATCTATCTATCTAAAGCAGCGCAGATGTAAACATCAAAGGCACAAATCAGCACAAATGTGGCATAAATGCTTGAAGTCACTTCGGTTCAAATCTGAGACATACAGAGTCAATTTCACACACTCTGATTTTTTTTTACAATTTTCATCAATTGCTTTGATTCATGTCTTCAAACAGTTTTAATATTCTCAAAGATCTCAAAGCTCAGATGATACGGTACACCATAGCTTAGCTTCAAAAGGTCTTAACTCACCCAAAGCATTGAAGCATTGATGTTCAAAATGTTTAGATGTTTTGTTACTGTGGCAGTAGACCCATTTTAAGTAACATTACTATTACTTAAATACAAATTTTAAATACAAAGAGTTTTACTGCTTTTTTATTGGCACTGGCAGTTTCACTGTGCTCTAGTGTCACTTTATTGACACCGAAGGTTTTACTGTACCAGAGTGGTGGTGTTCTCAACAGCACTTGCATTTCCATGTAGCCCCTTTATTTTTACTGACACTGTAAACACTGTACAACCCAGTAAGCAGCAACACAGAAAACGTATATAGAGAAGCAAAAAGGAACGTGCAATTGAAGCATAAACTATAGTAGTGTGGATTATTGTAACAGTAAAACTGCTGTGCTGCCGTACAGACTCCAGCCACTGCACTGAAGGTCTTTGGTTTGGTTTTGAGTATTTGCTCATATACTTTCCCACATCCGTGCTGAAAACAGTATATCAGTTGCATTCAGGAATGGAGAATATCATAGAAAGAAGTCCATCATCCTTTGATGGACAGCAATTCCATAATGATCTCATGATGATAAAGCATTCCCTGATAATATTTGCATGATGGAAGCTTACATTTCCCTACAAAATTACACAATTTGGCAAGACTTGTCTTATCAAGCCTCTTTCATTCTCTGGGATAAGATCTCTGTAGATAGTGTCCAACATCATTATAAGATGCTGGGTGTTGTATCATTCTCAGTTATTGCAGTGCAGTCCACGCTGTTCTGAAAACCCCACAATAGCCTGGTGGTCTATTATAGTTCAGCTACTCCTTCTACCTTTGGCCAAATTGAAACCAGCCACAAACACAGGGGGGTGAGGGATTTTACTGTCTTCCAGTTCAATTATGTATACAGTAAACAAAATGTCAGACCAGTTTTAGTGTAGTATCAGGTACAGAAATGTACAGTAAATGTATATAGAGGTCTATACACTGTAAGTATATACAGGCCTATTATCTGTAAATATATACAGCCCTATACAGTGTAAGTATATAGCTGCTGTAAGAAACCTCTACATTCCATAATGTCTCTAAAATGATGCCTTGTAGAATTGTTTAATGGCCGTCTGATATCTGTTCAACACTCAAATTTGATATTTTGAAAAACATAATTGTTCTCTAAAAGAACATTCTGGATCTCTTTCAGTCTAATCGCATTATTTGCAGTGACCATGTTGCAGATCTCTCGCACCTGCTGAAAACTATTCTTCTGCCACCAGCACAAGGTTGACATCTTGTCCCACATATTTGTGAATCACATTACTGCATCTGTACTGTACTGTGAGCCCCATATATTTATTATAGCAAGAGTTTCAGGAATGCCTCGGAGTTTTAGTTGCGTTGTTGCTATAATGGAAAGCTTTACAGTTTTTCTCAGTCGATTCGGTTCATTTCTCAGATCAGAATTGAAATTCTCAAAACTGTTCATTCAATCTCCACATCTCCTTGTCACTTGTGCACATCATAATTGCATTTCTCATTGTGTTTAACATTTTGCAAATGGACTTGGATAATTGTCTGTTGTTTTTTACATTATCAGTTGCTTATGTCATGTTTATCAAAATGTGTTGTCGGATTGTCTGTTGTATTTTCTTACCCTCCAAAACATTTAGTCTTTAGGTCATCGCCTAACATGTTGTCATAATCTCTAAGGCATCATTTTAGATTTTTTTACAGTATTTCGTTTATTTTTTTTTTACATTTTGGTAATTTATCCTAATTTGATTAAATTGTTTACAGGTGAACATTCAGTTACAGTAAGAAAGGGAATTGGTGAAGGTTTAGATCAACCAATGGTTTCAACCATATGTCAGATGTGCGTCTCATGAACATTTACACTAATTGGCAAACAGAGGGTGAACAGCCAAGAGGAGGCATAAGACTGTGTGGTATAGATGGGTAAGACTGTGTGGTGTAAGGCTGAGGGGGCAAAATAGTGAAATAAGGGCAACAATTGTGGACCACGTTTTACATGTAAGTCATGGTCTCACAATGGTTGAAGCTGGTCGTTGGGTGCAGCCGAATATTGGAAGAACAACTGTGGCTTCAATCGTTCAAACATTTCATAGAGAAAACATGTGCCCTCTGCTGTAATGCTGCACATTTACATAAATTTTGACATGTTACTGTATTTAATTTTTTGTTTTGTATTTTTGCATTCTTATACCATATAAGGATATCAAGTGTAGCTCATGTGGGGGGGGGGGTATAGAGGTTCCATTTTCACACCTCAACAAGAGGAGGCTGTATGTGCTCAGGTTGTTTGGAATGTGTAGAGTAAGTTTCTAATTTTGTGGTTTTCCAGTCAGTTGTCTGTCTTTTCTGAATTTCAATCAGATTTGTTTTTGTCAACAAATTGCAGTGCGAACAATATTGTTGTACAAATTTGATTCCAGTCCAATTTCTTTCTATCAGTCTCCCACATACAGTGATGTGTAACTTTGTGTTCTGTGTAAGTTTGTATTTTGTGTGTAACATGTATTGTTTCATTTGATATACCACAGAATGTGCAACATTCTTGAAATCAAAAGCTTAGCTAGTTTCCATCAGAATATACTTACAGTCTGCACTGACTGTGACTTACTGTAAAGTTGCACTGACAACATGACTAAGTATTTTGACTGCCTTGTTTATAGGCAATGGCACACAGACTAGATACTCTGATGGCACTGACTGACTGGCCTAAATATTTGCTTTTGGGGCAAAAACAAAGAATTTTGAGTGAAGTATGTGCTTTTGCAGGTTTGCATTGTGTTTTGCTGTTTGCAATAACTGTTTTAAGAAATCCACTAGCTGTGATGCAAATGTAAATCATGATGTGAGAAATGAACCGAATTGACTGAGAAAAACTGTAATATGAATTTTTTCCAGTATTGAGTGAGTACCTGTGGGAAGATTTCATAATTGAAGACAGCATTCACACTAGACTACACTTGACAAGCAGCCTCTACCATTGTATGGCCATGGTTAATGATAAATGATTGTGGACTGTATTTTCATCTGGCCTTCCACTCTTTGGTCTCATCTTCTGTTTTGCCATCTTTTCCTCACTAAGCCACTATACAGACCTTCTCATCTTCCTCTTCCTTGAGCAGATGACCGGTATCCTCATTGGTTACTTGCTCACATTCCTCCATATTCAGAGATTCTAGTGATTCAGTGAGTCACGTTCTTTGTAGATGTTTCATAATATTAACCATTTGTCAGTTAGCTTGATTGTGTGATTGGTGGATGTACGAAATCCCCCATTCATTAGTTAAGAATCAAGACTCACCTGCAAATTGACCAACTTTGAAGACATTACAAAAACTCTATGGTAGCAATGCTATTTATGAACTACATGACTATTTTAACAGGTGAATGATTTTTTGTGCATGTGATGACATACAGTGAATGAAGTCCTACATTTTTTAGAGAGCAAAACTATTCAGCTAAGAAGAAAAATAACTTGATTTGATCTGTAGAGTGTGTGCATCTGGAACGTCTGCTTTTGGATAGTTTAACTTAGTCATTTGAAAAGACGTGCTTAATGCTTAATTTGTAGTTGGCTCAAAATAAGAAATTGCAATCTGTTCTGAACAGAAGATGATGATATGGATATCTTCATAAACTGATTTGAAAATATAAATTATTATTTGAGAATTGTGCCAAAACAATTAAGAAGAACTAGAAGAATTTAGTATAACACACTGTTGCAATGATTTGATTTCTTATCAACTGTGTTTACTGTAACACCCTGTTAATAGAATAAAAAGTTCTCTTGTGGATGTACTTTACAAATAATTTTTTTCTAACCAGAAAGGAATATTTGACTTAAAAGATTTAGTAATTCATCTGTTTATATGATTTTGATCATGTCATCAAAGGCTGGTAAGCAGATATAACCATGAGCTGAACCAGATCTGTTAAAGAGAACAAAATGTCAAGATGTTTAGTAAATGGAAAAGCATTAATTACTTAAACATCAGCTTTTCACATGTTTGGGTTACGGTTTCAGACTCTGATGCATAGAGGATGGTGCAGTTTGAAGTTAGCAGACACTGAGAGGCTAATTACTTGTCATAGCAACGGTTAGCCAGCCTCTCCTGATCTCATGAAAGCCCAGCTGAGGTTACGGAGCCCTTTGTAAATATTCATGGAATTTATCGTGAACTCTGCTGCAAGCTTAAATTTTGATTACATTGCATTATATTTTGAATCCAATGCTGATCTCTTTTTAGTCAATCAAGTGTGGCGTCTGCATTAACAAGCTGCTCCTTTAATGATATCTCATCTTTGTATCTTTTCAACTGTCCTGCAATGTTAGAAAGATATCTTTTTAATCTGTCTCTCTCCTCTCGCTGCCTGTATTCCCCCCCCCCCTCTCTCTCTTGTTTCCTGGTCAGGTTCATCTCTTGCGTACTGCTGGAGATGAAGTTACCATCACTGTGAGGTACCTCAGGGAGGCACCTGCCTTTTTAAAGCTCCCATTAGGTGAGGAGTTAGATATGAGCTCTCGCTGTGCCGCCAAAACATCTTCACATGTATTCCACAGCTCCACAGGAGGCTACTGGAAACCTTTAGACCACCATAAAGCCAAGAACCTTGTTTGAAATATAGTCCAGGTTCTGTGTCTTTTTATGTGCTGCATTTCTGCCTTCCCTAGAGCCTTTAGTACCTTAAGTACCTTTTCAAATGTATATGGCTTTTTGCATTCTTACTTTTTCTTTACTTTGATGTGGTCCTGGGTTAGAGTTAGTATACAGCATTTGTTTCAGCGAACCCAGCCACAGTAGTCAAGAAGCTCATAAACAGAACATGGTGGTATGTAGAATCTTTAACCAGCTGGGATGTATTGCAGGTTCTCCTGGACCAGCCAGTGATGAGAGTAGCAGAGCGTCCTCCCCACTTTTTGACAGTGGTTTGCATTTAAACGGGAACTTAAGCAACACAGTAAGTGCCTCTTTATATATGGATCCCTTCAGTACTCTTCCCATTGAAATGATATTCATATGTAATTTATCTTTTTTTTTCCACAGCAATTGAAGGTTTGCTAAATGACAGACTCAGTCTGTAAATATGGCATTACGAGGTAGAAGTCTTTAACTGACTAACTGAGATGTATGTTGCGTTAGGTCCAATAATCGGTTAGAATTATCATTTGTGCTGTTCATGGCCTGTGGTATATTTATCATCATAGACTCTTTTATGTCCCTTCTGAACAACATTGAAAATTGTGGGCTGGTATTATTAGTGTGAGTCTCAGAAATGTTTCCCAGTGTTGAGAGGCGTGAGTGGAATTCCACTGGCTTGCGTGTGGTGGAAAAACAAGTAAACAGTGTAATCTAGAATGTGCTGGTTGAGTCAAATGAAGATGGTGTGGCCTTTTTTCCTGATGCACTGCTTATGTATATGCCAGGCACAGTGATGGGTGTAAATCACTTAAACTGTGCGCTTAAACTTTGCCCTGTGCTAAGATATTGTAACACAACAAGACATAATAAGGCACTGGGTCATAAGGATATCTGCTTCACACTCTCTCAGTCAGGTCAGGTGGCTGACACAGACAATTAGGCACATAGACACCAAAACAGTGAGCTCCACGACAGGGCGAACACAGCACGGGCACACGCCTCAAAGCCTCTGTTCCACCAAACAACTCTGGGACTGGAGACGTGAATGAACACAGAACTTCACTGATGTGTACTATACGGAGCAGTCAGGACAACCATTGTTTCATGAGACACGGGCACTATTGACACTGTTGTGAGTGTGCGTTAATCAGCTCAGTCATCATCTCTCTCTTTTCGAGATACGGCTGCCCTCTGGGAGCAGGAGGAGGTTTTAATCATGTCTTCTGGATGAAACGCACTCTGCTCCAGTATACAGAGATTGAAGGGATGGTTTGCCCTGTTTGTTTCTAGTATACAATCTGCACAGATAGGCAGCTTCATTATTAAACAACGAGCAGCCATCACTGTATTCAGATAGACGTGGAGGGTAATACAGGTGACTGCATTTCTCCTATTTACACTCTTCCTTGATCCCTCTCTTCTCTCTCTGTGGGACACAGGACTGTGTTGAAAAGTGAGCTGCACTTGTCTAATTGCTGACTCAACAAAATGTCCGCCTCCTTGTGTTCTCTAAATGAGTCTTTTTTTAATCTTCCTTTAGTCTTGGCATTTCCTTCCCTCCAGGTGATTAGAATTCGCAGAGCTTGTCATCTTCTCTAGGCTCGACACTGAGTTGATTGACAGTGTTTTTCTTTCATAGCACCCGCGGGCGAGCATTGATTCATTTACATACCTTCCAATAATTAGTGCTGCATCTCTCTTTGCCCGAGACGTTTATTGAAACATGGTGGGGGGACTGACATGGAGCACAACAATGCCAGTGGTGTTGATGTTTGGCAAGGTCAAAAAATATGCAATTCGGTCATCATAATCTATCTTGACATGCGGACAATATTTTATTCCTTGTCATCTCAGTCTCCCTAGCATAGCACAAAACGAAAGTCGAATCAGGTTTAATTATCCAGCCTCGGCGTGCATAGACAGAACAGAGGGGAATATCTCGCTCGAGAAAGTGTCGAGGGCATGTAGGCCTAATTGGTAGTGGCACTGAACATTTGACTTGGTCACAAGTATGCTCTGAGAGCCCTTCTGAACGGACCACTGGCGAGATGTCTACAGCAGCACCGCGATCTAGCTGTGATGAGCGTTAGTGGAGTGTTAGGTCACATAATATCAAATTCTTTCTCAGTTAATGTGTCATGTACTCCATGAACGTAAATCAAAATGTAAATTATGCATTTTGTGATACATTGCAAGGAAGCAGTTCTTTTTTTTTTTTTTTTTTAGAAAACACGAAGAGCCATTTACACCTGCTGTTTCAGATGTGATGCGGTCCATATTATACAGAACTTATTTTCACTGTGCTGTTCAAGGTGAAACACAGAAGGGTATATTACCACTAATTTGTATTTGTCAGTGGTGAGATGTTGAAAGCAGCTGAAAAGTTCTAATAACATGTTTGTGTTACTGTATTTTTTTCTCCTCCACAGAAGACCTCTCCTGGAGAATGTTTTTTAGAATATTTAAATCCCAATGGACCTGTACATGAGCATTTTAGATTTCATAGTCTTCTTTTTAATGGGATTAGTATTCCATAGGGGGGAGGGATAATGTGATTATTATTCTTAGTAATTTTAGTCCTGTCCGAATCCACCTTGTCAGTTATTTTTACAGACTGCTTTGACTGTTAAGTTTATTCTAAATCATGCAGATTGCCATGTCAGTAAATATTCCTCCATGGCTTATGGAAAAGGAGATTTCTTTTCTCAAGCATGGAAGCTTGTATTGTATAGTTTAGGCATGTACTTGCTCTTTCAGAGGAGTCTTCTTGTAGCTTTGGGTAGCCTGCTTATATTCAAAAACAAGTTTTTTTTTGTTGGTTTTTTAAAATATCAACATTTCGCATAGATGTGTGTAGGATTAAAGAAGGGGGGGGGGGGGGGGGGGGGGGTGAGGAATTTAGACCATGTCTGCGTCTCATGCATAACCGTCCGAAGTAGGTAAGGTTCCATTAACATTTCATGGAGAAACAATGTTTTGCATTTATGATGACCAAAATCTACATATGAAGCATGAATGTTTGGTGTGATGGCAAGGTGTAAATTGAGAAGCCACTCCAATCTGTGTAATTTTTACTGAGATTTCTAATCCCATGAAAATCGGTTATGAACATTACTTTACAGACATCCAGATAACGAATCCTGTCCGAATTGTACATTAGTCAAGCAGTTTCTGAAATATGTTTCATTTCTCCAGTAAGTGCTCCCTGAAGCCAGTGAGTAAGAGCCCTGTTTCAGGCGTCTTGTCCCTGCTGCTGCTCGGCGCTGTGGCAGGGGAGTGTAATCTGTGGAGGGTGTAATTCGTGAACAATACAATCTGAGCTTTTCTGGGTCAGGTTAAAAAGCTGTGAAGCTCTTGAGCTGTGTGTTTTTACTGCATCGCAACAATTTCTTGGCAGGTTTGAGATGTGTGACAAGTCTGAAAGCTTTTAAGCAGCTGCTGTTTCAGCAGTAACTTCGTTTATAATTGCAAACTATAATTGATCTGCCAATGAGGTAAACAAGCCAGTGAGATTTGTGCAAATTATGCACAATATGCTTGTGAGCTGTATCGTGCACTGACATGCTGTTCTAAGTGCTGCTGAGTGATTGTACATGGAGGGTCATTGTGCAAGTAAGTGAATGATAAGATATATAATAAGTGTAGGATAAAATGTAACATTATGGTCGTATTATGGCAAGATAGCAAACCAGCAGCACTGTTTATAAACTTATGAATGACTGTAAATATAAGGCTGTATGTACCAATGCTGCATAAACCTGCACTTCTGTAGTCATTGAGTTACAATTAGGAGTGAGAGTGAGGTAGATGCTATTCACAGGCCTGAGTTGCTGCTGGCAACAACTGTCCTTCAGCATGGTTGTCCATGACTTGATCATCTACATAGAATAGGCGTATGTGTAAGATTATAATATATGTGCATTATATATTCTTTACCTAGTGGCAAGAGTCTACAAACTATGATATATGCACCATTCTATGTATAATATATGTAATATTATAATAGATAATATAGGCTAATACTTTGCCTAGTGGCAAGTCTACAAACTGTTGTTTGTTTTATCCTTCATCTCCTGTAAATCTTAGAAGAGGCAGAAATTCGTGCTGTTTACATATGCATGAAAAAGCATGTGAAAATATAAGGAACCCCTGGGCTTTCAAACCAAATTCGTCTTCATTTATGAACTGCCCTAGGATGACAGTGCTGTAATGAGGGAGAAGTATATTTTGTGAGTGAGGAGGCAGATTGCAGCCCCAAAACTCCAAGTGTTGCAGTTACTAGTGACGTGTGAGAGCTAGCTGTTGTTGGGCTGCCTGCCTGCTGATCAAAGTGCAGTGAAGAGGCTGAGACGTGGGGCTTGTGTTCCCCTGCTCACACGCTCTCTGTGTCTCTCTCTGTCTCTACCTGTGACCGCCTCTCTCTCTCTCCCTCTCTCTGTCTCTCTATCGCTTTTTGTCCCCTTCTGTGACTACCTCTCTCTCTCTTTCTTTACCTCTGTCTGCCCTCTCTCTCTCTCTCTCTCTTTACCTCTGTCTGCCCTCTCTCTCTCTTTCTCCCTCTCTCCCTCTCTCTCTCTTTCTCTCCCCTTTTCTCCCTTTCTCATTTATTCCATCTAGGCCCCGTCTTCACCTTCCTCACCCTCGGCTAATGAACCAAAGTACGAGAAGCGTTGGCTGGACGCTGTCTGCCTCCCCCTGTCCATGGCTCGGGTCTCTAGACACAAAGCTGGAAGCGATAAATTAAGGTACGGTAATCTGCTGTGATGCAGTGCCAGCTCTAAGGTGTGCCACAGCTTGGCAGGCTATTGGTTCTGCAAGCATTTTTGTCATTTAAGTGGGAGGGTGTTAAGTCCAATATCTATGCAGTGGCATGCAGTGCCTGAAAAGGTCACCGATGCAGATCGCCGATGGTGGGGCACTGAGGTTGATGAGAAGTAGCTCTAACGTCTGTAGCTTGGACTCGCATTGAAGGAAAATATGTATTATTTTTGCTCCACTAGGGCTGTCTCTGTGCAGCATGGACAACCAATTAAATAGAAAAATAAATATATAAAGTTTTTTGCATTGAAGATTAAAGATCATAATTTGAATATGGAAAATATGTCACCCATGCTTTATTCATAATGGGGGGATGCCTCTGAGTGAATATATTTTGTTATCATAAAGTAAGTTGATCAGACCTCACTCACACTGAAAGGAATCCATTTATTATTCCTGCTTCAGGCATCTCAGCATTTGGTTCAGTAGATGCTTTAGATCAGTTTAAAGCTACCAGCTAACATTATGTTCACTTGAAAGCAAAGTAAGTTATGGCTTCACAAACCTGCTATAAAATGCATATAATTCCATGTATGATTAAACAGTATAATACAACTTAATTATGATGAATGTTTTATGAAAAAATCATTAGTGATGGATATTGGTATAAAATCCTTTCGCCTAGTGCCAAAAGCTGCCTGTTATCTACTAATTCTGAAAAGGATTAAGCTTTTCTCTGGATAAGCATCATTTGAGCTGTGGTGGTGTCCTACTAGGCTACATATTACATTCTGACAGACCTCCTTCCAAAGCTGCTTTTAGATCCCACCCTAATATCAATGCTGATTGTTCTATGAAAACTGCTGAGTTTAAACTGGGAAACCATGTCAACTACATTTATTAGTTTGCTTCAGATCATACATCATATTTTCATTCCTATACAGTATCACTTTATCAGAAAAGAGAGATTCGTTCATTTTATCATTTCAAAACACCTTTGGGAGACTGGCTCCCTGGAGAGTCTATGTTCACATCACACTTTTTTTCAGACTTCAATTGCATTCCCACCCCTTCCTCATCCTATTTGCTTCCACTCTTTCTGTTAATCTAAAACTCAGTGAAACTGCACTAGTCCACATTAATGGCTTTTTTTGTATTGTGTTCTTTCTTTCACACAGAAAGTGTCTTGGTTTTAGAAGACTTGGCTACAGTCTGCTGGTAGTTCAAGCAGAACATTATATTCTCCAGGCAATTTCTATCAGAACCAGGCCAAGCAGGAAATCACTGTCCTGTGCTCTTGACCTGCATTAATTGAAATAATGGAAGTCCAAACAGCTGTATTGAAAGAAAAGTGACTCCAGTTCTACCTGGAGTGCTATTCAGTGGTATTCAGTGGTATTCAGCGGTATTCAGCGGTATTCTAGTACTAATTCATTTTTTCTTATATTGCTCTCTGTGTGTGCTTGTCCTTGTGTGGAATTAATTCAGAATTAATGTGCTGTATAATTTTTACATCATTTTTGATGCTTTCATAATAAATTACTTACTCAAATAACTTACTCAAATTACAGCATTTGCTTTTGTTTATATAATTGTTATTTAACTCGACTATCAGGGTAAAGTCAATATGCACCTTAGTTTTGACAGTTAAGTCTCTCAGGTCTTGAAAACTGTTGTGATAAAATGCAGTTGTCCAATCATCATAAAAATATATGCTTTGCTAGTATTGTCACAGTCACTTCACATTCTGTTGAAAGCAACTAACTAGCTATCATTAAACAGTTAGTCCACCAAAATCAAAAGCTAATTCATCTGCCAGACCCCAAAAATACACTGAAATTAAATGCAAGAACTGTCCCATTAGATTCAATTGATGTAACATTTTAAATGTATGCATTTCAATCCATTAATTTGTATCTAGGGCTGCCCCTAGAAAGATAAGAAGAAGACACTACTTACCACTGCATAAGCAAGAACACGTGTATCAAGGCCATTTTAGCTTTAGTGATTGCTGTGCTATTTCTGAGTCTAAGAAAACTAAAAAATTACCCTAATAAGAATCCTCTGTGAATAGCATTTCACTTTTCAGAAATTATTCAAATTATTCAAGTATTATTGAATTCAGGCACAGTATATGGCTATAAATATCTTATTTGTTTGTTGATTTCAGTAGCGCTGGACAAAGGTTCTACTGCCTTGAAAAACGCATCGCCATGGCACCGGCACTTGTTTTATATTCCACATTAGTAACTGGCTGTTTACAAATTTAGCTCTGGTTTTTTTTTCAGATGTTTCTATGCTGCATATATCAATGCCTTCAATAGGTTTACCTGTCCTTTCACTCTCTTCCCTGGCCAAACCCCGACCCTCCCACAGGTCAAACAGTTTTGAGGTATTTGCCTTAGATGGAGTATGCACCAATGTTCTACAGTTTTGCACAGCAGCAGAAAGCACAGATTGGCTTCAAGCAATAGCAACCAATATCAACGATCTGACGCAGGAGTGTGTGAGTATCACAGACAGTGTGCATATCACAGACACAGACAGTGTGAGCATCACAGACAGTGTGAGTATAATATAATAATGTAGCAGGCTCCCATAGAACTTGGGAGTTTATGCTCGCTGCCCATATGAATATTTCCTGCTCTAAGCATCAGTGTGAGTGGAAACCCAGCTAGATGGGCCTACCAGAAACAAGACAATTACACCTAATACCTTTTTCCTACCCACTGGTGTATTTGCATCAGTCACTAGTGATGGAGAGATTGCCAATTGCAGCAGAAAGATAAAAGCAGCCTAATATTCTCAGAGCTGACGCAAAAGCAAAGGGAGTAGGAGTATGTGGCAATAATGATAATAAAAACACCAGACTTTCTACATCATGGTCAGTTTTCAGTGACACTACTTTAAATGGACTGCTGAGATTCCAACTTTCCTACTAATAATGCACTGTTCATATTAGAAATGGGATGTAAAATTAAACCATACAAAATAGGAACTGCTATACTGTATGTTCCAGATCTTGTATCCTAGTGCTCCTGTTGCAGTGTTCAAAACCAAGAAATAAAATCTTACAAGAATATTGCCTAATGATCTCATTTCCTGGGCAGCATTTTAATTAGAGTAGATGATCCAGTGGGCCTTTTCTATAGCTCTGCTCAAACATGCTCTGATTTACTGCCACACAGCTGCCTGCTTTACATGCAATTACAGTCCTTACGTCAGCTAATTATGGATACAGAGGCTGATTGCTAAATGTTCAATTAAGTGCTGATTGTATGTGAGAGCGGGAAGCGGAACTCTGGCTTTTATTGTGGTGACCTATAATCTATAAATAGACTGTGTGATGCATGGATTTGCACAGAAGAGTGTGGGAGTTTAGAAGGATGCTTTTTGACAGGTTCTGACCTGCAGTTCTCTGAAAAGAATGTCATGAAATAAGAATTGAGCGTTGGCTCTAACAGAGTGTTTCATTAATATACTGTCAGTCATTTCTGAACACAGTTAGTCATTACCAGAAAAGCAACTGTCAGGATTTGGAATCACAGATTGGAACGTTAAAACACTGAATCGCACAACAAAATCTATTAAAACTATGAAACACTTTTTTTTTTTTATTTAAACAAATAGTTTCTGAAAACTAAAAAAAATAATAATGATAGTTTCTACTAATGGTTCCATTTATGAAGAGTTCAATAGATAATACTCTTTAACAGAGTAGTTGCAATAAATAATCTATCAAAAAAGAACCCAAAAAATTAAAACACAAACCTCTGGGTCCCAAGCCCTATAGTGTGGACAAGCAGCATGTCTGAATGGCAGCGGATGTGTGTTTTAGAGCCTGTGCCTTCAGCTGTGCGTACTCTGCAGGAGCTCTGCAGCACGGTGCCCCCAGGGTCCTGCGCTCTCCCTCTCTCCTGCTGTGCACGTGAGGGTGCGCGCCACCCCATAAGCCAGGGGCCAGAAAACTATTTGTGAAAAATATGCACAAACCATATGTAATACAGAATTGCTCTGCTTCTAATGGAGGATTTTGTTATCTGGGATGCATTCTGGGAAGATTTATTAGTAACTGAGTTTATATTAACGTTTAAGTAAGACTAATATATACTGTTAAATTTTTTTTTTCCAGATAAAAAGAGCAAACAAATACTATTCACCTGATGAGCAGGTAGGCATACCTATGTTTCACACTGTACACATGTACTTGTTGTCTTCAAATGCTTTGTATTCAGTGGTCTTCGGAACTAATGGCACCCTTGGTAGACAAGAGCAAACAAATGTATGTGTTTAACACTAAAATGAAAAATGAAGGAATGAAACCTTTACGTAAGGTACATTTATTCAAAGACAAACTTTTTCCTCTTGAACACATACCATTATGGGTACCCCAGAGAATTCTTAATAACAGAATGTATTTAACATATTCTGATTTATAGTCAGCCTTTTTAAGCACAGTTGACTCTTGTGAAACTCCATGGCTCCCTGTTTTACTGGGGTATAAATATGTGATGACTCACAGAAAGAAATCTTAAAAGAAAATAAGAAACATTAAACATTATAATTAGTTCACATTATTATTGAATATCATTAGTTGAGACTAAGATGATGTGAGGAAGAAGGTCATACAGAAGATGGTGGAGGCTCTGTGATGCTGTTATTAGGATTCAAGGAATCACTCCTTCACATACCAGGGGAATTTTGATCAAAATCAGGAGGCTTCTCCCAGGAGGCCAAAGCCATGGTTATGGCCCAAACAAACATATGGTTTACTCACCAGCAAACCAGGATTTGCATTAGGTTCCCAGTCCCATGACCTAAACCCCATTAAGATTCTACTGGGTAGTAAATATTACTAAAGAGGAGAACACATAAAGAAAGGCCTAGGACTGAAGGATCTGGAGAGATTATGTATGAGGAATGATCTAAGTATCTTAATATGTTTTCTCCCAACCTCTTTCATTAAAGATAAAGATCAGTGACTGCACAGGGATCTGTGCCTTGAACCTTGTCTATATGGACTGTTGGGTCAGGTTTAGTAATAAATTACATGACTATTATGGGGTTCGTTGAGGATGAAAAGGAGAGGGCTTACAGAGAAGAGATGAATATGTGTGAAGAGATGTGAATATGAAATAAACAAAGGAGAAGATGATTGTCTTCAGGCGAGAAGGGCTCACCCACACCACAATCACTACCAGTGACACTGCTGTAAAGAGTGTCCAGCAAGATCCTCAGGGAGTTTGTTGCTGATAACCAGACTTGGACCATGCAGACATTCTCTCTTGTTAGGACAGTCCACTGGTGCCAGCATTTCCTATTGTGGATGAGGAAAGCACATCTGAACACATCAATGTGTTCATATCAAACATGTTTTATTGAGGCACCATAGAGTGTTTTGACCAGCTATATTTCTCTGTGGTTTGAGGGCTGTAATGCCTCAGACAGAAAAGTCCTGAGAAGACTGGAGAGGACAGTAGAAATAATCATTGGGACCAAGATCTCACCTGCTGAGGACTTGGCCAGAAAATGACACCTGTTAAGGGCCACCAGCACCATGGGAGACTACAAGAACATACCATGTCACCCTCCAGTCTGCACCTCAAAACTTCAATTCCCATCCTCAGTTCAAACAGATGGAGATCACATCACATGTTTCTGCCAAATGGAACTTCGAACTTCAACCCCATATTCATCACCTGTTATCTTCTCAACTCTGTGTATCTAAGCCACCTCTCTTTACACAGTCTTTGTGAAGTATCACAGTGGTTTACTCCTAAGCTTGCTGAGTGTTTTTGACCCTGTTCTGTCTCGTCTTTGGATTTTGAAATTGTCAGAGTGACTCCATGTTTGGATCAGCACATATTCAGGAAAGCCACATTCTGTATTTTCTGCAAGTGTCTGCCCTTAACTTTAGACCATCCCTGTCATAGCCTGGTTTCCCTGTTCCCCTGGGGTAAGAGATATGGCAGTTTACAGTGTAGTACTGCAGGTTCCTTAAGAGCTTTTACACAACTGCTTCAGACTATTGAATGCACTGGAAATAATTCTTATTTAGATTTGATAAGAAATAGTCTTTGTTGTAATAAATTTTTATAGGGTACTCTATATTTTTGTTCTTGTTTTTATCTTGGCCCTGTGTTTTAGTTGGACAATCCAAATGCAACATAAAATGTGTGACATTTGTGACATTAGTGTACAATTTAATGATAAAAAGAAATATTAAATCTTGAATGTGAGTTTGGTAACAGAATGATGTACAAATTTGTAAGTGTAGGTTTGTCAATAAATATGTGTTTTAAAAAAATTTTTTTTCTTTGAATACTTGTAACTCACTGAATGGTTTATTGCTCATATATTTAAGTGGAGGTTAAAGCTGTTAGACAACAAAGGCATTTTCTGTTGCCATTTTTGTTCACCTTTATCAAGGGTGCCAATAATTTTTGAGCTCACTGTGGGCACTTTTACACTGTCATCATGCTGGTGCTGCCAGAGTCCTGAATGGTGTCCTGCTTTTCCACCACTAAATCACAGGCTCTTGGCCAGAAACCTCACTGCCATCCTGGCCCTATAATCTTGTGTGTCTGGAACCAACAAATCTGTGATGCACGTGTCTGCTGGTCAAGTGTCACCTCGTAAAGTTGTTTACCTACCGTCCGACCTTTTACAACCAAAAGCACAAGAGACGCAATAAATGCAGCAGTAATGAATCATCAGTGACCTGCAGAAGAAACAAACACATTACTTGTGCTATGGTCATGTAGTTTATATGAAGTCTTCTGTTTCTGGATGACAGAATGCCCACATGCATATATCTAATTGTTGGGCTGTCACACCAGTGGACCATTTTTAAAAAGGCCCGCTAGTTTGTAGGAGCTGACACCAGTTCTGAAATGAGTACCAGCAATTTCTTTGTGGAAAAGTGATAAAAATGCCAGTGAGTCTGTTCAGCATCACCATGCTGCGCAATGGTTTGCATGAATGCACAGGTCAAAAATCTTTTGTCATTTTACAAAATTGCCAGTACTTACAGCTACACACAGCTCAGCTGACAAAATTTGTATTGTGTCAAATCAAATCAAATCAAATCAAATGCATTATTTGTTTTGATCTCAGTACTATTGCATATTTTTGCCTTTCACGTTTCAAGGATGGAGAGCAATGTTCTTTTTGTGCAGTTTATGAATGGTGAGGGGGTGGGAGTGTGTGTGTTGGGTGTGGGTGGGGGGGGCTGCTTGTGTGTGCTGTGCTCAGCATGAGAATCGCTCTTCTAGCTGTGAGAAGTTCTGCAGTTTCAGTGCAATTGATTTGTAGCCTGCAAATATTTTTTTTCTTTTTCTGCACAGATCATCCATATGGGTTGGGTGTGTGAGCATCTTCATGGGAGCGACGCCAGCCAGATCCAAAGCTACAAGTTTCTTGCATTGAAAGGCTCCTCTCTCTATATTCTCATGGGCCCGCCTGTAAGTCCAAACACTTTCAGCACAAAACATAAATCATAAAGTGCACAACTCCACCAAAAGGACCCAAGGAGCCAAGTGGATAGTCAGCCATGGAACTGTCTGCATGTTTTCCATAAATATCTTTTAGGCACTGCCGGTCCTTTGCAGATCTTGTAGCCTCCTTCATAATCACATATAATGAAGCCATTAGTTTTTAATGGCTTGTGCAAAGGAAAGGTTATTATTACCACTGATAATGGGACATAAGTTATTTGTGACAAACGTTTTATAATAGCTTTTTTTCTTTGATGAGATAAAGTTTTAAATTGCTTTTGTGTTCATTTTGTATTCATATGTATACCCATAAAACTTTCGTCTCCTATACTCATTTTGGTTTCAAGTTGTCCACTCACTTATGTATTCACATTGGCCTAAATGATAAATCTTACAACATAAAAAATGTATTTATTTTACATATACTAAAATATGTATATCCAAATAAATAAATAAAGAGGTTGCATCAGTTATGTGTGTACAAACAGAATGAATTGTTGCATTAATGTTTAAACTCATGCGCAAGTAAACTGCACAGGTGTGCAACTCTCTGCAGATGAATTTGCTGAGCTGTAGTGCCATAAAGAATATTGAAAATCACTCAAAAAGGTGCAGATGCTGAACATTGTGTGGAGTATTTTCCATTTCGTGTAAGCGATGTATTAATGCTTAGCTGGTGCTCACTGCAGTGTTTATTGTTCATGTCCTTATTGCAGGCTAGCGCGTCAGACTGGGCCCATCCTGAGGCGACCTTTAACCTCTGTGAGGTTCTCTTCAAAGTTCATAAGGTACATCATCAGTAAATGTCATTAGCATTTCATGGTACACTATTTTAGGCCTTCTCAACCGCTGGCATGTGGTCTTTTAGTCCTTTTAATCTGAAATCCTACATGTAGACATCCTGCATGTGCATTATAGGGACCAAGAATTATATTGCACTGTAGGATGCGTAGCTTCTGTGTTGCTCTGGTATGAGTTTATGAATTTTTTGTCTCTTTGTGCTTGCCTAGCTGTGGATAGCAGAGGACTGCTGGGTGCATGCGAAGCTGACCGTGGGCCTGCAGCAGGACTGTGAGCTGCGGGACGGCGAACCTTTCTGCTTCAGCGTGCTTGTGGGCCACGGCCTGAGCCACTGCTTCAGTGTGGAGCTGGGCACAGAGCTGGCGATCTGGGACAAGGCCTTCCAGAAAGCCGTCTTCATGGAGGTGCAGAGAACAGGGGTGAGTACTGGGATCCCTGCCTCAGCTCATTAGGAGACATAAGGTTTGTAAACATATGCTCATTTAAACAGATCATACTGCCATGAAACATTAAATATTTTTCGAGTGTGCCACATAGAATAGCTTTTTTTATATATTTACAAGCAAACCAGTGCTTTTATTGATTGTTAATGAGGCAATCCATAGCATGTGGAATTGAGGGTGCACCTGCTTTTGCTGTCTGATTTGTTCATTTTCAACCGTTATTACTTCTTCAATTAAATTTCAGTGGTGAACCTGGTTTGTAAGACCTCTCCTCACTGAGCCGTTAAATTGCCTCCTCTGCACAAAGGTCGGCAGTATCATTGCTTTACTGATGAACTCCTGCAGGGTAACTGTTATAAAGTACAACCTTGAGTTCAGAAGGTGAAGGATTTGAGATTGAGCCCTTCATTGGGCTAAGGTCTTTTTCTTTCCAGTCTACGTCTGACACGGCTTTTAATTACAGCTATAAAGCCAGGAATATATGCATGCCATTTTTCATAATGGCCGCCATGTCACACTGCATAAAAAGCTCATGTTGAAACCTTAAATTAACTAAGCATCGGGTGTCACACTGCATGCACTTTGCTGTGACTTTCTAGTCTTTCAACAAGCCATTGGAGAGCGTGCAAGGGCAGCTAGCAGTTCTCTTGGTGGGTTGGTGTAGTGTACTGGGCAACACTGTTCTGTGCTGTGGGAGGCTGTGCTGTGAGAGGCTGTGCTGTGAGAGGCTGTGCTGTGGGGGGCTGTGCTGTGGGAGGCTTCTCCTGTCTGGGGAAGTGTTCTGTGCCATACGAGTAAGAGGTCTTGGTCAACTCTTAACAATACGGTGAACACTACACCTCTAACATGATTGAAATTTGAAGTTAATTAAAGTTAATTGCTCTACATAAGAGGGTGTGCCAAATACAGTATTTAGCTGTAATATTATCCAAAATGCACAGCATATCATCTAGGAAACTTTCCTTCAAACAGTTTTCAAATGCATTTACTGACTTTGCTAAATGTCAGTTCAAGATTTTCAAGAAGTGGCCAACAGGTTTTGGCAGTCCTAAGCCTGAGGGTGACAGTGCTTGGTATATTTAACTAGAGACATTTATAAATAATACAAAGGAAAGAACCTTTCAGTGAAGATTTATATTGCAACAATACACACACAGCAAAGGGACAGCGTGAGGCCCTTCAGATTTCTTGGTATGATGTGCACCAGTGTTTCTTTCTAACTGCAAGCTGCTATTCACTACTGCAGTTATATGCCTTACTCTGCATATGATTTGCTATATCAGCCCCTTCCAGCTTGGCGAGTCTATAATCTGAGAGGGCCATAAGGTGATGGTATAAAAGGTCAGTGAGAGACTGTGAAAGACATAATTATCACATTATGTTCTATGGAGTATTTATGGGGAGAAGTCACATGGAGTTCAGGATTATGACTCCTCCATTCCTCCAAGTTCACTTTCATTTCCATTTAACTGTGGGAACAACAGACTAACAGAAACTCCACAGTGAAGAACATCAGAAGCAGGATCGCGCCGCTCTTTCAGACTATATTAAATGAGATTTAAAACCGTTTGCTCTTAATCCACACTGCCAAAATCGTTAAAAGAAATGTGCCAAACTGGAATCCTCATTGGTTTTACAGCACACGCTCCTCCACATTTAGAAGTCATTAGGTTTAAAGGATGTAATGAACAATTCATAAACTCGCTTTACAAATCCAGTGGCTTGTTTACCAATGACATCATCCCACCAGAAGGATTGTTGTGCTGGATGAATGAGGATTTTGATCTTTGATTTCGGGTTTGGGTTTTGTGCTGTGTTGTGCCCATTGATTGATGGCTGGGGTAAAAGGCAGAGCTAATGCGCCACACAGCTTTGCTTGCTGTCGCCATGCACAGCCACATGGGATGCAGAGGAGTTTATTCTGCATGTGTGAGCATGCCCAGTGTGAGGATTATCTGGTGCTTTTTTTCTTCTGGGATGTGAAGAGAGGGGTTGCATACCAGACTTCCAATATGTTAAGTGCTTTGAAGAAAAACAAGAACAGAAGAAAGCAGCACAGAAAAAGAGAGTTTTCCTTTGCCTCCAACGATGTGGACTTGAGACACTGTCCTGTGGGAAGCTGCAGATGTGACAGAGGATTTCAATTAGTGGGTGATTTTCACTTCTCCAGCCAATCAGTTGAACCTCCACTGGTCTGTTGTAAGTGCTCAGCAGTTCATGTTTAGATAAGACAGCTACTCAACAGGACACAGTGTGAGGTACCAATAAAGGAGATTTACATGATGTACGTGACTGTTCAGCACATTGTGCCAAGTTTCTGTTGGTAAACTGCAGAGCCCTAACCTGTTTGTTAGGGCATTGCACTTTTAGGGCATTTGCTCTTACCATGAAGTGAAGACGTGAGAGAAGGTAATGATGTTCAGCATCAGACTTGGACATTATCAAGTCTGCTTGGGAAGTCAGGTGTCATGCCTTGCTAAGATGCCTGCCACCGTTTTCAGACTGGGCAGATCAGATTTTGGCTTCACTCAGGCTGACAAGAAGATCTTGGAGCCCCCGATGCTATGTGTTTTTTGAACTCCCCGAGGAAGGTCCCTAATTAGTGCTGTGTAGTCTGCACTGCACGTCAAAGGCGGTGCTCCCACCGGGTGACGATAAGCATCGCAAATCCTCCTCGCCGGCTCCTTGCACCTCTTGGCAGCTGATAAACATTGTAGTACCTCCCAATGCATTGGGAGATGGGAGGAGGAGGTGGTGCTAATGGTGGAGGTGGGAGGAGCTATGGTAGTGGTGGAGGACAGGGGATCCATGGTGGTGCTGGAGGAAGAGGAAGCGAGGGAGTGAAGCCCTGCTTCAGTTACTGCTGACAGGGGTCTATGATTAAGGCTATTAGCAGTCCATCTCTGCCCTATCGGCAGCATGCACACTGAAGTACTGCCCTGCTGGAAACCAGCAGTGGAGGAGTGTCAGAACGTGTTGGACTGAGGTGTGCTAACACTCCTCCACTGATGGGTAAGTAGGCGCTTTAGTGTGGGGGCTGATTGGGTAGTTTCCATTTGCAGGAAAATGAAACTGTGGAACACAATATCGCAGAGAGACACAGAGAACTGCTGGAAAACGGCTCCATGGTTCAAATGTGTTTTCAGAGGACAGCATGGATAATACAGGTTATGTACTTATTGGCTGCATGCGTAACTTTTGCGCTAGTTGATGAAAAAATAATATGGACCCAGGAGAAATCTTCACATAGCTTTCACAAATCATGTAGTCACTCTTTCCGTATTAGTTAGGCGTATGGGGCCAGATGGAGGGAATGCGGTTTGTATACCTCACTTCAAACTCAATGGATTTTCTGCCGTTGTAGGACGATCAAAACGTTACTGCTGGGTGACCATAAAATCACTGCCTAGCTCATGTCTGATTGATTTAATGTGACCACTAACTTCCTTCCCACAGACTTCATGCAAATGTTTCCTCTCCGTGAGGGATTTCATGATGATTTTAAAACATGCCTCAGCAGCTTCTGGCCGTCGTGGAAGCGTTTGCAGGATCTGAACAGAGCAGGATGTCCTTAACGTCATACTGGCCAATCACAACCCCCCCCCCCCCCCAAAAAAAAAAAAGAAAACAAACAAAAAAAAACACAAAAACAACAAATGGGAAATGTGGAGAGAGACATTATCAGAAAACAGAAGAAAAATAAACATTATTCCATCTTGACTCCTTGCACCTCTGGATCCATTATTACGCAGCTCATATTTCTGGGTGAATGCCAAAGAAACGCCTCAATTAACAAATGGCTCTCTGGCAGTGCGTCCTAAAAGAAGATTTACTAATAAACCCAAATGTTTCTGTATTGACTGCATAATATATTCATTGGATTTCAAACCCTTTGGTTTTTCTAATTTCCCTTTCTGCTAAAGAGACAAGTGCCGGACAGCTGTTGCCATAGCGACTAAACTATACCTGTCCTATTCCTGGAGAAAAGTGACTGCTGCACTGACAGTGGGAGTGCAGGAAATATTCACCTATTTACATAAATATGAATGAAACAGCTGGAGAATGTGAGCAGGCAATAATGAGCAAGCATGTTGAAGTGCCCTTTGGATGCTGTCTTCACATACCGTGTTTATCATTATTATATTGCATATATATATTATTATGCCATTTTACATGTCTGATATACATTATTTTTATTATTCTCTTCGCTCCGCAGTCAAAAACCTACATGTGCAGTAGCCAGGGGAACATAGTGTGCTTTACAATTGACTTTGAATCTGGCTTCTCCTGTTCTGAGAGCATTTCAAAGGTAAGACGTCCAAGAATGGAGATGCTATAGCAGCTTTACTTGGAGATGTAGGACTGTACCTCCACTCATGAGCAGGCAACTGGAGTGAACTGCTTAATCTGCCCCTCAAAGGGCAGATAGCTTCAGCTTGTGCCCCGGCTACTGCCTAATTAAAGTATGTTTCTCTGCTACTTTCCCCTTATTAGCCAAACATGGTTATGTGAAATTACTCATTATTAGATCAGGATTAATATAATCTTGACTTCTAGAATGTTCTGAATATTAATAACATGGCACAATTTGATTTCCTGGCTGACAGGCTGGTCTAAATCTGGTCTGTATTGTTAATGGTTTGAAACAAATTTGCATAGGAGTGAGTGTGTGAAAGCTGATTGGTTTCACTCCGTAAGGCAGCCATTACAATGAGTGGGGATGGCGTCTATGCAAACGAGGGCTGATCAGGTCTTTCAGCTGCTCTTAATGAGCTGCTTTCAGGGCCGACTCCAGCTGTCTGTCTTTGTTTGGGACTCAGAGCAGAATTTACTCCCCTGGACCATTACAACAGTCCAGTTACAAAGCCACTCTCTATGAGGCAGGTTATTAATCCATTGCATTTAGGATGATACAACATGACTATGGACTGAACGGTCATGCCATACAGAGCCTGTCCAGGCTGACAGGATCATAAATATATGCATATTTATTTGCCATATAGTATCAACATATTGTGTCCCCAGAGCTTAAAACAATGGACACTTAAAGTTGTCAATCAGTTCTTGATTAGTATTTTCCACTGTAAGTTTGGAATTAATAGCAAATTCAAGCTAAAGTCATAGATAAATCTATTGTACTGAGACAAGGAGAAACTGAGTGAGAAACTTTTAATAACTCTCAGCTCTTAGTCTCAAAACACCCAGTGCAAATGGGCACCTGCCTTTAACCTGCCTGCTATACTTAAGCTCCTCTTGTCTCGTCGTTGACAGAAAATCATTTGGAGATATAAATTCTCCCAACTGAAGGGTTCATCTGATGATGGAAAGACAAGAGTTAAACTGTTATTCCAGAACTCAGACAACAAACAAATCGAAATGAAGGTAAGACTCCCATTTGCAGGTCTGTATATCTTCATTAATATCCTATATCCTTTAGAATGATCTCTTGCCAGTAATAACAGAAATAACGGTATTCCGTGGTATTCACATGCATGCCATACCAGTTTCTCCACCAGACACTGACCTATTGATTTTGTTGTTATGTTTTTTAAAGACGTTTTTTGCCCTCTGTTTGGTATAAGCAGGAGCTGGAGTTTGCGAACCTGACGGCTGTCCTTCACTGCATCCACTCCTTCATCGCCGCCAAAGTGGCTTCCGTGGATCCACTCTTTGTCAACAGTCAAAGCATCACCCGGAAGTACATGTACAACAGCTAAGATCTCAAGGGTTGTCCAGAACCAGAACCATCTTGTCTGTGGATTCAGTCTATTTTATGCACAATATCTATCAATATATCTAGTTCTTGTTATTTTTGTATGACTCTTCTAAACTATGTAAAAAATAATGTAACAATGTAAAAAAACTACAAAAAAACTTGGAGTAGATGATATTTTGACATGTATTGATTAATGGTTTGGTTACTCAACTATAGCTGTGTTCACTGATCTGCTTAAACAGAATCCATGGTGATCATGTAGCAAAGCAAATGGTGACGTACAGTATGGTCAACTAGCGAATGCAGCATTACAAGTCTGTTAATGCATACAGTGCATTTAACCATTCATAAAGAAGTATGTGTGAACCTTGGAGGAAGGCAGCATTGGAGAATGGACAAAGTTTGGATTTAACTGAAGTCCTTGTGTCTTTCCTTAAAGTTATTGACTCCTTAATGATTATACACAAACCTGTATACAAGCTCAGCTCTTGAAATCTATTTTTTCATAATTATCTTATGATAGCAAACTGGTGCACATTAAAATGTGCAGAAATCAACTGAAGCCTCAACTTCAAGATTTCTTTTCTTTTAGCATGAATTGAAATACATTACTCAATTTTATATTTGGTGTCCCTAGTTTTCTCTTTTTGAATCTAAAGTTAATAATGAACAAAAATACTCAGATTTGTAGCTGTAAATCAAATAATGAATAAATAATGGTTTGATTAAACAATAATTAGATCTTGTAGGGTTGCCAACAGCTGTCCTAAAATATTTCTTCTATTCTTAATCTGTATTTTAAACAGGTACCTACATTGCAGTTCTGTTCTGTATGGTGTTCTCCAGTAACTGTTCAAATAAAGGAACAGCTAATTAACTGTTCAAATAAAGGAACAGCTAATTAACTGGTGGTAAAGAGGTCTATGAACACTTTTGTGTCCCAATTGCTGAGAAAACATGTTTCAAGCTGACAGTTCTGACAGTCTGTACTTATTGTTCATGGATTTAGCAATAAGTAGCACAATAAACTAAAATAATAACAAGAAATAATAACCAAAAGCTTCATGCTTTGTGGAATTTGAACTAGGATGCATGTATGGTACCTTCTAAACTAATACTGAATTTCAGCAAATATGAAATTTTTGTTTTGTCCAGGCAAGACACCACCATATCATTTTCAGTCAGCAACACAAGCTCTTTGAACCAAAGTGCCTTCTGAAGCACTTGGGTGTGAGGCAACCAGCTTAGCATGGTGAATTCTAAAGTAGCAGGACTCCGAATTAAACTCAAAAGACCTCCCGCAGCTTGCTACCCAGTGGAGGGGCAGTCTGAAATCTGTGGCGAATGAAATATCTGAAGGAAGATGGTTTAAAAAACGAGTTCTGATAAAACAAAGGAGCACAATGTACTGCCTCTACCATGCAGAAGAGAGATGAAGACTTGGGTGGAGGGCCCCAGCGTGAATGCCTCAGTGCTCGATTACGCACACATCTTCAAGGAAAAGCTCTTTAGTGAAGAGCACGTTATGTGAGGTTTGAGCTTGACGTCACGCCAGTGAGTGGTCATGCAACAGTGTTGGCGGAGCTACTGACGCACACATGCACGGTGTCTGTTCCCCATAACATTCTCTACAGCAACAACTACAGGAATTAATGTTAAGATTTTAAAACCCACTATTATGTAGCTGTTATAGTATTAAAGTGTAGTAAAGCTGTTTATTTGTGGGGGGTGTTCAAAGGCAATGTGGATTTATGTAACTGTACTATTAACTAGAGCAACACATCAGAAGTAAATGGTCTACATATAGTAATTCCAAATGTACACGGCAGTTAGGCGGTCCTGAAATAGGCAGATTAAACTTTAATACCAAAAAAGCCATATATTCAAAATTCAAGTGTTTGCTTAGCATTTGACTGATATCTGTCCAAGGACAGGATGAGAGAGCTTCAAACAGGTAGAGATTTCCTTAACTCTCATAAATTCTTGGGGAACTTGGGGATTTGAATGGTAATTGAAGCGTGATTTCAAAGCTTTAACAAATGTGACACACAACTGCAGAGTGTTTATAGCTGATCCTTATACCTATGAACTTCTTGTGCTTGGAGAGCAAAAAGTTTAGAAAATCAAGTGGCTTTTGTGTAGAGTCAGCAGGGTATGACCACGCTCTCTCAAAAGGAAACTCCACATCAGAGAGGTATGAGATTAAACAGTGAAAGTCTTCACAAGGGACTCCACCGAGAGAAACAGTAAGAAAAAAATGTACTTATAAGAATTATATGATCATCATATCTAATTTTAAAGACATGTTTTTTATTTTTTGAAAATGTTCTCTAATGTTAAGCTCTCTTGCTCTCTGTCTCTCTCTTTCTTTCTCTCTCTCTCGAAATTAAATAGTGTAGAGAATGAATAAGCCATTGCACTAAAAGAATTTTACGATTTAATTTTTATATTTAAAATGACATGGGTTGTACTTTTATGAATAGTTTGTGATACACTGTTTAAGGCTGTGAAACATAATGAACATAATGTTATATGTGTTTACCAACATATAAATATATTGATATATGGATTTTCTTTTTCTTTTTTTATTACAATGCTTTTTTTTTTAGCACTGCAGGAATGTCCAACTCTACCATCTGGCAGCTTCTTTGTTATGTTCTTCTTTTATGTTGGTCTACATATGCAACTGGAACATCTAAACGTAGGTCATTTCTTTATTATGTTCTGTAATAACCTTATAATAATAACTCACTTCTTATAATACCAATTATTTCTTGTTTATTATAAATTGAGTGTCAGGCTGCAGATTAGCTTTTCACAGTAGTGTCTCTGGTAAGTCTTCAATTTCTTGTTGTACCTAATAGCAAATATATATATTTTATATATTTTATCCTATTTTATCTTTTAGTTCCTCATCTCAATCATTTTACCACATTTTCTCCTTCACCTATGGGTCATACTTTTCACTGTATTAATATGGGAAATATTTGTGAAATCTATGGAATGACTTGAGTTTCATCATTAATTACTCATAAAACTGTATTTATATTTTCACCTAATACACAACAGCTTTAACTACTGGTACAAAACACTTAATCTAAGCACTTCAGACTGGGAAATATGTAACCCCCCTTGGTTAATCTCTAAAAGCTAAAAGCAAATAAAAAAAAGGTAGGTGTTTCAGTATGATGAGACCGGAGATGTGTGTTGAAGGTGTACTGCAATAAAAAGCCACATAAAGTGTAACACCAACAGTCTGGTCATCAAGAAAGAGGTGTTCATGCAAACCATGTCCTGATTAACATGTCATTAGACGAATCAATACAAATAGAGAGATAAATAGACAGAGATTTAAAATACATGAAGGGACTGTTCAGAACTGTTATAACTTCTTAATGGCTGTTTCAGTCTGTAATAAATACTATGAAATAATAGGAAGAACATGCAGTGCTGACAAGAGCTCTTCAGAGTAAAAACAAGGACCTGCAGAAAGTTTTGGAACACCTCTGTATTCGTGTCCACTACAAAAAATGAAAAAGGACTTATTTATTTGTGGATGGACAACTAAGAAAGAAAGAAAGAAAGAAAGAAAGAAAGTAAGAAAAGGTTTTCATAATACTACTATACACTTCTGACAAGAATCTGTCAATAGATGAGAGAAAATTGTTCAAATACTTGGTAATAATGTGTTATAAGTAAACAATGCACTGTCCACAATGACAAACCTCAACCTATGCATGAATCATGTGTGTGGATCCACCAGAGGACCTGGACTGCCTGCTGTAATCGAGGCACACAAGTGTATCAAGAAAACATGCTGGAGAATGTCATGGTAGTCTGTCACCTTAAGCTTCATACAGGTTGGGTGATGCCACTAGATAACCACTAGAAATATATCAGTAACCCAACAGAATGACTTAAACAGAAGAGTCGAGGCTGGAAAGGCCAACTCTGCAAGCTAAATAAGATGCTACACTCTGAGAGTCCCAGAAATATCAACAATCTGAAGCAGTTTTGTCGAAGCAGCTACAGTAAATGTGGCAGAGGCTATTGCAGCTTCTAAGTTAAACAGGTTGTAGGCCTACTGGTTATTAAATTTAAGTATTCACAAACGTTTATCACAAACGTTGTATTGACAAGCCATAACAGAAATTTGTTACACATTTAAGCAGATTGTGTTTGTCTATTACTTGAAGATCACAACACATTTTTATGTGAATGCAAAAATCCTAAGGGTTAACAAATATTTTCTTGCAGCTGTATTTGTGAACAAGATAGGCAATTGTCACACCAGGATGAATCTGGATGTAATAGCAAAGAGTTTATTTGAATGGCTGGGCAGACACATAAACGGAACTGCGGGTTTGGTGATTGGCAGACAGGATATCATAGGCTAGCAGAGTAGAAACAGGTGCAAAAAGTTGAAACATGTAGGTTAAAGGTAGAAAATTAAGGTCTCATGTAAAGAACAAGACACTGAAAAAACAAGAGAGAAACTGATTAAAGGAAGAGAAAACAAGGAACAGGTGAAAATCATGGTAACAGCTAAATAACTGCCTCAGAGATAATGGCTTGTCAGAACCTTATGATCTGACTGCGTTATATCATTCATCGCTACATCATTCATCTGCATCATATCATTCACAGGTAATCACAGTTCTGGTCACTTGTGATGGTATAGAGCTTTTATTTTTAAACCTTTTATATACAACCTGAAAGGATATTGATTTTTAGGTAGAACAAGTTGAGATAAAATATGTTTTTTTTATCTCAACTTTATCTCCACATTAAGTCACATGAATATCAATTACATTTTCTTGCTTACAACAACAATAATAATAATAACAATATGATGGTAATAACAAATGCTTAGAAGTTAATATATTTAAATAATTTGATAGTATTAGTATTTAGTATTGATTAGGAGGTATGAAAGGGTTAGGTTAAGGGTTGACCTAATTTTTGTTCCATTTTGTTATTTCTCACAGGCGGTTTCTAAATGTTACAGCACAACATGTATATAATTGTCTCATCTACATTTTTCAGAAAGCAAGTCTGAAAGTTTGCTAATGTCCTCAGTACAAGAGAGTCTTCAGATGGTCAACAGTGCATTAAAGCAGACACAAAATGGGTAAACAACTAAAAATAACAAAATAAATACACATGATCATTGATCACATGATTTTTTTTGTTTGTTTTGCTTATAATAACCTGTAACCACTGTTTGTTTTGCTTTTGCTTATAATAACCTCCATAACCACTTATGTTTGTTTTGTTTTTTACTGTTCTGAACAGTGAGAAGCACGCAGAGATGTTTGTGTTCTCCAGACAGGCTACAGCAGGACCTGGGCCAATAGCAGCAGCAGAGGTCTTCCACTTGACCTTGTTCCTTTTGAAGGACGAGGCAAGCAGGACACAGAAACAATCAGTTTCTGCATCTGGTGAGATCCTGTTTGAATGAAATGAATATGATCAGTAAGTTTTACATTGTTTACTGTTATGTGCAAAAATAACTACTTATTTCAATTGCACAAGATTTAAATGAAGTTTGACTACAGATAACATTTCTGATGTAGTAGCAACAGTATCGACCAACAGTGAAATGTCAGATTTAATATATGCTGGCAGATTTATAAAAGGTCTTATAAAGGTGCCCAGAAATAGACACTACTTAAACTCAAAAGGACTGTTTCTCAAAAAAAAATTAAATAAAATAAAAAAATTGGATTTGAATTTGCCACACTAAATTGCTCTCCTTTTTTCAGAGCTCCTTTCCATGGAGAAAGTGGCGCTGATAGCAAACCTGTCCGGATGTCCTCCACTGGCCCATCCAGCCAACTGTCCCAGAGGAGGCTATTCGGAGAAATACCGCACTATCTCTGGAGTGTGCAATAACAGGTAGCTGGGCCCTCGCTTAATAATTTATCCATAATGCACTGCTCTGCGGAGTACAAAGCCCATCTGCTGGGCTGTTTTCAAACCACACTAATCAGCCCTCTGCTCTCTTCAGCTAACTGGACTCTGGCATTTTGTTGAGGAAGCCAGCCGGGTTGATAAGATGACCCATGACAGATAGAGTGCATCAGGGCTAGTGCTGCACGTGAGGGCAAACCCAGTCACAGTGTGTGTGGAAGGGGACAGCCAAATGGCACTAACTTAGCTACAAGCATGATGCACTGCTACATTAAGCACACCAAGAGAAACTCGTAACTCAGACCATAATTAGACCATAACGGCTTACAGTTCTTTCAGGTGAAGTTCATTAGGGAAGCATTATATATATCCACTTGATTAGTCTGAAAATATTAGGTGTATATATATATATGTAATCATAACTTGTATAGCTCTTTATTATGATTGCTTGACAAAGCCAACAATCTGTTCCTATTATTATATTATTATTATTGTTGTCCAGTATATTCTTCTTTTTATTATTTTCTGCCTGATTTTTGTTTGATAACAAAATATATATATTTTGAGATGTCAATATATATGAGATCACCCTCATGAATGTTTGATTTGATTGAGAAATGCATAGTTCTATAGAGCTTTTTGATTTAATGTATGGTTTCTATGAAGCAATTATTTTCCCATAAGAAATGAAGGAGGTATTTTCAGAATATTTATATACACACATACACAAACAGTGCTAACTATGTATTGTTATTGGTTATCAAACCAATTGGACTCCATGGCAAACACTTAACCACCTAGCAACACCTGCGAGAGCAACACTTAACCACATAGCAACCACCTGAGATACCATAGCAACCACATATCTAGACCATAGCAGCCACCTGAAACTCTATAGCAACTATATAGAAATCCACAGCAACCACATGGTAACACTCTAGCAACCAAATAGGATGGTATAGCAACCATAAAAGCTAAATAACCCTTCATATATGCCACATAAAATTACATTTAAATCATTACATTTATAATTTTACATTTAATCAGTTTTTACATAATTTTACAGTATCAATTTATCATCATTAAAACAGCCACACAGCCTTTTTTTTGTATTAAGTTGCTTCGACAAGCCGACAGCAAAAACTACATCAATAATATTGTCCTCAACAACTTCCCTGAGAGCTAATTAATCCCTCAACCACAACTACCCCAACAGCTAAAAGACCTCACAGCAACAACTACCCCATAGTCAATTACACCACAAGCAAAATGCCTTTCCACAGTCAAATGCCTCTTGCTCCACAGGGGTCAAGAAGAATGTGGACATCAAGGAGCCCAAATCAGAACGAGGAAAACCCTCTTCACAAAGCATTAAGTCTTAAGTATTAAGCATTAAGTATGTAGTGTTAAGGAAACTGAGTGCTTTACAGTGCTGGCAAACCCCAAAGCATCAGCTGCTTTGTCTGGGGAAAAGGGTGAGCAGCAAAACTTACCTAAAACGCCCAAGGCAAATAACCCACACTATGCTAGCCCCCTAGCAACTTGCATGACAAGATACTCTGACAATGTCTCACACCAGCATCACCATCGAAATCATCTGGTAATCTGTTAGAAACACCTGCCAGCATCAGGAAAATACAGTGGCCATACCAGAACCAAGTACTCTGGTAATCAGACACTCTATCATTATGGACCTGAGAAATGGACTCCACAGAACTTTCTGATTCCCCTGAGGAACTCTCTATTGGCGCATTTCCACACGGGCCTGCTTGGCGCAGTACGGTTCGATTCGCGACGGTTTGTGAGTGTTTTCATTAGTACCAGGTACAAGTTTGCCGATACCTTCAGCTACTTTTTTCGTACCTACTCGCTCGAGGTTCTAACCGTTCCAAAGCGGAAAACTTCTGTGACATGGAAGAACAGCATGACACTGATTGGCCAGGGAGTGTCGTCACAGGATGCGTCACAGGAGAGCGACTCCTCCGCTATCGACTCCAGAGTCTCCGTTCCTTTTCTTGTGTCGTGCATCTTGCAAACTGCAACCTTCTCTAGCTCTCTTCATTTACACGTTTCCGGGAAAAAAGCCATAATTCGAGCACAAGGTACACGAGTCCTTCCATCGCCATCTCGTCCATTGTTGTACGGTGTTGTGGTCGCATACAAATGATGTCACAACACTACAACCCACGCGCCAACAGCGACTCCACCCACATTGTGGTGGTCCACCATTGTAATGGAAATACAACGCGACCGTACCGCTCCGTTGCGGATCGATCCGTATCGAACCGTACCGCGCCAAGCAGGCCCGTGTGGAAATGCGCCATATGACATTCTGCAGGAATCCTATATGCGTTACAGAACTACCCGTCTACAGGGGGCAAGTTCGTGCATATCATAAATTTCAACTAGTTGGTGCTGTTTTCAACATTACTTATGTTAAACAGCTGGCACTGCATTGGTTCTCCTCAGGTTATCTTCAGGCTATAGTATGGCTCTTGTTCTACTCTAGCCTTCCTCTGGTTCTACTCTGGCCTTCCTCTGGTTCTGCTCCCGTTCTACTCTGGTTCTACTCTGGCCTTCCTCTGGTTCTACTCTGGTTCTAGTCTGGCCTTCCTCTGGTTCTACTCTGGCCTTCCTCTGGTTCTACTCTGGTTCTAGTCTGGCCTTCCTCTGGTTCTACTCTGGCCTTCCTCTGGTTCTACTCTGGCCTTCCTCTGGTTCTACTCTGGTTCTACTCTGGCCTTCCTCTGGATCTGCTTTAGTTCTACTCTGGCCTTCCTCTGGTTCTACTCTGGTTCTAGTCTGGCCTTCCTCTGGTTCTACTCTGGCCTTCCTCTGGTTCTACTCTGGTTCTAGTCTGGCCTTCCTCTGGTTCTACTCTGGCCTTCCTCTGGTTCTACTCTGGCCTTCCTCTGGTTCTACTCTGGTTCTACTCTGGCCTTCCTCTGGATCTGCTTTAGTTCTACTCTGGCCTTCCTCTGGTTCTACTCTGGTTCTACTCTGGTTCTACTCTGGTTCTACTCTGGCCTTCCTCTGGTTCTACTCTGGTTCTACTCTGGCCTTCCTCTGGATCTGCTTTAGTTCTACTCTGGTCTTCCTCTGGTTCTGCTCTGGTTCTCCTCCACCTGTGCTCATTGCAAAGTGAACTTCATAGACAATTTTAACATCTTTTGGGAGTGAGGTGAGCTTTTTAAATGACATGGGATACACCTTGGGCCTTGGCTGCTACACTTAAACATACTCCACATACATGAACATACTTGAATAATCATGCACAATTGACCAGCATTAACAGCAGAACAGGAAACCAACTGCAATAGTATTGGGTAACACCACGCCCTAAGGAGTGAGAAGATTGAATGTTATGAACCATGCTTCAAAACAAGTATTATGTAATAACCAGTGTTGCGAATAACACCGTTAAAAATAACGGCGTTAGGTAACGGTGTCATTTTGTCAGTAACGGGATAATATAATTAATTACTTTTCCTGTCGTTACAACGCCGTTGACGTTACTGGTCATTAGAAACGGTGCGTTACTATAATTAATTAATTATAGAATTAATTATTAAGAATGGAGGTTTTATTGTTAAGTTTACTTCAAAAATATTATATTATTTTTTATATTATTTTTTTTTTATATTACAAAAATAATGCCCATAGCTAAATAACCCCATAGACAAATACACTGTCATAGACAAACATCTGTCAACCTGTCAGGTTGAGGACCCCGGCCCCTCCCTTTTGGGCGTGTGTTTATGTTGTCCACGTGCATTGTCTGCGTCTGTGGAACTATGTGGTTATGGTTATGTCTTGTGCTAATTCGTCTCACCTGTGACTCGTCTCGTAATCACGTGGGGCTAATGTGGTTTGTCTATTTAAAACAGCCAACCAGCTTTGTTTTCTTCTACTCTACTGTGTCATGCCATCATAAAGATTGTTCACCTTTTTGCCTTTTTGCTTTGTTCTTGCTTTGTTCTTGCTATAACATATAATAAGGCTGCTCTCAAAGATACAAAGATGTAGTTGTACATTACTGTGTCCTCTACACATGTAATTATTGAAGAATCTTTTAGTTTTCTTTAACTTTCAATTGTGCCTGTGCTTATGCTATATGTGCAACTATTTTGTGGTCTTGATAGTCCTCAAAACATACAATCCTCTATGAGACATTTCAGCTTCCACATATACAGATGCACTTTCCTACTCAGGAATAACCCTCTCTGGGGAGCTGCCAACAGCGTCTTGGCCAGATGGCTCCCAGCAGAATATGAGGATGGAGAAAGCCAACCAAAAGGCTGGAACAATGAACAGTACTACAGTGGATTCCTACTTCCCCCAGTAAGCTACAGAGGGCACCTTTATTTATTAAAATGGTAAAACTAAACATATCAGAATGTACATCAATATACAGTAGAGCAATATTCAACTACTGAGAGCTAAAAAAGTTGATTCTTGAATATTGTTTCAGCTCTCAGGAGAACATTTTGTCCTGATCCTCCCTCACTAAGCTCCTCTGAGAGTGTTACAAGCAGCCATTTTTGTTTCCAGTAGCATCTTTCTTGCAAAGTAAAGTGCATCGAGGTATATATCAAGTGAACTAATGTGGGGTGTTCTTAAAAGAGTGTTCAGAACAATCTTGTGTTCTGGTTTGAACAAAATGTGCATCGACATAAAGATGTAAAAAAGAAAATGGCACAAACTGAATATTCAGATATACACCGATTTGATTCAGTTTTGAATATGTTTTGAATAATCAATTTTATGTTAGTTTTTGATGCAATAAAAAACGTTCCTGGTCGTGTTTGAGTTTGGAACAATCGACTAGGTGAGCTACTGCACACAGTGGGAATTAGCCACAGTGAGAATTAGCCACAGTGGGAATTAGCCACAGTGGGAATTAGCCACTCTGGCAGTTTGAGCTGCCCTTTTCCTGCCACATTCTGCACTCTGGCTTTGAAATTCATCCTGTTTGAAATACGCAGCCCCTAAATTCTCACTGCACATACAGAGAGCACCAGTGCCATGCTTGCTCTACTGACTGAGGAGTATTATTTAATAAGTTGAACTGAAACATTTCAATGTGATAAATGTTAGGACAAACATGCAGCTCTATGTGTCACAGTGTGCATTGACAGTATAGGGGTGCCTTCATAAACACTTTGATCACAGTGTTCCTCAAATGAAAGTTTAACCAGAAAAAAAATGCTAAAAGGAGTAATGGATTCCACTTCTTAACTTGCACAGCAGTTAACAAATTTAGGATTTTGCCTTAATGCTGTTAACTATGGTAGACCTGATTACAGCAACTTCTTCAGATGCATGCAGCCACAGTAATGAATCTTACTGAAAGTCTGAAGACATTAATCACATTATTTTCTGCTTTGAACACTATGCCAATCCTATATTTAAAGGTTCAGAAAGTCAGCAACGAGATTATGCAAAGCTCCAGCCAGTACCGCTTGGAAGATGAAGCATATTCCCAGTTGCTGGTGGACTGGGGTCAGTACATAGACCATGACATCTCCTTCACTCCTCAGAGCACCAGTAAAGCATCATTTTTGGAGGGAACCAACTGCCTCAATGTGTGTGAAAATTCCGATCCTTGTTTCCCTATTCAGGTAAAAGTCTCCCACAGCACACACAAAGATGCCAGCAATTCTTTTGTAAAGCTGCTTGACTAAGGTGGAATCAGAGCTGAATGATTTACTTTTGTTAATAGCTTATACATTTAATGACCCTTTTATGTATGACAAATTCAGTAATTCTGCTACTATAAAGCAATATTCCAATGTGTTAATTATTATTCAGCTATGAACATTGTAAAGAATATACTGTAATTCCCTCCCCACCCCCCAATATGGTCAGTTTTCAGCTGTCACACGTCTGGGGGAATTTGCCGCTAATTCTGGGGAAGTAGATTTTTTGTTTTGGGTTTGGGTTTTTGGGGCTCTATCAGCGCGTGCCTGCAGTAGACTAAAATTAAAAATATATATTTATCTCACTGACTGCTTCTTTATCTCTGTCAAAACCACAAACACCAGTAAAAGTAGCAGGTCTCTGGGTGACCCTCTCTGGCTAGTTTGGAATGTGAAACACCTTCAGGGCAGTGACTGTTCACAAAAATATGAAGGTTATTACTGGATTGTTTTGTAACTAATTTCATTTTACCCCATCCAGAGAAAAGGAGGCAAGAACCATGGATGTACAAAGTTTTTATACCCCATCTGAGCCCTAGCCTCTGGGAGATCCAATGTGATAAATAACAAATATGGCTAGCACATGGAACATATGCGCAGTACATATGAAAGCACACAGTAGTATGCAAAAGTGTCCTTCTGGTCACAGCTGACAAGCATATACATAAACAGAGATTTGCAGATGCAAATTTCTGCAGATGTATATAGCACGTAGATGTATGGTGCATTCCAAAGTAGCTGTTTAACTGGAATACATATTTTGCCTAGGTTAAAGAATGTCCAAAGCTAGATTATATGAAATGCAAATTAAACATACTGTACACAGTCACAGATGTATTTCTGTGAGCATGCTGTAAAGATCAAAACCCACTGCATCTTCAGAATTATAGCCTGCAGCACTAAGAACTGCCCTGAGCACCAGAGCTATTTTAAGAACATGCAAGCTCTGTTCCAGAGAACAACTTCACCACAAACAAAATATAGACCACTTGCTAAGAATGTGACCTGCCAGTAATCTGGGCCTGAGAGCCCCCCTCCCCCCTCCCCGTCAGAAGCTGTGCCTTGAACCTTTAGCCTGCAGCTATGCTAACCCCAGTATCTCCAACATGAGCCTAATTTGCAAGAATTCTCTGTTCTGAAATGGAACCAGATGAGATTTGGCATTTTAGGAGGATAAAAGAAGGCTTTTTAAAAATCAAGTTTAAGGTGTGAAGGCAGTGATGAACTGTCAGCACGATGCAGTGTTCAACAATGCACCCAGAAACACTGCTGTGCTGTTCATTAGAACATAGAGCTGAGTCCAAACATCTGAGCCTTCTACCATGAAGAATTTTGTGCTAGGGTAGTTTATCAGCACTCAAGAGCACAATGTGGTGTCAAACTGCTTCACTAAGCTTCTCTGACATTGTTAGAAACAAATGGAAAGTTTTTGTTTGTTCTGTCCATGCTAAATCTATAGTAAAGGGAGTTTTAGCTGTAGTCTTTGCTCAGAATATGATATAAGACCGGAGCATTGTGTAACATAGGGTTTACTACACTAACGTGTCTAATTAGTAAAATTTAAAGAACTGTAGTAACAGCTGCATAGAATGCAAGCGGATCAAGGTTAAGAGGGCAAATACAAATTCTCTTTAAAAACATTGTGAGATAATGTACTCTCCCTCACTCTCTTTTCCTCTCTCCTGCTCACTTTCTCTCTCTTGTTCACTTTCTCACTTTCTCATTTCTCCCTTCCCTTCTCTCTCTCTCTGTTTGTGTATGTGTGTGCCTCACAGATACCACTAAATGATGAACCGTTTGGAAATAAGAGCTGTCTCCCATTTTTCCGCTCCTTGCCAGCCTGCCCGCTCAGTGGTCCAGCACACACTCTGCAGTCACAACAGATGCTCCAGCGACAGCAGATGAATTCAGCCACCTCCTACCTAGATGCCTCCACTGTCTATGGACACTCCACACTCTTGCAAAAAACTCTCAGAGACCTCTCAAGCTCCGAGGGCCTACTAGCAGTTAACAGCAAACACACAGACCATGGTGGTCGTCCATACTTGCCTTTTGTAAGGGACACACCATCTGCATGCTTTCAGGAGCCTGGCACTGGGCCTATGCAACGGGTGGAGTGTTTTGTGGCTGGAGATAGCAGGGTAAATGAGGTACTGCCCCTGACTGCTCTACACACGCTGTGGATGAGGGAGCACAACCGTATTGCTACATACCTGAAGCAGCTAAATGGGCACTGGAGTCCGGAGACCATCTACCAGGAGACCCGCAAGATTGTTGGAGCGTTGCACCAGGTAGGAGGTATTAAAGCCCATGTTAGATAATCAGGATGCCCAGTGTAAGTAGAGATCAAAGAAAGTCTGCTGCTCATATACATGTGGTAGGACAGACCTTCTGTTCATTCAGCTAACCTGGGACAGATCTGACATTCCTAGAAATCTTTAATATAAAGAATATTAATAAAATGCATATTAATATCAATTGAACACTGACCAAGTAAGATTAGGATGAAAACTAAAACTCACTTCTAAAAAGAAAGTGCCATGAGGAGTAATTAAAGTTATCTCATTGCTGAAGATGAACAATGACTGTAAGGGAATTTAAAGTGAATTTATGTAAATTATATTCCATGAATTACTTATGCTTCACAAACTTGACCTCCAGTGTATGATTACTAATGATGCAGTTCTCTTAACTGGTGAAATGTACATGCCTGAGGAGAAGGGTAAATAAAATGTAAACAGGAAAGGACATGGCACACGTTATGTAACACCTACGAATGGATTCAAATCTGCAGAACATCTGCAACCATCTTAGCGCTCAATGTGAATCCTTAAACCTTGTTAATATACATCACTGCATCAGTGAATGTAAAATCTAGATAAGATGGATTAAATGCCACATATCAGTCCTTCTACCAGATGTGCATCATTGTGTGCATTTCCATATGGTTCAATGCTTCCTCTTGCCTGAAGTGTCCAATTAAGAATATCCAACTTTTAAAAACAGATCTAGCTTTGAAGCAAAAGCTCGTTTATTCAAAGCATTTTACAAAAGCACCTTCAAGGATGTAGGAGAGGATTTTGTTAGACCCCTGGCTAGCCCAGAGATACAGTAGGAGGGAAGGTTAGTGAAGATCTTTGTTCTACAGCTTCAAATAGACCTCTAAGGATAGCAAGATAGATCAGCATTGGCAAACCATCCTGACAGTGCAATATACTAGTTATATGTTGTCACTGTGCTGATCGCTTTATATGTGGTATAAACAGTGCTATTTACTAAACCATCTAACTTACAATTAGTTGAATAATAAAAAATTATTATTTTAAATTTAGTTACATCAATTGGTTAATGAATACAGGAGCACAATCCCGACTAAATGTGTACCATTTAGGCCACAGCAGACATGCTAATGTTCAAGAGTGCAAACAAAATGATGATTTACTACACTGGGCAGAGGCAAAATTTAGAGATTAAAGGCCCTGCAGCACAAAGCTGAAACATGTCCTCCTCCATGTGCTCTGAGCAGTTTCTTCTGGATCAAAGAAACATTTCATCACTCACAAAAGGACCTGTAAGGTAGCATATAACCCAGACCCCTTAAATTATAGTGGCAGGGAAAGTGACTCTGAAGTGTTACAAGAGAGAAGTAGATGGAATACATCAGGCAGAGTGCAGTGTTTTAACAATGTCCCAGAGGGCCTGACTTCACAAAACCAATAAAAACTGTTTCCACTCTCTGGTAGTGAGGCAGTTACGTTATAGCTTCATGGACAGTGAGTTCTGATATACACATCCCTGCTCTCTGCTACTAAACAGACAGAAAACTTCAGTCAGACCAAGCAGAAAGAATCCACTGAATCTCCAAACATCTGCAGCCATCAGAGTTTCTGAGGCATATCACAGAGAAAAGTACCACACAATCTTATCTGCCAACACAGGATATCCAAAGATTGCCACCATGGATATGTTTTGGCTGAGAATATGTATTGTGGTCCTATTAGCATAGCCTTATATAAACTGCAGTGAGTCAAACTGTCTTTGAGTTAATGAAATGTATTATTGCAATGTCTGGGATTTCAAGCTATCATTTGACTTCTATAGTTTAAGTCCAGGGTAGCTTGGATCTTATTAATGTGTAATGACATGTTTTGGGATTTCATTCTCTGGGTATTTTTAATATACCTGAGATGTGATACACTATGAAATGTTGTGCAAGCGTACACATACATGTATCCATCCTCATGACAGATCATAACCATGAGGGATTATATTCCCAAAATCCTTGGGGAAGAAATGTTTGATCACATCATTGGGCCGTATGAGGGATATGATGAGTCTGTAGACCCTTCAGTCTCCAACGTGTTTGCCACTGCTGCATTCCGGTTCGGCCATGCCACTGTGTCAGCCCAAATGAGAAGACTCAACGAGAGCTACCACGAACACCAGAACTTCTCCTCATTACCTTTACATCAGACTTTCTTCAGTCCATGGAGGATCGTCAGAGAAGGTACAGAGAGGTAGTTCTTGTTGAAGGCAGCTCTCTTTCAGTATATTATATAATTTTCAGAAATATGGGAGAGCAGAAATATTAAATATGCCAATTTTAAACCGAGACTGCTTATCTGCACCAGAGTCCCTCAGGTGCTCGCAGATTCATTAGAGGGCACTGTGTGGTGTTATTTTTTCCCTTTCACAAGTTTCTCAAAAATTAATTGTTAAAAGTATTCATATGTTTAAATGAAATAATGCATTTAAACACTTGCCAAGGCCATTTAATTAGAGGAACCCATCAAGTAGCACAGAAGACCTCCTTTGGTCTTCAGAACCACAGCAAAGTCTTTGTGGCATATATACCACTAGGTGTTGAAATTGAATTGTAGGAATCTTGGACCACGCAGACAATGTAGCTTCTCACAGTTGCCACAAATTAGATGGAGGTAATGACAAGCAACAAAAATGTGCTGTCATGTTCCTGGAACCAATTCATGACGATAAGACCCTTGTGGCATGGTGCACTGTCCTGCTAGGTTAAAAAGCTGCCATGAAGGAATGAACTTGGTCAGCCACAATGCTTAGGTAAGCCCTATTGTCCAAATGTCAATCCACAGGTATCAGAGGACCCAGGTTGTGCCAAGAAAGCATTCCTCATACCTTGACTCCACCTTCACCATCCTCAACAGTTGACACCTGACAGAAAGGGCTCATTGATTCATGCTGCTTGCTTCAAATTCTAACTCTCCTATCAGCATTGTGCAACTGAACTCTGGGTTCATATGACTAGACGATGTTCATCCAATGCTAACTGATCCGACTTTTGCACTCTTATGCCCTCTGGGGCCCTCTTTGTGTTCCTCAGACAACAATGGCACTCAAACTGGTTGTCTCCTGTTTAAATCCGTGCTAAGGAACAATAACAGTAAACACACACACACACACACACACACACACACACACACACACACACACACACACACACACACACACACATATATCTCTATCTATCTATCTATCTATCTATCTATATCTACACTTTTACTTTGTCATGACGTTAATCCAAAATACATGGATTTCTGTATTAATTATTCTCAGAATAATCTAACTGTCAACAAGAGACAAAAATCTGATTCATCAGACTAATTACCCTAACTATTAACCCACAATTGTGTATTTAATAGTCTATAGGAAATCTAAACATTTAGGTTTAGACTGAGAAAAATCCTGATAACGTTTTAACTTGCAAAATGCCCTGTGGCAGCAAAAACCTCTGCCAGTGGTTAGGAACAATTTTAGATAATTCCTCCTAATATAATATGTTTATGTATTAGTATTTGTGCAGTTCCTTGAATAATCAGCTATTTTCAGAATGCCACAGCATCTCAATTAATTTTCTCATGTATAGAGACTTCTCTGCTATTTTTATATAACATTTAATTTTTAAAAATTTGTATCATTGTGAAAATGATACAGCTTTCATTATATTGCCCAGTGTCATGGTACACTCAACTCTCAGGGGGAGGGACAGGACCACTCATTCACTCTCACACACACACACACACACACACACACACACACACACACACACACACACACACACACAATGCATCTGCCCTATTCTCAATCACCTGATTATTAATCTCATCCATCTGTACTTAGTTTGTTTTTGCTCTCTACGTAAGCCCATGTGTTCTGTCCTCTAGTGCTACACATTGCTCGCTGTATGAGAGTACTGCTGTGCTGGGAGACTCACTGCTGCTCTTGCATTACTATTTTCATTCCTTTTCCCTTTTTCGCCTGTGCTTTCCCATTACAATGGAGAGTAGAGATTACCTGTGGCTGCACACGTTTCTCATTACTTCCTTACCGCCATTTCTCGCAGGCCCTGAAGCAGCATCCGTCCAACCATCCATCTATTATCTTTACTGCTTAATCCTGCTAGTCACAATCCCAGCATCATCGGGTGAAGGCAGGGTACACCATGGGCAGGTTGTCAGTCCACCACATGGCCAACACACACGCACACCTACAGGAAATTTTGAGTGACCAATCAATCCAACATGCATGCCTTTGGACTGTGGGAGAAAACCGGAGTACTCGGAGAAAACCCACACAGGCACAGGGAGAACATACAAACTCCACACAGAGCAGACTGAACCGAGAATCGCACTCAGACCACTTTGCTGTGAGGCGACAGCGCTAACCACCACACGACCATGCCACCCTCCTAAAGCTGCAAAGCATTCCAAACCACATGTTCCCTCATGCTTCATGGTTGTGATGTTACTGGTGTTAGTGAGCTCTAGTTCGTCTGCAGACTTTAGCCAAATGACAGCAGTGTTTGTGTTCTTTATATTTTGTTCTTTGGGTTGTTTTGCTTTGCCTTTTTGGCTTTTTGTGTCTATGAGTGCAGTGTTTTATTCTGTGTTGTCCTTTTATTATCAACATTCTTGTCACAAATATATCAAGATTTATATGGGTGAGGGGGGTATCAAGACATATTTTATATTCATCAAGATTGTCCACTTTATTAATTTTTTATTTTATTTTATAGTGAACACATAGTTAAAGCCTCCGCTCACTATGTGTGTAAGCAAGTTCAGATTTCTGCAGGTCCTCTGCTGTAACCCTTGGGTTGCTTTTCACATCCTCCAGTGTTACCTTATGGGATCTACATAGGAAGCCACAGTACAGAACATGTTATGCTTATATAGAGTTTGTCTTGGGCTGATGAATCACATTATTCTTAAGAAGAACACATGCTTGCTGACATTATAGCTAACAGCAGCAATAAAGATTATAAACAGCAAATGTTTTTTGCAATTATACATACGTTGATCAAGGTGACATGGATTAATTTAAACGTAAGGTTTTTAAAATGTTCAAACTGTGGATGTGAGGAAAACATTGCTGCAAATACTGTGGCTTAACTGTATCTTTCCTGCTGCTTTATTTGAGCTGTAGCTTATTTGTTGATGCATGTATAACATCATTTACATTCTCTCTGCATACCAATTGCTTGTTTTGTTTTTTACACTCTACAGGGGGATTAGATCCAGTGTTGCGAGGTCTTCTAGGCAGCCCAGCTCACAAGCAGAATCAGCACCACCTGATGACTGAGGAACTGACAGAGAAACTTGTAGTGCTCACTGTCCCTGAGGTCCTGGATCTGGCTGCTCTGAACCTGCAGAGAGGACGAGATCATGGTCTTCCAGGTCACTGTTCTTACTCTTCTTTCAGATGCATTTCCAGTGCTGTAAGACATATTGTACAGGGAGAACAGAGGCACTTCAAGCAACATTTTAAGCCATCTGGGTTTTGTTTTGTTTTTTTGAGTTTGTGTGCCTTTAATATCACCTCTGTCAATTGCATTTCAGGCTACAATGACTGGAGGGTGTTTTGTGGATATGACAGAGTGGAAAGCGGAGCAGATCTGAGGGGAGTGGTACATGATGGGGCTTTGGTTGAAAAGATAATGGATCTATATGGGCATCCCAACAATATTGATGTGTGGCTGGCAGGGCTGGTGGAGGATGTGCTGCCTGGCGCTAGGACAGGCCCTCTGTTTGCGTGCTTGATTGGAAGACAGATGAGGATGCTGAGAGAAGGTGACAGGTAAAACACTTAAACCATTGTTATTTGTAAGCAGTGAACTGTGCTTTCAAAGCAGCAGCTTTGTCAAATAAAAATCTTTCCAACTGTCGAGTTTTACAGATCAATACAAATGATAGATTCGTTAATATACAGAAGGGTGCATTTCTCTATATATTCAAATATGTCTATACTACAACTCAATTTATAATTTAGAAATACAGGAGTCTATAATACATCTCAGCAGTCAGACTAATGAAACGCCAGAGATCTTCAAGTCAAGATCTAGTTGGATCTGTTTCAGATTCTGGTGGGAAAGACCAGGTGTGTTCTCAGAGCTCCAGAGACAGGAGCTGCAGAAGCACTCCCTGTCTCGAGTCATCTGTGACAACAGCGGACTGACTGAGGTTCCCCTTGATCCATTCACTGTGGGGACATACCCTAAAGACTTCCTTTTATGCAGCAGTCTACCCTCACTGGACCTGGACATGTGGCAGGAAGACCCTGAAAAAAAGTAATACCTGTTCTCTTCACTTTTCAAAAAGGGCGCATGAGTGTTGTCCCCCACAAACTAATCATTTGCTAATCGTAGACAATGGAAGAAAGAAAAATCCCTGATTATACGGCGTCACAGCAGCTTATAAAAAAATAGACACCATACACCATAACAGATGTGTACAAGTCAAAGCTGGCGAAGCTAGGAGAAACTCCATTATGGGGCACCAAACAAATGCTTTAGCACATGACCTGCCAGAGTTTTTCTAAGTCAACCCATTACATTGCCACTTAACTCCTTGACTGAAGACAGTTTCTGAGATCTGCTGTGCCCTCCCTTGAGTTACGAATTTTCATGGGCTGGCAATCTATTCAACTCAAGAATTTTGCCCAGTGACAAATATTGATCCCTGCAACTCTGGCAAAATCAATGATCATATTCACACCTGTCACACACAGATAAAGTAGTCTTTATAATGAGTAAATAAATTGATGTCCTTTTGTAGATTATAATTTAGAATCCATGTCATAGTGCACAGCGCATAGATTATGAGGAATGTGAGGCAAAGTCATATCAGAAGCTCATTCTACTCTGTATTCTGTTGGTAGAAGTTGAAGCACTTGTCATTCTACATAGTTCCAGATACAGAAGGAGAGGCAGGCTTACCTTAGACCTTAGAGCTCTTGCCATACTCGAGTCCTATCTCTAGTGTTTATTCAATCTGCCTCTGCAACCTGCCCATGTAATAGGCACCACTGGACTGCCATGGGCTGAGATAATGTCCTTGGGAAAAGATATAGAGAGAGGAAATGGATGTCATGGTAATGCCCAGGGCTCAGGCCACTGATATATATCTCATGGTAAGGGGCTCCCGAATGACAAAATGGTTCTTTTCCGCTTTGTGATTGCCTTTGCATTCTCCAGAGGCATACAGCAAATGGGTTCTTTTAATAAAGCACCAAGCAAATAAAGCAGACAGCCTGTGAATCACACTCGAGGGCTCCATGTCCACCAGGATCCCCCAGGTAGTTCTTTTTTTTTTTGCTTGCTCATTTCATCTTTTGGGGAAAGTCTGAATATGAAATGCATCTGAAGGTGGGTCGATGGGGGTGTGAAGTATGGGTGGGCTGAGGGTAGGTGGAGGTTTGGTTGGTGAGAGGGTACACAGGAGATGGAGGTTGGACTGGTGAGGGGGTAGATGATAGATGGAGGTTGGGTTGATGAGGATGTAGATGATAGATGGAGGTTGGGTTGATGAAGGGGTAGATGATAGATGGAGGTTGGGTTGATGAAGGGGTAGATGATAGATGGAGGTTGGGTTGGTGAGGGGGTAGATGATAGATGGAGGTTGGGTTGATGAGGATGTAGATGATAGATGGAGGTTGGGTTGGTGAGGGGGTAGATGATAGATGGAGGTTGGGTTGATGAGGGGGTAGATGAGAGATGGAGGTTGGGTTGATGAGGATGTAGATGAGAGATGGAGGATAGATTGGTGAGGTGGTAGATGAGAGATGGAGGTTGGGTTGGTGAGGGGGTAGATGATAGATGGAGGTTGGGTTGGTGAGGGGGTAGATGATAGATGGAGGTTGGGTTGGTGAGGGGGTAGATGAGAGATGGAGGTTGGGTTGATGAGGATGTAGATGAGAAATGGAGGTTGGGTTGATGAGGGTGTAGATGATAGATGGAGGTTGGGTTGATGAGGGTGTAGATGAGAGATGGAGGATAGATTGGTGAGGTGGTAGATGAGAGATGGAGGTTGGGTTGGTGAGGGGGTAGATGATAGATGGAGGTTGGGTTGGTGAGGGGGTAGATGAGAGATGGAGGTTGGGTTGATGAGGATGTAGATGAGAGATGGAGGTTGGGTTGATGAGGATGTAGATGAGAGATGGAGGTTGGGTTGATGAGGGTGTAGATGATAGATGGAGGTTGGGTTGATGAGGGTGTAGATGAGAGATGGAGGATAGATTGGTGAGGTGGTAGATGAGAGATGGAGGTTGGGTTGGTGAGGGGGTAGATGATAGATGGAGGTTGGGTTGATGAGGATGTAGATGAGAGATGGAGGTTGGGTTGATGAGGATGTAGATGAGAGATGGAGGTTGGGTTGATGAGGGTGTAGATGATAGATGGAGGTTGGGTTGATGAGGGTGTAGATGAGAGATGGAGGATAGATTGGTGAGGTGGTAGATGAGAGATGGAGGTTGGGTTGGTGAGGGGGTAGATGATAGATGGAGGTTGGGTTGATGAGGATGTAGATGAGAGATGGAGGTTGGGTTGATGAGGGTGTAAATGATAGATGGAGGTTGGGTTGATGAGGGTGTAGATGAGAGATGGAGGATAGATTGGTGAGGTGGTAGATGAGAGATGGAAGTCGGGTCGGTGAAGGGGTAGATGATAGATAGAGGTTGGGTTGATGAGGATGTAGATGAGAGATGGAGGTTGGGTTGATGAGGGTGTAGATGATAGATGGATGTTGGGTTGATGAGGGTGTAGATGAGAGATGGAGGATAGATTGGTGAGGTGGTAGATGAGAGATGGAGGTCGGGTCGGTGAAGGGGTAGATGATAGATGGAGGTTGGGTTGATGAGGGTGTAGATGATAGATGGATGTTGGGTTGATGAGGGTGTAGATGAGAGATGGAGGTTGGGTTGGTGAAGGGGTAGATGATAGATGGAGGTTGGGTTGGTGAGGTGGTAGATGAGAGATGGAGGTCAGGTCGGTGAGGTGGTAGATGAGAGATGGAGGTTGGGTTGAAGAGGGGGTAGATGATAGATGGAGGTTGGGTTGGTGAAGGGGTAGATGATAGATGGAGGTTGGGTTGGTGAGGTGGTAGATGAGAGATGGAGGTCAGGTCGGTGAGGTGGTAGATGAGAGATGGAGGTTGGGTTGATGAGGTGGTAGATGAGAGATGGAGGTTGGGTTGATGAGGTGGTAGATGAGAGATGGAGGTCAGGTCGGTGAAGGGGTAGATGATAGATGGAGGTTGGGTTGGTGAGGGTGTAGATGAGAGATGGAGGTTGGGTTGGTGAGGTGGTAGATGAGAGATGGAGGTTGGGTTGGTGAGGTGGTAGATGAGAGATGGAGGTCGGGTCGGTGAGGGGGAGATGATAGATGGAGGTCAGGTCGGTGAAGGGGTAGATGATAGATGGAGGTTGGGTTGAAGAGGGGGTAGATGATAGATGGAGGTTGGGTTGATGAGGATGTAGATGAGAGATGGAGGTTGGGTTGATGAGGGTGTAGATGATAGATGGAGGTTGGGTTGATGAGGGTGTAGATGAGAGATGGAGGATAGATTGATGCGGTGGTAGATGAGAGATGGAGGTCGGGTCGGTGAGGTGGTAGATGATAGATGGAGGTTGGGTTGGTGAGGTGGTAAATGGAAGATGGATGTTGGGTTGATGAGGGTGTAGATGAGAGATGGAGGATAGATTGGTGCGATGGTAGATGAGAGATGGAGGATATATTGGTGAGGTGGTAGATGAGAGATGGAGGTTGGGTTGGTGAGGTGGTAGATGATAGATGGAGGTTGGGTTGATGAGGGGACAGATCAGCAGGGTGGGTGGGTGCTTTGGTGCTCCACTGACACCTCAACTGTCACTAGTGAAGTTTTTTTGCTGTTTCTTTATATTTTTATTTATTTATTTTTTGTTTGTATTGAAGGATGCCTCTGAATCCCCAAAATTCCGAAAAGGCAAATCCATTATTTATAATGGTGATCCCATAGCTGAGCTGAGACACAGCTATGAGACACAGTTTCAGACAGAAGCAGATATAGCTGTAATTGCTTACTGCCCGCAAAGAAGTGCATCAAATACCACAAACAAAAAGAATCACACCTTAGTTGCCCATTTATTCCCAGAGACCTGTTTAATGCATGGGAATGTTCTTTCTTCTTCAACAAAAAATGAGTGCCGTATATAGTGAGTTGGGCAGCCATGAGTTGTGCTGCTTCTAAACTATGAGAGTTATGCTTGAGCAAAGTAATCAAACAATGAAAAGCCTTTTTTGTTAAATCATTACCTTATGTAATGCAAGGGTGTCTGTACAAACCGTTCATTAACTACATAGTAGAATAGTACTTCTTTGTATAATTTGCGCTTGTTGTTCATGTAATTCCTCCTCTCTGCAGACATAAATGATGGGGACAGTGCAGAAAGGCAAGTATGACAGAGCTCACCCGAGTGTCCAAATGTGTCAACATCAGCGGTAGCTGGAGGTTCTGTGCATACTCAGATCTGCTGCAGGAGAACGCACGCATTATAACCACAGCTAAAAGCCAATAAAAACATTTTCAAAAAGTCTATTTGTCAGTGTTTAGAAAATATTGTACATACTCATGAATATGCAGTTCATGTACAGTATGAAGTACCTTATAAAACCGTATAGAAGTGTGTGGAGGTATGAAGCAGCAGTGTGTGTCTTTATACATGGCTTTGTTTTCATTCACATGGCACAAAAGTACTGTTTGAATTCTGTTTGAAGTCTGTTTTTATGCTTTACATCTGCTTTTGAAAATGAGAATGTAGGCATATATGCAGTTTTTCAGCATGTGCGCAGATGCATAGAGCATTCATTGCTTTCAGACCCAAAGGGCAGATGATGTCCAAGACCTTTCTCAAGCTTTTTCTCATCTCTAATTTTACGTAAGCATGGCTGTATTCAGAGATGTGGGTTACATTTACATTTAAACATGGAATGAAACTCTTTGAAATGCAAAGTCTCAGGTTTGATAAATAGGAACAACATTTACATAATGTCCTGGTTTTGTCTCAGAGATTTTAAGGAAATAGCAATCAGTTGAGAGGGGACTGTGGCGTTTCAACTCCTTGGGTCCCCTAAATTAAGTGGTATCTTGCATTTTTGCCAAACTAATGCAGGGCTGGATGCTTTGTTCAATTACAGGTTTGTCAGTTCAAATAAGAGAAACATTTTGAATGTCTCCTGTACAATTTGAGTGCATCCACATCTTGATTATGGTATGGAAACATTCATAATGTAGGCAAAATTGTGCTCAGACTATGAATAAAATGGTGGCAGTCCCAGTCATGCTAATGTCAACAACAATGACAGTATACACAGCTGCAGTGAGTATAAAAGTATCGGCAGTAGAATGAAAACAAAATATAAGTCCTATTGATTTACATACATTTGAAATGTTCCACTATATAAAATGTAACATCAGAGGAAATCAATACAATTGATCCCCTAATATACAAGATTGTCCAAAGCATGCTAAGTCTCTCTGCATATAGCTGAAATGCAGTATAAACTAGAGAACCATACCAAAACCTAAAATACACATCTCACACAGCCTCTGTTTCATTCTCAATGAGCACTTGTCTATTTCATATATATGATGTATTCTGCCATCTACTGTTTAAATGTAAAAAGTAAGAGGTTCTAGCGTAGTTGGTCACCATGCTAAACTAGAACAGCTGTGGAAGTGACACTGTACCTCCTCTGAGGGCCTCTAGGGTTAGAGTGTACTATAAATAATCATAGAATTATCTACACTTCAATGTGTTAGTATTAGAAAGAGGACCAAAAGTCAATTTAGATGTTCCAGTTGCATATGTAGACCAACATAAAAAGAGACAGTAACAAAGCAGCTGCCAGATGGTAGAGCTGGACATCCATATATCAATACACTGATAAACACAAATCAATATATTGATATATTGGTAATATGTTGGTAAACACCCCATATGACATTTCGTTTCACAGCCCTAAACAGTGTATCACAAACTACTCATAAAAAGTGTATATATATATATATATATATATATATATATATATATATATATATATATATATATATATATATATATATATATATATATATATATATATATATATATATATATATATATAAAAGCTTAACATTATAACATTATAAATATTTCCAAATAAAACCATGTCTCTTGGTATATATATAACTCATATGATCATATAACATATATATTGCTGAGATGTATTATAGCTACTCGTTTTGTCTATATTTCACTTACCAGTACAATAACCTTAATAATGATCTTATCTATGTGTATTATAGAATGAGAAAAAAATATATACAGAATGAATAACAGAGCTACACAACTAGCTGTAGAGAACAAATCCTCCAGCAGGTGCTTGTATTAATGTGCATGCCTAGGTCTTCATGCAAGGTCAGAGAGCTATAGAGTGTTTATGCTTTATGTTTTTACAGAAATTCAAATCTGCAGACTGGGAGCTGCCATGAACAAGTGGCCAAGAATAAAATCCATCGATGAACAATCTAATGAAATGTATCTAATGAAATATATATGGTCACATAAGTGTATGACCAGCATAACCGCAAGAGAGCACAACACAACACACAGGACATGAGGGATATCTGCCATTATACTGAATTAATGTGCCTCACATATAGGTTGTCAAAACTGTAGTGATGCCCACAAGGTTTCCAGAGAAACCGGATGTTTCAAACCAAGGTCTTTCACCTACAAGAGCACCACCAAACACACACACACACACACACACACACACACACAGAGCAGAAAGGACCCAGCATCATCAAAATATAGTAGTTACTCAACCTTGTAATTGAAATATGTACATTATTGAAATGTACATTTTTGTATAATTGAAAGATGTTCATTATCTGGGATTAAATGCATGTTCTTTCATCTATTCCAAGTCTCCTCAGTGTCCATACAAAGCACTGAATCACATGTGCATTGCACAATCATCCTGTCATCTTATTCACATCCCATTTATCACACTCTCCGCACAAACTGTTGTTTCATTTTCAGGCATATTATTTCTGAATCCACTTACGGCTGAGTCAAAATGACGTCACTCTAAAAATGGAAAGGTGAAATGCTTCAGTATGCCAGAGCTGAAGTGATAATTGCACACTTGTCTGCCACACCACCAAAGAAAGGGGCAGAATACATATCTCTATGTTTGCGTGTGTAAAAATGTCAAACTGTAATCACCAGGCAAGAGGAATAATGGTGTGCTTTGAACCTAAGTGAAGCTTCTCATTGTGAGTGGCATGCATTCAGTAATCTTACTGCCCCTCTGTTTCTGTTTTATCTTTCCCAACATCCAGCACTGACAAACGAGAACTGTTCATATTTTTCCACTGGCAGACACATCTCTGATTCTCATCTCCAGGGCAGCAGGCCAGAGCAAGATAGATAGAGATAGTGGAGAGACAGAGTGAGAGAGAAGAGAGACAGAGAGACACCAAGAGATAGAGAGAGAGAGAAAGAGGGATGAACAGTAGGAGAGAGTAACACCATTCACCATGTTGAGTGACTACATAATCTCACTTCATGGAGGAGTAAGTGAATCACTCCAACCTCAGGCTCTGTCTCTCCCTCTTTAACACAAATTCTCTGTGACATTTCACACAGAGTTTCTTTTCCTTATCTATTTTATTATTCACCAAGATTATATTACATGCACATGAGATATTCTCAGAAGTCACTGTGAAAGGGTTATGGTGGGATGGCCAACCTTAGGATTTATGTTACCGGATGCATATTTATCTGGGTTGCAATGAGTTTTTTCAGTAACGATTATAAAAACGTGCAAGGAGAGGTTAAGAAAATGCTATAATTATTCATTTCAACTCAATTGAATATTGACTCAATAATCCTTCTTGTTAAGATAAATATCATAGCAAACTGCAACTGGATGAGTTAGTATCTTAAAGAAATGTATAGGCTTAGTCAAGTAGAACCTTTTAGTCTACAAGTACTTCTAGAATAATTACTTTCAAAAAGATTTGCATCATCATACATATTAGCCTGACATTTGACTTAATTGGTTGTATAACATGTTATATTACCGGTTCAAATTTAGCAATATTTTTGCTAAACAAATTATATTCAGTACAAAATGTGTCCAGTACACTAATTTACATAGCTTAGTCTGTAGCCTTCCAACAAATGCCTTCCAATAAAATGACTTAAAATTGGAAGATTAATATTACTAATGAAAATTACATAGATGTGAATAAGCAAGTTTTCCAGTTTGTGTCATCTGGCCTGCGAGAAAAAAAAGCTTGAAAAGTAAATGTGTTTCCAGCTGTGGAGTGATTTTGAGAGCTTAGCTGGATTAATAGAGCATGGGTGTGTTTAAGATGGAGGTTTATGAGCATGGGGGTGTTTGATGTTCAGCCTATATTAGCCTAGGATTTTTTAGTGTGGGGTGCTCATTCATTTGTGACTCTTGTGTTGTGACTCTGTAAGGATCTGTGAGTTTATTATTGCTGGTGGTTGCTGCCTATGCTGTCCCTCTGGGTGAGGCTGTGATGGTCATTTTGAGTACACAGGGTGGTAAGGGATATTTTGGCTGTTGAATGGTAGTTTGATTTGGAACATTATTTAGGATGGAGGTAGGATTTTTCATGGGGAAGAAAAACTTTTTTTGGCCAATAGTCAAGAATGCAGCTATGGTGGTTTTAGCTTCAATCAGTAATCCTTAACTGACTAGAGATGAAAAAGTTAAAGGGACATATTTAATATAGGGGCAATAAACCCCACCCGACAAAACAGTGGGAGGTTTTGGGCTAGTTCCATTTGGGCTCCAACATGATCACTTTAAGTAAAACAGCTTTAAGGTGTTGATCAAAATCAAGCACAAGGGAAAGGCATTGCTCACTGTGTTAGTAAATACAGTATAGTATTACACTTGGACTGGGTATCATTTGATCAGCATTATAAAACACAGGAGGGAGACGCTCACTGTCTGGGCTACACACACAGGATCAAGACGTGGTGCGTCAACACAAACGCTCTGCATTTGTTTAGACCTTATCCAATAGTAATCGTGGATACAAATCCACGATTACTATTGGAGACTCAGTTAATCTCATGGCAAGCATGCCACAGTAGTCCATAATACATAACAAAAAGGGAATGATGGACTAAAATGGGATTGCTTTCAATCCAGGTTCAAAACTCTTAATCTCTGCAAGAGTCAGCAAGCATTTAGAAGGATGGACATTCAGTAGTTGCTCACGTTAGTTGCTATACATGCTGATTATATATATAATATAATATAATATTATATATATATATATATATATATATATATATATATATATATATAATATATACACTTTATCCCCTTTAAATCCTAAAAGTCCAGTGAACATAGAATTCTACACAACAAATAGCAGGCTGTATTCGGGCTGGCATTATAGATATCTTCTAAAGCACATGTTGTATATACAATGTCCTTTTCACTCAGTAGGAGTGGAATAAGACATTCAAAGGACATATGCAGAAACCCTGTATAGTTGGAAAAGAGGAAAAGAGCTGTATGGCATCAGAGTCTTATGTCCTTAATCAAATATCATTAGTCTGGAAATACTGCTACAGGTTACAGAGAGCTAAACAAGGCTGTCTGTCAGCTTATCAGGCATTTACCTTGTGGGTATAAGACAATATATATATTCACTCTCCTTACCAGGCACAAGCATTTTTAAACATATATTCTCAAGGTCTTGAGCTTTTTCATGAAAATAATGTTTCAGTCATGGAAAATCATTAACTTTTGAAATTGTTTGCTTTGGTGATGGAACTTCTAGACATGCCACTTTGAATGCATGTTCAAAAACAGCCTTCCATCTAGTGGAAATGAAAAACAACAATTTTTTCCCAATTCATACACATCTTACCAATAGAACAATTTGTAATATTCAACTTTGTCGTCAGTACCAAGGTCAAGGGTCTAGATAAAAGGCTAATGAACTGCCAGTCTCTCAGCTTTGTTGATAAACAATTAAAGGAGATGCATGATGAGTCATAATGACTTAATTAATGTAAATCACTGGAAAAATGATTAAAATTGTCAATTTCTATCAACCCTACCAACAGGGTGTCAACATGCAGTGTTTTGCTGCAGAGCTAAGTGTGCTTAGGGGAGAATCCAGCTGCCTTTGTGTGTGGGGCATAGAAGACACATAAAAATTGCATTTTTAATTTATATAGTGAGTTTCTCACATTGAGGGTCACTTTACCTAATCCAACACACAACATAAGACAAATCCAAAACAATCTAGGACCCTACAGAAACATAATAAGCATTTAGAGGAAGAAAAACCACTGAAACAGAGGTTTGAAAGCAGAAATTGGGAGAAATTAAGATCACAGAGATTTCGAGTTGTAGAGTTGTTACTCTTAATGTCTTACCATCAAATGAAGACAATCTAAACCTGCACTGTAAGCAGATACACATGGGAACACACTGCCGTGTGAACCTTGACTCCAAAGGTGGAGCAACCATGATAACAGACCAATTGTATGGGCTGAAGTGCTAGGATGAACAAGTTCAGCAATATATGAAGGAAGGCTTTAAATAAGGAGGAATTTAACTGGATACAGTTGGGTAACCATGGTTGGATATGGTACAGGTAATCAGTAATGCAGTTTATAGAAAACAGGTGTGATCTGTGCAGAGCATTTAGTGTTTAGTCGCTGAATGGTAAAAAGCAGCCTTAAATACTGCATTCAAAAGAGAGAAATCAAAGGTGACTCCAAGATTACAGACAATTTGTGAGGGTTTTACCTGTACTCCATCAATGTGAAAGATTATATCAGCATAGATGCCACTTAATTAAACATTAAACTAAATGTCACAGACACATGCTGTTAGAACGGATGAAGGAAGTAGAGGGGCTCAGAATGATATAAATATGTGTGTTATCAGCATAGCAATGAAATGAAACAACAAAAACTGAGTTCAAGCTGCTGAATGTGTAAGTGTGTAGATGAAGAAGAGAAGAGGGCCTAGAACAGAGCCCTGGGGAACACCATGCCATGAACAGTGAGCATTTCTATTGTTAATAGTGATCAACTGTTGTCTGTCAGTAATATAGCAATTAAACCAAGAAAGAGCAATACCAAAACTGCCAATAGAAGAGAGCTGGGCATTAACTATATCATGATGAACTGTATCAAATGCACACCTAAGCTCTAGGAGAAGACGAATACTAATTGCACCAGAATCTGAAGCAACTAGGTCATTTACAACATTAAGAGACCTGTATCTGTGCTGTGGCATGAACAAAAACAAGACTGGAACAGTTCATCTTATTTTATGACAAATGAGATTATAATTAAGACACAACAACATTTTCCAGTAATTAAGCAGTAAAAGGGAGATTAGAAAATGGTCAGTCATTACTGACTTTTTTGATGCTAAACCGGGTTTCTTCAGGACTGGAAAAACTGCAGCAATCTTTAGTACTAATGGAACAGTTCCAGACACCCAAGATGCACTGCATATACTGTATGTTAAAACATACTGATGGAAATTCCGACTCTAATCCTGGGCCCATTACTTTAGCAATTTACATCCTGATTACTATTAATATGATCGGTAAGATGGCCATGCAGTAAATGTGGCTATTCGAACCAACAGAGATGATGAAATTCCAAGAAACCAGACGATTAGAATGAAGCAACAGGCCTTTAGATCAGCATTGCATTGTCAACTTAAAACAGATGGAAGAAAGGAATTCATGCTTTCAATTTTAATTTTTCATTAAGTGAGTTAAGGTTTAAAGTTAGGAAACTAGTATTAATCAATAGTAATGACACCTAGAAATCCTATTTAGATTATGGGAAAAGAACAACAGTCTTATGTTTATAAACCAGCATTTTTATCTGATTTTCATTCAAGTAATTACAAAAAGGTCACCACTTATAACCAACTTAACCCATTCTAAGTGCATCATCAAAGCTTCTTTTCATCATGACATTAAATTTGCTATTCAACATATTTTCTTATAACCCTCAAGTCAGATAAATACATCATTATGGAATTTTTTGTTTAACTGTAATTATAATAGCATAATGCAACTTCTGAACCAGGAAAGCAGTGTAGCTATAAAGGGCCTGGTACCCCTTGTCATGACAATAAACAGACAAAAAGAACTCGAAGAATGACAGGGGTCCACTGCTGAATCAAACACAGCAGAATCTGATTTGTTCCAGACAGAGAGAGAGAGAGAGAGAGAGAGAGAGAGAGAGAGAGAGAGAGAGAGAGAGAGAGAGAGAGAGAGAGAGAGAGAGAGAGAGAGAGAGAGAGAGAGAGAGAGAGAGAGAGAGAGAGAGAGAGAGAGAGAGAGAGAGAGAAAGAAAAAACCTCACGTAAGAGGCTATGCTTCTGTATCTGTCTCTGGGCAGTGATATGATTTGTTTGTGAGAAAATAACTTCTTTGAAATGACCTCAATCTTCAAATAAGGGCTTTCATAATGCACTACTGGTTTGTCATTGTACCTCTAAAATCCCTCAAAGGTGTAAAATAAAAGTTTTTGCAAACCTCTTGGTATTCCTGAACACAATTTCTCTAGGGTTCTGAAAGGCCGCAAATGGTCTCATAAATATTCATATTCTCCATTGTGGCCCCCTCCTTTCACACATTTTGAAACATTTATTTTCAGAAGGCGCACAGTGAATCATTGTATTTAAATGATGAAACATTCACAATGTCAAGTCCAACAATGAAAATCAACCAGAAACAAGATAGGAAAATGGAGGTAGTCTAACATGCTCAAAAATAGTCTCAAGAGAACAAAGAAAACGGCAGCACGTTTTACTGGGAGGGAAGATTAAAACATAGAATCTATATGCTTTTTAGGTTAATACACATGTAACTGTATTATTCAATTAATGATATGCTGAGAATCTGCTTAGGATAATAAGTCACATACAGTGTAGTTTGCTGCACTCAGATTTCTCCAACTCTCTGTGACAGCTGAGCACTTCTCTGTCCTGAGAGCAAGAGCATATTTTATATTATGTAGTAAGAACTAATTTTTTATTCATTAGTAGTTTCTATTTCCCAACAATTAAATGCATTTAAATTATTTAAGATGCATTTAATGTATTTATTTACAATCTTTGTGTACATGTCTTACAGCTCTGCTGTCTCGATCCCAAACGTCTGCCCTGAGTGCATCTGAACATGACAACATGTCTGCGTTCTCACAATGTCAAGCATTTATACATATAATAAAACTATACTTTATAAAAACATATGCAAAAAGTTCAGAGTGCATTCATAAAATGATTTAAATGTAAAAAAAAATTTATGTGTTTAAATATAAGTATAAATAAGTATAAGTCTGGTATATTATATATATATATATATATATATATATATATATATATATAAAGATATAAAGATGGAAGATGAAATGCTGCAGGATATAGTTTCTCATTGAGCTGTTGTCACTCTGGTAAGGGGGTTTAGGACACTGCAGTGACCAGTCCTTCTTCTTCCCTGCACATCCCTGCCTGCACTGTATCTTTTTTATCTATAAAGACACACCACATCACAGCATTAGCACAAATAACAGATAACCACATGTAACCAGACACTGCAGTTCCAGTGATCAAATTATGAAAATTAGCCAAGGACTGGGGTCAGAGTAGTGTTAGTGTCAAGTCAAGTCAAGTCAGCTTTATTTATAAAGCACATTTAAAAGCCACAAGGGCCAGCCAAAGTGCTGTACAATGCACACGTACATATATGAATAAGAATTAAAATAAGAATATTAAAGAATACAAATACAAAAACACAAAACAATTATTTGGAAATAAGGCTCAATGTATCAAATAAAAATTAAGATTATATAAAATTAACCTGAGCATTTAATTTCATTTCTGTTGGTTTACCTTATGAGCACTGGAACGCCTGAGAATACATATATGTTTTTAACTTGGACTTAAAAACATCTACTGAGGATGACGTCCTAATAGAGACAGGCAAATTATTCCACAGTTTGGGTGCCGCAACAGAGAAGGCTCTGTCACCTTTCGTCTTTAGTCTAGAATATGGTACGACCAAGTGTAGCTGATTAATCGATCTTAGAGTTCTCTGTGGTGAGTACGGGCAGAGCAGGTCAGAAATGTAAGTTGGAGAGATGCCATTTAAGGCTTTAAAAACAACCAAAAGAACCTTAAATTCAATCCTGAACTTAACAGGCAGCCAATGTAGGGAGGCCAACATGGGAGAAATGTGCTCCCTTTTCTTAGTTCCAGTCAGGAGCCTAGCTGCTGCGTTTTGAACAAGCTGAAGACGTGACAGAGCTGATTGGTTAATACCCAAATAAAGAGAATTACAGTAGTCAAGCCGTGATGTAATAAAAGCATGAACAACTGTTTCCATATCTTTAAAAGTAAAAATAGATTTGAAAGCTTAAAAATTTTCCTTAGCTGATAGAAACTGGCACTAACCACTGAGATTATCTGCTTATCAAATGTAAGTAAGGAATCAAAGAAAACGCCGAGATTCCTGAGGTAGCTCTGAGTATTCATTAATAAAGGCTCCAGATGTTTAGCATTTGTCTGGATGACCAAAAATAATAGCCTCTGTTTTGCCATCATTCAGTTTAAAACACTTTTTAGACAGCCAAATTCTTATGTCCTGCAGGCAATCACGTATCACGTCTATAGAGCAGTTGTCAGCTTGCTTAACTGGAAAGTACAACTGCGTATCATCCGCATAACAATGGTATGAGACTCAGTGCTTGCGGAAAATGGTCTGAAGAGGAAGCATATACAGAGAAAATAATACTTGACCCAGTATAGAGCCCTGTGGAACTCCACAAGTAAGTTCTGCCGGAGAAGACGAAAAATTACCAAGTGTCACAGAGAAGGATCTTTTTGAAAGATACGAGGTAAACCACTCCAATACTGTTCCCCTAATGCCTATCTCACACTTTAGCCGTTCCAGAAGGATAGCATGATCAACCGTATCAAAGGCAAAGCTGAGATCTAATAAAATTAAGACAGCACACTTCCCAGAATCTACAGTTAATAAAATGTCATTCGTTACTTGTCATTCAATGGACTCTGTGCTGTGGTGAGCTCTGAAACCAGATTGGAATTTATCCAAAATATTATTCTCGGCTAAGAATGAAGAAAGCTGCAGAAAAACAATCTTCTCCAAGACCTTAGATAGATAAGGGAGTTTGGAAATGGGTCTGTAGCTGTTGAATGAGGCAGGATCCAAACTAGGCTTCTTTAGTAGAGGCTGAACTATTGCAAGCTTAAAAATGTCAGGGACAACATCACTAATAAGGGAGCTGTTTACAATGGCTAAAATGCTGTCAGATTTCTTAACATGGATTTCCTCGTGTCTGCAGTCCTATACTACTCTTTTGCCTTTTGCTGATGTCCTTTTAGTCAACCCAAAATAACATCAGTTCAATGGCTATAGCACAAGCACTGTATTTAAGCTCTGCGAGGCATAGACCAGGTACACTTTAAAAGAGCATGATTCTTCATTCATAATGCACTTTCTTTATTGCATGCAGAATACACATCCAGCGACAGCAGGAGATGGCTCCATGTTTTCTGACTGGTTCAATAACCACAGCACCCCTCGGAGGACAGTTTCCCCCCCCCATCTCAGCTCCACTGCTTTAGCAGTCTGAGGGAGCATGAGGGATGAACACCAGCTCATACCTGCAATCCACGGCACTTTTATATGGAGAAATAAAAGAATAATAAGCAAGCAGAGGTATTGTAAAATTGATTTGTGAATGCAAAGTCCTACCTTGGCACTGAGGTTCAGAACGCTGAGATTTCAACAGCTATAGTGAAACAAACAAACACATAAATACAAACGGATAAAAAAAAAATCCAGACTGGCTAATAATGCTATTAGTGGAGAGTGGTAATTCTGCCTCAGAAGAACATAAGTGTTCTACCTCTGTGATATATTTATCCAGCGTCTCCAGTTGCTCACGCTGGGCCGTCTGGAGCTGTTCATTCTCCTTGGACTGGTTCATAGCAAGCTGTCAATTGATGTTATGAGGCTTTTGTGACACAGTTAACAAACAGCAAGAATGGGACCTGTGCATTTCTTTCATATGATTAGAGATCTTTACCCTTTTCCTTTCTATGAGAAATTTCCTTGTGTTGTTACAGTTCAGTTCTCGAACTCTCCTGTGGTGCATGTAGACACACAAAACCAAACAGAAGCTTCAGAATCATGCTGGATAACATCTATCATCATCACCAACAGAATCTTGCCAGACACCAGCTACCCTCATCTCTGAGTCCCACTAAACACCAGCTAACAACATATTATTCTCGATTAGTACATAATACATTTGTGCTAATCCTTTATGATGTCTGAAATGGACATGGCCGGCAGTGATGGGTTTTACCACAGCCAGTCTAGCGTAAGGCTTTCTAGCACTTTCTCACTACCGTTCTCTCTCAGCCTTATTCCTGATGCTTTTGTCTTGACTGATGGCTTTGCTGTTTTCCATTGAGGACTTGGCCTGGTTGGCTCGCATCTCCTTACTCTGTCTACAGGAACACAAACACAACCAAACAGGACCATTTATCAGATGAGCCATGATGTCTGAAGAGAAAAACAATGCCAGCTTGTGTAAGGACATTCCAAACAATTATTGCTGCATTCATATTTACGTTTATTCCCTGTTCTATAACGCACATGACATTCTAGAGTGTGCCAGGGGAGCGGTGTGCAGAGAATAAAAATCTGTTTATATAGTATTTAACAGACCACTTAAGATGACAAATGTGATACATTAGAGTAGCACTAAAATTCACTGTTGAATTATGCATTTCAATACTATATATGTAGAGGTCTTGAGGGAGAATAGCAAACACCTGAGAACTGCCCAGTGACCTACAGAAGACAAGCTCGTTTTGGTCCACCCAGCATCTGGAGAGTCCTACAGAGAGAAGGCTGACCTGAGGCTATTATCTCTCTCAGTAGGGAAGCATGGGTCCATTGCTGAATTTATGCATAAATGAAGCAAAACAGGGCTATGTGCTGCATGGGATGTGTGCCCACTTCCGCAGTCTTTCTGTATTGCCTCTAAAATGACTTCAGAAGCCTCTGTATTCCTGAATGCTGACATTCATCTTGCTCGATAAACCTTGATGATGCTTTGGTCGACACGCATAATTCTTTCAACCACATGAGAGTGTTGAATAGTTTCACTTGTAGCAGGAAAAGGAAAAACAAGAGAAAACAACACAATACATGCCGACGACTTTACAGAAAAGAGAAACCTCTAGAAAAGTTGGCAATAAAGTCACACCAGAAGAGGCATTTCTGAGCATCACTACTGCATAGAGGGAGGACCACACAGAGTGATGCTACGATCACTGAAATCACAAGGAGCTCTCCTGGGTGGGATACGCTTACCGCTCATGGATGTGTACGAGTTGTTGAGTCTGTTCCTCCTGGGTCTTCAGCAGGAGCTTACGGAGGCGCTCACCCTGCTGCAGACTGTGCTGTGCCCGCAGAGCAAACACATCGCCAGCCAGAGCCTCCGTCAGCGCGGCTCTCTCCTGGGCGTGGGCCGCCAGCACCTCCTTCACCTGCCACACAGACAGGGAGAGAGGATGAGCAAACCCTCCCTGGGCAAAACAGGTGGGGTGTGAAATGAGCTTCCTTCGGGGGGGAGGGGCATAGTGAAGGAAGGGTGGGTGGTGCCAGTGGGGTGGGTGGTGCCAGTGGGGTGGATTAGGCACCTTTGATTTGTGTTCTGCAGTTAAAGTCTTGATCTTCATTGCCGTTCCTCTCCTCATTTCACAGCAGTAGCTTTCACTGGGGTCACATGTAAAATAAACATCTCGGTCTGCTTCACACACTCAAAGCACAATGAAAAATACATTCTATTGATTAGTTCTTTAATATTTTTATGGAAGGGGTACACTTTAATGCTTAAAGTTTGTACTTTACCATGACTCAGATACTGGGTCACACAAAATACATATACCTGACTTTGATAATGGTGGTCATATCCACACACACACACACACACACACACACACACACACACACACACACACACACACACACACACACACACACACACACACATATATATACCTGACTTTCCTGCAGTTTTTTTCAAGTTGCTTTTCTAGAGCCCATTTTTCTTTTTTGTGTTGTGCAACAATCTTCTCAACTTGACTACAATGGAGCCTCTTCAATGCTGCGTGTGCCTGCAATACAAAGCATCATCATCATCGTCATCATTATCATCATCATCATCACATCTGAGTGCTCATTGCTACTGACCTCCAGGCCCATGTACAATATTACACTATTATTAGACAGGCAGGCACAAAGGACCCAAAATCACCAGATGTGAATAGATGGAGGTCTTTAGTCACCTTTGCCTGCTTCTTCTTCAGTACATGGACTTCATTCTGCTGCTTTTTGACCAGTTTTAAATATGCCTGAAATATTATTGAAACATACAAAACGATGAAATACAGGGGGTATTAAGAAATCAACATAAATAAATTATTATATAAGAAGTGATTAGTTCTTTGCTCGTAAACTTGTGTTAGCCTGACAGACTTTGCCCTGTAAAATCTTTATACCTTCATCTGTTTTAGGTCATCAGTAGTAACCTGAGGTGTAACGGTGACAATCTCTAAATTGTCAAGAAATGAAAAAGAAACCATTAAGCTTAAAAATCGAAACAATGATAAAATCAAACAACTGCATGACAAAAACAGATCTTAAAACAGTGAATTGTGGGAAGACAGGCTCGCTCTGCAAACCATGCCTGGCGAGACTGCTGTGGAAACTCTTGATTGTGTATGTATGCGGCTGAGCGGGTACCCGGCTTGGAGGCAGTGCTGGGTTTCTGTGCCAGTGATAGGCCAGGTCTCACTGAAGATGTCTGAGGTGACACAGTCTTCACCTGGATGTCTCTCCCTTTTTCACTGCTCTTTAAGCTGTCATTCGGCACATCGGCTATCTCCCACTGTACAGACAGCAAAGGGGACACTCCTCAAGTAAGGTAATACTTCTGGGAGAGGTTTTTACGAAATGTCTGGGAATGTCTCACCAACTAATTCTGAATGTTGAATACGGAGTGAAGTTTGTAAGCCATTTAAAAGCAGTGGGTAACCCATACATGTATGACAGCCCTCTGCTTCACAATCCCCATAGTTCAAGGGTGCAAACGGAACTGGATGAATTACCATAATCTTAAATAAAATCAGAATACTTAGTTCTTATTTGCAAATTCACTGAAGACAATTATATCTGCAATTGACAGGTATGATTTCAGTCTTTTCTTCAGTAAGCAAAATGTCTGCTCTATAGACTGAGAGACAGTGTACTTCTGGTAACTGGTACTTCTGGTAACAACCAAAACAAACAAACAAACCAACAAACAAATGAAACAACCTCCCCCCCAAAAAACCCCAAAACCCCACATCCATTAGAGAGATTACCACTGTAAATGCATCTGTACATGTTACATAAACTAACGATGCGGTGCAACAGATTCAACTCATGGCCATGAAAAAGTAAACAACTGTCCAATTATGCCCCCTGAAATGCAGAGATGTTTATTCCCACTTGATTCACTCAATAAATATGCAAATATCCTCAAATTAGAGCCAACATTCAGCACTTAAATCTCATATTGTTTCATTGCAACCACAAGCTAAATTCAACATAAAGTATCTCACCCACCTATTCCTTATGAACAACACTAGCTGTGCTGTCTTCTTTATTATGCTTTCATAGGCAAAGACACACTGCTGTAGAGATTTCTACTCTTGAAAAAGCTCTTACTAATTTCATTACTTTCTTAGAAATCATATGTTTATTTGGCCAGTCTCTATATTTTCTATAGTCTCTATATTCCTCTAAAAACAGAAACATAAAAACAGAAAATATATCCTGGGTGTCACCACGGTTATACCACGGTAATAATTCATGTTTCTTTTTTCTTTTCTAAATGTGAAAAATAATGTCCAATATGTGAATAATGTAAAGACAATATGTCAATGTGAGAAAATGAGGTGTAGGGTAGCGGGCTTATTGATGGATGTGTGAAAGCTGTGGGCTGTGGTGGTGGAGGTGCCCATGAAGCTCACCGTCTCAATGCCCATGGCTCTCATTTGGTCCACCCTCTTCTCAGAGATGGATAAATACTTTTTGGGATCAGAGAGCGCATCTACAATAGCTAAAACAAAACATGCACTTCAAACCTCATTACAGATATTTATTTGATTGACAAGTGTTTGGTATGACATAACTTAAAATTGTCAAAAAAAAAGTCCATTACAAGACATTGTTTTGGATGGATATAGATCTTGAAGTTTTAATGGATGCAATGTTAAAATGCGCTGACCTCCAAATCCGTCGGGGACGTATGTTTTAAGGATGATGTTACAGAAGACTGTGGGCAGTGAGAGAGGCTTGTTCCCCTCGTTTCGTAGGGAGATATGTCTGTAGCCAGTCTGCAGGCCATCTAGGGGAAGGATCCTCTGGCCAATCAGCTTATTGTTGTCATCAAACACCGCTATTCTGAGCACTGCAAGGTCCGGGAGGATTACCTTTGGCACAAAGTTTATTATTCACCCAGTGTGAAAGTGTGAAGGTGTGTGTGTGTGTGAGAGAGAGAGATCAGTGAAGCAAAGACACAAGTTGAAGCACACCGCTTTCCTTCTGTTAGTCTGGACGCATTATGGAGATGTGTTTAATGACATCACAAAGCTGATCTGAAATGCAGACAGAGCACTGCGACTATCACAAGCAGAGGTGGCTAATAGGGTGCGCCTAGTAACCACACAGGCTTATCCAGCAACAGGAGATTGTAAATGTACCTTTCTAAACACAAAGGGCTCCTCATTGTATACCGGATTTAGTCCATTGTTCATAACCATCCTGGTGCGAAACTCTTTGCGGATTGTATCTGTGGGCAGCCCATACATATCCACTTCCACATATGTGCCAATCTTCTTGTCGGACAAGAACTGGCCAGAAATCACCTTGAATATAGAAAACGTGAGGAAAACTGAATTCCAGGCATTTGGTAAAGGTTGTGCAACAGATTAAGGATTCGAGTCAGAAACTAAGAATGTGGTTGTTTGAATTTGAGGTGGGGCGATGAAGGACTGAGACGTAGACACAGAGGATTGCAGACACTTGCATGCGCTTCCTCTGATCTCTGCCATCATGCTCATTAGTTACGCACTTAACCCCAGGTTCCTTCAGACGGCAGCGTGGCCCTGAGCTACAACTCATGGCAGCCCTTCAAAAGAACAGATCCTATTTAACATGTTCATAAATAAGCAAAGGGTGAGGGTAAGGGTGAGGGTGAGGATGAGGGTTAGAGTAAGGGATGGGGTTAGGATTGGGGTTTGGGAGAAAGTTAAAAACCCCACCTGTGTGGAGGGGTCTCACCTGGACGCTGCATGTGGCTGCTATTACTCCATCCACAGGCGTCTCTGAGAAGGGATCAAACATGCGGTCCGGCCGACGCATGAAATCTGGTTTCAGCAAATAGCTGCGAGGGCAAAAAACACGCGTGTTACCAGAGGCACGTCGGCTTATCTGCATCAAAGTACAAGTGAGCCGCTGATCATTACTGCCATTACCTCCAGTCACCTTAAAGCAACGACCCATTTCATTAAGCTCCCCCATACCATATTCAATTTACACTTCAGAACCTAACACTAAGGGATACTGCAGTGCTCTGATGAACGTGTTGATTAATATGTTTAGAGGTTTCACACCACCATGACTGATTTCACAGTGTGCATCACACATTGTCATTTGATGAGAGTAATTAACACCGTCAGCTAGCATAGCTCTGTAGAGGATGCCCTTATAAGGGGTCCATCTACTGTGCATGTAATCAAATGCCCCGTTATCCTGCATTAGACATGCTACATGTCAAGAGCAATGTACATTTTTTTTGGTCCTTGTTTAACCTCAGTATTAATTTTCTTCCCAGTAGCTGTTGGCAGACTTGTGTTTTAATATTAACTATGAGGAGAATGTTTTTCTAAAAAAAATCTAATCAAGCCCATCTTTATTAAACTACTGCACATTACCTACAAAGATTTATGACCAAATACTTACTCTTTTACAAGAACTGTCTTACAGTGTTTGTGTGTGAGGAGTTTATTTTATGTTACATCATATAGTCTAAAAGAAAGATTTTCAGCAGGTGGTATTTCTGTAATCTTAAATCACCCACGAGATACACTATATTGCCAAAGGTATTCGCATCCAAATTATCGGAATCAGGTGTTCCAATCACTTCCATGGCCACAGGTGTATAAAATTAAGCACCTTGGCATGCAGACTGTTTGTGAAAAAATGGGTCACTCTCAGGAGCTCCATGAATTCCAGTGTGGAACTGTGATTGGATGCTACCTGTGCAACAAATCCAGTCGTGAAATTTCCTCACTCCTATATTCCACAGTCAACTGTCAGCTGTATTATAAGAAAATGGAAGTGTTTGGTAACAGCAACTCAGCCACAAAGTGGTAGGCCACTTAAACTGACAGAGCGGGGTCAGCGGATGCTGAAGCGCATAGTGTGAAGAGGTCGCCAACTTTCTGCAGAGTCAATCACTACAGATATCCAAACTTCATGTGACCTTCAAATTAGCTCAAGAACAGTGCGCAGAGAGCTTCATGGAATGGGTCTCCATGGTCGAGCAGCTGCATACAAGGCATACATCACCAAATGCAATGCAAAGTGTCGGATGTAGTGGTTTCTAGAGCAGTCGAGGCACATTCTCTGGAGGAATGAATCACGCTTCTCCATCTGGCAATCTGATGGACGAATCTGGGTTTGGCGACTGTCAGGAGAATGATACTTGTCTGACTGCATTGAGCCACTACCCAGTGTAAAGTTTGGTGGAGGGGGAATTATGGTGTGGGGTTGTTTTTCAAGCTGGGCTTGGCCCCTTAGTTCCAGTGAAAGGAACTTTGAATGCTTCAGCATACCAAGACATTTTGGACAATTCCATGCTCCCAACTTTGTGGGAAAAGTTTGGAGCTGGCCCCTTCCTCTTACAACATGACTGTGGATGGCAGAGTCTGGTGTGGATGAACTTGACTGGCCTGCACAGAGTCCTAACCTCAACCCGATAGAAAACTTTTGGGATGAATTAGAGTGGAGACTGAGAGCCAGGCCTTCTCGTCCAAAATCAGTATGTGACCTCACAAATGCGCCATTTTGACAAGAATGGTCAAAAATCCCCATAAACCCACTCCTAAACCTTGTGGGCAGCCTTCCCAGAAGAGTTGAAGGTGTTCTAGCTGCAAAGGGTGAACCAACATCATATTGAACCCTCTGGATTAGGAATGGGATGTCACTTAAGATCATATGTGAATCTCGGAAGATGAGTGAATACTTTTGGCAATATAGTGTATCTCTCAGTTCTGAAGTAATACAAATTGAGAGCAAGTAACTAAAGTAACTAAAACCAAATAAAGTAACTAAAACCAAATAAAAACAACTCAAATTAATTAAAATGCAATATATGCTTTGACGGTATGTTTACATCTTTTGTTTTTAAGTATTGTTTACCTACCCACATGATCCATTGTACTCAAATTTTCCTTGATTTAGCTGCATTGACAAATCTGAAAATAAACATCAGGTAACAGTATTAGAAAGAATTCCAAAGACAGTCTGGATAATACTAATTAATCTGTTTATATGATGGCTTCAGTACAGCTGTTTCACACATTTTGACAAAAGGCACTGAAATGACAAGCCTAAATCATTTCTTTTCAGTTGACAGTTTCTGCGTATACCAAGAATTTATTAAGTTTCTTATGATTTTCCTAAACCTAGCTCCCATTATGTTTTGACTCACATCTGGAATATTAAGTCTCTGAAGAGGACAAACCAAGCCCTGATTGTTCAGCACATATTCATATGGGACTCAGGCATGCAGAGGATATCAGAATAAACCTTGAAATGTGTCTGCTCCAGATGGCTTGGAATAACACAAAGGATTTTTAGAGCGAGCGTTTGCATTCAATATTCAAAAATATTCCTCCTCAAACACCCAGAGGGCCACCGAGCTGTGATGACGTGCTCTGGAGAACATAAGCTGCTCTGCTGAAATTTGCAAGGAAACAAAATTCTCAAGTATCACAGATTAGACCAAAATAATAATTACAATGTTTAACTGATCCTGTCGCAATCTCACCGATAAATTAGCCACAAAATGAGCAGACCTTTCCCCTAAAGCCTGTCCACAAATAATTTTTATGAGTCAAATGAAGCCGTTATCCCTTGCTGCCGACTCCGAACAAACAAAACAGTGTTCTGCATCTGGACTGTGGTCAAAGGTGGTGCTTGTGGACCGGTTCCAGAATGCTGCGCAGAGCATCTGGGTGTCTGAGCCTGCGTGTGAACACAGGGGGTTGTTGCAGCGAGCGGACGTGGTGCTGTTGGCGCTACCTGGGGTCTGGAAGTTCAGAGCTACCATCTGGCAGCCCGCGTTCCAGAAGATCTGAGGCATGTAATTACTGGAGTCCACTCGGCCTCCTTTGGGGTAGATCCGACTCATCTGCCGTTTGTTGTAGCTATGCATCTCATTCAAGGGAAACGCAAGGAGGGTTTGGGGAGGGAGCTATGGGGTATTTATATCCCACAAAATCAGGTTCATCCTATTGGGTGTTTTTAACAGATGCTGTTGTTATGCAGGTCATAAGTTCACTTTTAATTCCAATGTTTATACGAATCTAATGAGAAATGCTAGACTCTTCTTTTGTTATGTTTTCCATTTTCTTTTCCATTTTTTTCAAACATAAATAATTGTTATTATATTATGAAGCCCTTTTAAAAGTCTCAGACATGAAGACAACTCACATCTTGATATTTATTGCAGATGGTACTCAATGAGAATTTTCTTGTGGTAATATTATTATCTAATCCTGGTCATGTCACATTTATAAAACAGAAGCTTAGAATAAGATTTACAGATCTGCCAACAGCCAAGAAGAAATTGAAGCTCTTTCAAAAGTCGGCTCTAACACTTGCGATAAATATCAATAAATAATTCACTAGTAATTATTTTGTGAGCACTGTTTATAGTTTGCAATTTATTTCAGAATCACAGCACAACTCAGCTCTCTTGTTCATGTTGAGAAATAATGTGTCATACAAAAGTAGCCGCTGTTAGTGAGTCACACGGACATAACTACCCAGAACAAGCAGTAATATCATGTCAACTATCCAACACTTACACATATAGGACCACAGCAGAACAGCAGAGGAATAAAACCTCCACAAAGACAAAAATGACCCGAGACTTGAAAGTACTGCTTCAATTTTTTGATTTATTTCATGCTCTTCTGTATGATGGAGAAGGCATGGTAAGATCCATAACGCAGAACCTCACCAGTCAGTGAAGGTGTCAGCAGAACAGTCATTCTAAGTGGTTTCCTTGAAAAAAAATCTCTATTAGATTGCAGGCAGAACCCGTAAAGGGGCCGCCAATCCACGTGCCAGCAAAATCATTCCCACAGTCCAGTGTGAGAGGCACTGTTTTGACAAAGCATGGCCTCAAGCAAGCCTAGTGAATCAAACGCTCAGCCAGTCCCCGGTGCCAGTAGGCCTTGGAGGCTGTGTCTGCCTGGGCACAGTGACAGGTTACTCATCACATGGGGCACTGCAGTTGTCAGTGCCCAGTGTATCTCTTGGGAATTCAACCTTCCCGTGAAACCTGCCAGCCGGAAAGGGGACGGTAGAGTGCAGCAACTTAAGTGCCCATGAGGGCCACTCTAATATACTGTAGATCAAGACAGAACCCACAAGCCTCACGCAAAATGTAACTATTTGAATGGAACAGACCATAAGCGGCATTTGACAGTTGTGGTTTATTTATGGCCTGTCATTTTCAAATGCAAGTTATGTCACTTAGTGGACACTTAAAGCAGAGGCTAACATTGTGCAATGTTAGGTGAAACTAGAGTGTTAACACTGAACTACTGAGACAAGCTGAGTACAGCACTATGTGTACTATCAAGGTCACCTGAACTGGCAGCTATAAATACTTTATAAATCCACACCAGCTAGCCCATCAAAAACCAGGAGTCTACGCGGCAACTCAGACGGCTGGGGACCCATACACCTGACTCTGTAAGTAAGGCTATGTAATGAAGGACATAGCCTAGTAAGGTATGTTAGCGGTTTGCTAGCCAATAGGCTTTTGAGGCTGCCTGCCGCCTCGGTCAGAGTGGTGGTGGAAGAAAAGGAATCCTGCTGGGTAGTGACAAGAAAGTGAACTAGGAATTCCAAAAACTACAGTCTGCCTGAGCAGACAGAAATAAGAAATATGGCCTGGGAAAACACTCGGTAAAGGAATAAGAATACTAATGTGCCAGCAGGCAGGCTTGGGCAGTCACGGGGAGAATGAGTCTCACTAAAGCATGGCTAAACAAAGAATCAGGGAAATCAATCCTGCATAACTTGGAACAGATAAATAACCTGAATATTCCAGGAGGTGGGGGGGTGGAGGGTGTCACGAAAGAGAAAGTTTTTTTTTGAGCAGCTAAGCATAAAATGTTCTACCTCTCACTCTTTATAAATATACAAAGGAATTCCAAAATAAATAAATTCTGAGTGAGTTATCAGCAAACCAAAGGTTACACAACTCCTTTTGATTAAATCTTTGTCTACAGATTTAAATCAAATGGTGTTTCATGAACATTATAAAGCAGCTATTTCCTTGAGCTGTTGGATAACCTGAAAACCTTGTAACTATTCATGTTCTATACCCAACAAAAAGGATACTTGACAAACTCAATAGCATTGGTCCTTAGGTATCCTAAGCCTACAGACTCATTAAAGGAAGACATGTTGTGATGGATGTTCTTTTCTGCAAATAAATAAATCAAGTAACAGAACACACAGGCATAATTAATGTTCACATAAATTGTATTTACAGTCATTACATAACATGCAACCGTTTAATCTAGTAGGCAATATAAGACTACTTGCCTTCAGCCTCCTCAAAACCTAGGAACTTCACGGCCTGAGCGTAGTTAATGATGTTGGAGAGGTAGGGGTGAATACTAGTGGTGGCGGCGACGTATGTGTAAGACTGAATCAAGGTCTGCTCGTCAGCCGTGCCTGTGTCGCCAGCCTGCACATCAGAATGGACTTTACATATTCACACCAAGCAGTGAATAGAATAAATGAAGTTGCTGGGCAGGTGACTGCGCTTAAGAATATGTTTCGATCCAAATACCTTTTTTGAAACCTAAATGAAAAGGAAGGAATACTTAAAAGGCACCTTTTTTCCATTTTGACAAACCTTTTTCTTTTTTGATGGAAAAAAACCAACTATCCTCAGCACATTGTAAAGCAATTTACATATAAAAAGAATAATAAATAACAAAAACAAAATTATGACAATCAAAGTGTATACACACTTTATAACAAGTAAACAGTAAAAGAACCTTTCTGGCTCCAACCCCATTTTCCTCACTGCTGTTTGACTGGCCAATGTCAAAGCTGCTACACATGCGCTCAGGGTGAGCCTCATCCACCAGCTCTGCTACACACACACACACACACACACACACACACACACACACACACACACACGCGGTTGTCGAAGAACAAGGAAAAATTAAATCAGTCACAAAGGTCCAAACCTTTGACATAACCGAACATGACTCAGTGACAGACTTGACTGCATGTAACTAAAGGCCTTATGGCATCTAGGGAACTGCTAGTCTATGTTAGATAAGGCTGCTGTGCTGTAGGTGCTAATGGCTAGGACAGAGGCCGTGTCTGACCAGAACCGGGCTCCTCTTCATTCTCATCTTCAGACATGTGGCTGGTCGGGCTTGCTTCTCCAGCTTCCATGTGCTTCCTGAAGTGCTCCAGCTGCTCTACCAAACAGCAGACATGCGCACAATGTCAGCAAACCTTCTTCTAAAAACACTGACTGTAAAATGTGTTGTTGAGTGTATTTTACACACACACACACACACACACACATACATACATACATACATACATACATACATTATATATATATATATATATATATATATAACTTTATTTGAGCAGTTTTTAATTTTGTGTGCGTATAATTCCAGCTCACTTTTTAATATTCATCTGAAAAAGGAAAATAAAATGTACTTTGTTCAGCATCGGGTTTCAATCGTCTGTTCTTAATTAGAATTTTTCCTTTCAAGTCATTTGGTGAGGGCAAAGGTCGCCCAGGCTCCATCTAAGACGCAAAAAAAAAAAAAAAAAAACAACAACAAAACAACTTCAGCAAGAACATCATTAGTCATAATGAATCATCATCAAATCATCAAGAAGCACATACTGGAAAGTCCTCTAAAGGCTGTTTGAGAAGCATATCTCCAAAAATGTCCTCACAGTATCTGGCCAGCTTATACTGTTGATGCCTCCTACAAAGCACGAAACAATTAAGGACAAAGTGTGTTAAAAAAGACTTCATGATTCTTTCAGAACTTCTTTTAAATTAAAAATGTAACTAGGGAATAAAAGAGAGGCTTGAATAATGTGGATAGACCAAGTCTGAACAACAGTCTGCTGCAACATGAACCAGTACGTTTTGATGTCTCTGAGCTGTAAAAGCAGTGCTGGTGTTGTAGTAGCAAATCTGCGCATTAATAATATAACTTCCAGCCACTCTTTTTATCCACCATACGTACGAGCAGTGGTTCTCAAAAGACAGGATCACAGGGTAATCAGATGATAAAAATGCAGTTTCTTTGATGGCCTGAATGACATCCTATAAAAAGGAAATTTCACCTTTAAAACATATGTTTCAAAATAATAATTATATCAATGAAAAGATGTAATATTAACAAATTTCTTTCCTGTTAAGCCTACGGTAATAAAATTGAACCTTGCTAATGCAAAAATGCTGATGACCTTAAATGAATTTGAATGAATGCATGAAGCCCTTTGAGTGGCTATTCACCTTGAAAAGCACATCTGTGCACATGGCTTTGCCATGAGTTATAATGGGCTCTTGGTCTTCCCCCTTTCCATCCCAGCAGTCCAGCTCCACACACCTGCAATCAAAACAGGGGTGCGTGGATGTATGCATACACATTCTCCCAGTGCCCACCATTTCATTTCTTCCATTTCATCCGTTTAATGATTGCTATGACTTAATAAGAATATTCAGACAGTGCTTATGGACAATGGAACTAAGGTTTATCGGGTTAACTAAACAATCAGAGACAGTCCACCATGGCAAACAGCTTTCCATTTCCACAGTCCTTCACTTTGTCCAACATAAAATGAAAACTCAACTTTCTCTTTATATAAAGCAAACTCTGGCCGCATACATAGAGGATGAAGGCAGCCAGACTGGATGCATTCATAGGCATCATATCAGTGCCTCACTAATGCAATGCTGTTTCAATATCTATTCAAAACACTATAAACTCAATAAAGATCTGCTCAATCCAATGCATTAACCATTTCATCTCTAACTAGTGTAGCCTATCACATGCATGGCTTTCAAGGCATTTAGATTTGACATTAAAACATTGTTTGAAAAATATTTACTCAATGAAAAAAAAATCAAAATCCATTCTTTTAGGTATTTTAGCAGATGATGACGATTCTACATTATCCAGTGTTATGCATGAAATAGCAGCACTGTTGGGGAGCCGCAGATATTAAACCATTATGCTTTAAGCTTTGTCTAGCTCATAGCACCTGCAGCCAGACAGCAGAACCTGCCGATACATCTCCACAGAGGACTTCCCACCAAACTGCCTGCCTGTCAGGTACGTGTTGTGGGAGGAGCTGATGAAGTAGTGGGCAAGGGGCTGGTCCATCTCCTGGTAGAGCTCCAGTCGGTCTAGGAACACTGGGGCATTGTCATCAGACATCAGGTAGCGACAGAACCCCTCACACGACATCAGACCTGCAAATCAGGATGTTACTGCAATATCACATCTAAGCATTAACTTCCACCAGGGAGCTTGACAAATATTTACTTTGTTCCACCACTAGATGGAACTCAGTGATAAAGATGTGTTCATATCAATACCAATAATTTTATTGTAAAACTGGGGGGGGGCAGGCATGTGCTCACACTACAGTGATTGTTACCTTTCTTTATCAACTTGTCATCACTCTCGTAGGTATCTGTGATTTGCTTTGCTCGAATGGTGTCATAAAATGGGAAAAGTATTTCATTAAGACGAGGGTCCCGCTGGCTCTGTGTGGGAGCAGCAGTTTCAGAGAATAAGAATGCTTGGTGTTACATTTGTACCTTGATATCACTTTAAAGTGAAACCACATGAAAGTAATCCACTGTAACACAGAATTATCACACGGCATATAAAATGGCAGGCTAAAAACGTGAGCACTCAATGTTATCGTGTGATTCAATGCAAAAGTCAGTGGTATTTCAGTATTCCACTGGTATTCTAATATATATATATATATATATATATATATATATATATATATATATATATATATATATATATATATATCTCCTTATATATGCGTGTAAGTGTGGAAACAGCGAAAGAAAACATGAGAGGAATAAGCAGGAGAGTGCAGGCACGGCTGCGTTCTTCTACATGTTCAAAAGAGCTTTCAGAAGCAGGGAGACTGGGTGAAGTCCAGAAATTATGCAACTTGAGAAAACAGGAAGTCAAGTCAGAACAGCAGTAAGATAGTGAGTGAAAAACTCTTACTTCGTTCAAAAAGCTGATTAACTGTTCTATATTTAAATAATCACTTTTGTCTCCACAGCTGAAAAAAAACATCAGATGGAAGAAAATACAATAAATTACACAAAAGAACACTAACCTTGTCTGTGAATTTGAAAAAGTTACAGTAATCCATTTCCTTTAATGATTTTTTTACAGCATTCCAGTCATTTCCATAGGAGTTATTCACATTTCTATGGCCAGACTACTTACAGTTTCTTGAAGAGCATCTCAATGTCAGCTCTGGGACAAATCTTCTGAGTGAGAGAGTAAAACTTCTCAAATGTGAAAACCTCTGGCTCAATTTCATCATTCTGCAAATGGAAATAAAATAGGCAAAATGTTTTTAGCCTGATGCTATTTTATTTTTGTGTTTGTCTGTATGTGTGTGTGTGTGTGTGTGTGTGTGTGTGTGTGTGTGTGTGTGTGTGTGTGCGTGTGTGTGTGTGTGTGTACGTTTCAAAATGACCTAAACATAATCTGCAAACCACAGAATGCAGTACCATGTAAAGTCAAATTGTCAGTTTCACGATTATATCCTAATAATAATAAAAAACTAAACAACATGCTCATCATTTCAGTGGTATTTCAGAGATGGCTTGAACGGTTTTCCTCACCTTTCCACTGGGCAGACCGAGGTCTTTCAGTGCTCTGAATATTACTCTCTCAGTTTTTCCAGAAGCGAAGGTTCTTGTAATGCTGTAGGAGATTAAAAGAATGCTATCAAATGTTTTAAATGGCTCAGCTGCTCCTTCAGATACCAATTACAGGGCTAATCACACTGAGGTGATCAACAGAACGAGTACTTCAACTGCAGGACACTGAAAGACATTTATAATGACTCATTCAGTCCAAGTTTAAATTGGATTTTTTTTTTGTTTTGATCAGGCAGATGAGTCTACCTTCTCACAGGGATCTTTCCATTTATGTTGGTCAAAAATGAAAGCCTCATCCAACTACAAAAGAAAGATGTGTCAGTAGTAGCACTAGAAAACACTCCATATGCATTAATAAACAGACTTCAGAATAATTTACAGACTTATAGTCAAATGTAGAAGCTTATGAGGTAGAAATGGTAGTTCTTGGACCATGGCAAAAAGGCCATTGGAACAAGACTGGATACAAAATGGATGTTTAGGATCCTCCACAACAACTGACACTCCTAGCAAAAGGGCCACAAAGCAAAGGTCTGTGGCTCATCAGCAAATCTCATAACAGGAGAGAACTCTGATACTGCAGTGAGGTCAATAAAGAGAATGAAAAGAAAGAAAAACTTTCTTTTTTAAAGAGGAGGAAGGGTTAGTGTTCATTTGTGAACTCTTGAATTCCACAATTAGGTTGGTGAACTATTTGTGGAAACGCTTTGAGTCATTGTCCTACTGGAAGCTCTGAAACCATTATCCAGTCTGTGGCTCTTTCCCTCTTCCATGATGAAATATTTTATGGTATGTTTACAATTTATTTACGTAGGTTTTTGGAAGGAACAGCCCTGCATCATAACAAATCCACGAGCATTCTTCAGACGAGGATTTTAACTGCTTTTATTCCTGACTTTAATACATTTTTTGCCAACCTAATCTCTGGTGTTTATATCCAATATGCTACTGTTTAATCTGATTAAACATTTGGAGCATCCAGTGATGTTTAACCAGCTCTGGTGCTAATGTTCTTGGTTGGATGGCACCACAGGTATTTTTCAACTTGTTAAGTTGTCAAATAGTTTGTCATCCTGGAGGTGGCCCCTTCTTTAGGGGACATGCAGGACATATCCCACTCCTGTACCTGTTCAACTGCAATTCTGGACAAAACAGAGCTCAAACTACTACAACTGCTTTCTTTGAGCAGTTTCCCCCCCAAAACACACTCTTGTATTATTGTAATAGCATGTTCTGTCAGTATTTATCTGTGGTGTCAGTAATTCTGGAGGGCACTGTACAATATTTTTGCCAAAACTGTTCCAGTAACTTTTTACTACGTTTGCTAATGGTGGTGTAGCACTCACTGTTTGCTTAGGCAGGTCATTGGGCATATGTTGTTTGCCCGGACATTGTGAATTAATGGCCGCAAGCTGTCAGTCCATTGCTGCAAACAGAAGCAGTGTAGGAAAAAGATGGGGATTGTGTGCGGAAAAATATGCGGAATGTGTGCGGAAAAATGTGGGGAAAATATGGAGAATGTGTGGGGAAAGTTCCTAAAGAAAACTTCTCCGCCAATCTTCTTATGGCATTGAAATGAACATTTACACTGTACGGTAGACAATAAACCCATGAAGACCTCAATTTATGTCTATTACCTCTGAGAAATCACTACAGGGGAAGGTTTGAAGGGACTTCAAATATGTAATTAATAATACATTTCTTCCTTTTCCCATCAGTGTTGAACAGTTCAGGGAGGGAGCTGTATTTACACGAGAATCCAGGAGATAGATCCTCTTCTAGTGCACGAGTGTGAACTCTTCAAATTTACCTGAGACAAGCACTTCTTCCCTGCTTGGAAAATATTCTGGAGTAAAGAGTAAAGAAGGGACCAAATGAACTTACTTTTGTTTCTTGATCTTCTCACAGAAAAGGCAGGTTACCTTTGCAATGCCAGTGCTTTGTGCCACTAGGTACATGTAGCTGAGGTTGACAAGGTCAGTGCCACTGCATATGCAGATAAGTCTCCCCTCCAGGTCGCTCTCGCCATTCCCTGTGGCCTCCAGTGCTGTGAGAACCTTTGGATCCTAGAGGGACACGAAACACTGCCAAATACAAAACACACAACACCGCAGACAACATTCTGCAGCACATGCCCCAGGCTAGTTCATGGTTGCAATAAAAAATAGTGGCTTGTTTCCACAGTGGAATCACCCAAACCACACAAAGTACACTGCATTGTATCACTATCACTGGTCTAAAAATAAAAAAGTCGATCCTTCTCTTATTGTTACTCCTTGAGTTTGAGGGCCAAGTCATAGTTTGCTGTCTATTATGAGCGTAAGATTCTGTGTGTTGGTTATTGGTTTTACCTTGGGCACGTTTGAGTACCGTATACTGTTGATCAGGGAACTCTCCAGAACCTGACCCTCCTATGAGTGAAAGAGTGGATCATGGCCACAGTGACGGACACAAAAGCTGATCAACACTACACACACAGGCAGAGAGTTAACCCATAAGGTTCCTCTGCAATCCATTTAAATTATGAATTTGGTAGTACTATTATTCCAGAAGTGAATAAGTATTAAATTTAATAATACCTTTCCTTCACTTTTCCATGTGATGAAGAACCCAAAGGCATCCACTCTAAAGAAGCAGTTTGGCTCAAAAACGAATGGATCCTGAAAGGGAAACAAGAGAAAACCACTCCTTAGCTGCCCTCTATGCTGGCTGGTAAAGGACCAGAAAAAAAGAGGTATAGATTGTAAACGTACAATGAAGCACATAAAGTTTCCAGAGAAACAGAGCTTTTTGGATAGAGGATGACCTTCAGCTGACGAAGGACCTCTGTCTAAAACACAGCTGATTCTCTGGAAATCTTATGTACTTCACTGTATATACATAGCTGTTTCTCTGGAAACAGCTGCAATTTTTTATATCTCTACATACAGTGCAGTGTGTGTATATATATGTGTGTGATAAACGTTTCATTTAAATATATCCAGCTTTAAATCCAGTGCCAGCTATTAGAGTATCTGTAATGGTCCATTGGTGTGCAGTTATTTTTTCCAGCAACAGGGTTTTACGCCACTCAAAGAGGTCCTGCAGAAACATTACCATTTTTTTCTATGTCTAAAGGAAAAACTTCAATCAGCTTTTTATTTATCCTAAGTGGACCCCCTTGGCGAGTCAGTTATGTCTTGGGAAAAAATAAACACAAACACAGTAAACTGAGCAACATTATAAACATCAGTGCATTAAGTGCTGTTCCCTGTCCCCTGTCCTGTCAATGTCTGCTTCAGAGTTCTATAATGTACAAAAGCAACACAATGGGTATTCAGGGGAGATTCACTAAACAAACAAACAGAGCTAAACAGCCTTTTTTCATATGAGCACAGAAAGAACTCCCAAAGTATGCTCACCCTCTCCCATGGGAAATCTATACTTTGGTTTGAAAGTTTGGGTCCGGTCACTAACACATTGTACGTGAGAATACAGCCTTCCAAAAATATTTCATTCCAAGATAAACTTTGATGGCCTGACCAGGAATTCTCAAGGGGCATTTGAGAACACAGATGTCCTCAGCAAATGACGACTTTCAAGATACAGAATCCTTGGAATGATTGCTTTGGACCAAAGGCAGTATAAACCAAGCCATATGCATAAAATCTCAGACCTGATATGTAAGTAACCAAAACAAGCTCTGCTAACTCAAAACTGTAGTTCTACATATTTTAATGATTTGTCAATATTAGATATTTGCTATGTATTCAGAGTTAACACTTTCTTCTTCAGTGTTTTGACATATTGTTGCAGTATTTTTCAGTACACAATATTTGCAACATTAAAAGCACACGTAAAATGCTATAAGCCATTCAGAAGCATTCCCTTCTTGACAAAGTAGAGAAAGTGTATTACAAAAGCTGCAACGCACCATAAGAAACAAACCTACATAAAAACAAAAAAGAGCAACCAGCTCACTCAAACACAGGGCATGAAACAAATCCTTTCCTTACCTCATCAAATCGATCAAAATATTCCCCGTCCTGCATGTGTATAGGCACAACTCTCTTCCAGTTAAACTCATATGCTTTCGCCATTTGACCTACAAGACAAGATATTGCAGTGAGGGCATACAGAGGTGGAGAAACAAAGAAATAACCCATCTCACGCATCACACATCCCATCTGAGAAGGCCTCAGTACTAGAGGTGATGTGACGCCAGAACAATTTATGATAAGTGTTGAATGCTGTTGGAGAAATTGTGCTATTTAAAGAAATTTCAAGTGCTTACTTTTCTGAAAATGTCTATCGTTTTGCATTTTATGTCTTACTTTTTCGCAGTTGATACTGGTCCAATAACATAAGGCTTGACATGACAAGTAATGTCACCAGCCTTTGCCACAATATATCACAGTATTAATCAAGAGCTAATACTGTAGATTTGAATTTGGGAAGTAAATAAAAGGGTAGAAAACGCTTAACTTAACTAAAAAAATCACACCACCCATGAAGTTGACCCTACATCAACATAAGCTAAACCAAAACAGTTTTCTACACACATTTATCATGGGTCAGTGTGTTTGCTCAAGCTTATCTGATAGCTGCCACACTCACATAGTTTGCAGTCATTGGCCAAGCCACAAGAAACACTAAAACACTTGCATAGTGTTCATGACCTAATATTTAACTGCAATTCCCTGTGTCTATGATAAGACATTTCAGCATGTGTCTTCATCTGTGTTGGTGCTGAAAGCTCTCTGAAAGCTTATTAGGCACAATGGGTCAGATAGGTTCCATTGCAAGCACTTCAGTCTGTCAAGACTCTCAAAGAGAGTCAAGTTAATCCAAATCTAATATCCACTATGCTGTTCAATCATGTGTGTACAAATCCCCAAAATGGCAATTTAGGCTTTTAACACATACTGAACTAGCTGCTGCCTGTACACAAGTTCCAGTTGCCAAAAATGAAATACACAGACCAAAGATTACTTTAGTGCTTCATTGTATTAATCTCTTCCTTTCATTTTTCTACTCACAGATAACACACTTAGTGTTCATGGTTTTGAAAGCAACACCAGTCATTAGACACAGTGCCTAACTGGGTGTCTACAAGGTGAGAGAGCCTGCCTAAATGTAGCTATGGACCCATCACACACATTGAAGCACACTGCATTTTAACTCCAAAAGATCAAGTAACATAGACTTGTTTATACTAACAGTTCAGACTTCATAACAAAGAAGACACATGTAAGATCAGTTTACCCTATTATCAGAAAAAGACCATAGCTTTTGAATATGCTTAATCTAGAACATATTTACACCCCGGGGGTCCAGCTGCCCTGAGATTATGGAAGGGTTATAATGTACAAAAGGAACATTGCGACACAGGACACAGTGGACGCTCTGCCTCTTCTGATAACACTGCAGGAAACATTTGCATATCTAGGGTTCCTCGCTTCGTTATTATGACGGTAACTACACTGCAAAGTTCAGCTGGAGGTCCTCATAAAGAAACAGGCTGGGTAACATAAAAAAGAATAAAGAAACTTCTACACAAAACTACTGATACTGCCGTTGGGTTTAAGGAAAATCTCAGTCTCTTTCAGCAATATCCTCCCTCCGTGAAGATAACCAAATAAAAACATAATGCCCGAAGCAATACAAAAAGTAGCACAGTACAAATATCCTCAGAGGCAACTGTGTGTACACTGTGCCATGCATGCAAGTCACACGATAAAACACAAGCTGCATTTTATTTAACAACAATTTATTAAAATCTAAACAAAAATATTCGCAGCTTTTGTAACTTTGTCATTTTGTGATTTTTGCCCTGGCTGTCAGAATTATGTCAGAATATTCGGCGTGGCATTTATTGACTTTTGCGATGCTGTGTAAAAAGCCCTTAGTAATTACCAGGTCTGTATTTCAAAATATTTAACGTGTGTAAGCCCAGGTAAAACTGTGATCGTAAAAGCACTCACCGGTGCGCCGCTGTCTTGGAGAAAAAAGTACAAGTACTCTTATGTGAGTGTGTGGCAAGTCATTCACTGAAACTGAGTGGACATGCAGGTAGTCGGCACCCGCAACAGCGCCCCGAACAGGCAGCCTACCGTAATTACATTATTCAGTGCACTTCGGTGAGTTTCTGACAACACATGAATTCGCTTGCAATATACATTCAAAACATTTAGATAGAAGACGCACTCACGTCTCTAATCTCTGAATCGAAAGTAATCACACGATCGATGCAAGTAGAACTAATGTGGTATACTCAGAAAGTTCCTATTCTGTAATTCATACTCTTATGATGCAACCTCCAGAATGCTGCTTAAAAATTAAGCAGACATAAATATTGGGCCATAGACCGCATTAAAGCGAAGAGTACTGGTCCTACTTTGGAACTTCATCAGTGGTCAGATTCTGACCACAGAAGTACTGTTGGTTATATATTTTTTAGCATTAATGCTGTGTTTCTGCTGTCCAAAGCCCAGCATTTATGAATGGAGCAGAGGGCATCCATTACACATGGAAACAGGAAATAGCAAGTAAGTCCAGCTACAAGGTTTCTAATTCCACATTTTACACAATTGTTTTATTAAAACCATTTCACAGCACAAGCACAACTTACATTCAACAATATTCATCTTGAGAAGATGCTGATATGGTGACATTAATAATACAACTGCATGAAATAAAATGTATTTTTGTCTGAACAGTATCTGTAAGTGGAATTAGTCATGTTTGAAATGTAGTGGCACTCAGCAGAATACATAGTCAATAATTTGACATTTAAAGAAAGTCAATCTTTAGTATAAATGTCTTAAAAGTGCGTGCACAGTTTATACAAAAAAGAGAGCTCTATACTTCTACACTTTTTACATTCCACATCTAAGACAGCGAACATCCAAAGGCACGGAACTTCACTTCAAAACAATCCAAAATAAGTGCAGTCATAAAAGTATTCAAGTAATCTTACATTGCAATAAAGAGTTTGTCAAAAGAAAATAGCACAACATTATCCTGTAAAAAAAAAAAAAGACTTTAGCACAATGTGAATCACACTGAATCACATTTGCATGTAAACTATTAAGTGTGGAAATAAGTTCATAAACTAATTTTAGGTTCTCTTGTCATGTACTGTAGATAGAATCACTGTGAAGCATTGTATTTTAACTCTGGGCCTAATTACAATCTTGAAAATGAAATTAGATTATTGTGAGTTATTAATGTATGTTAATCAAGAGCACAAATGGATCCAATCATATTCTTGTTTCATACCTTGAGGGTCCATGTTGTCACTGGCACATTTTTGGCACTTTGTTTTAATGGTCCATACCAGTAAATTACAAAAAATAAACAGCATGAAAGTAAAAATAAGGAAACATTTACAAGAAGTAATATAATGGATATAATCGTCTATTTGCACCAATTAACTTAAAAACCAGAACTAAACAAATTATTTTAAAAACTATCAGTAGGAAGTCAAAGTCAAAACTTCATCAGAAATAAACACTTATAAACTACCAATGGAAGTATGCCACAGTCTGGAAAAGAAACAGCACATCATTTCATCTTCATCATTCACTATGTGGTTGATCATGCTTTACATCCTCAACTGAAAAATGAAATGAGACCAATTAAGCAGTCAAGCATACCAAAATTAGAGTCTCGCTCAAGTAGAAAGATTGCATAATGGCAATACCTCATGAAATCCAAAGTGCATAATCTATAATTCCAACATTATTTCAATCCCCTTCACTTTAGGATAATAATCTTTGTTTCCTTTGATAGTGTCTAGGCTACTTCACTAACACATTTATGTTAATTAAAGAAAAGTATAATTCTGTTTATTGAGTTCCAAAAATACTGAGCTTAAAAAAGGAAGTCTAACACAAAACAAGAGATTTTAGAAATGGCTCCTTAATAATAATAATAATAAAAAGAAAAATTGGCAGTAAGATATTATTAGAATTATCCACCAGTGAATAAAAAAGATAACACCATTAAATACACCTTTAGAGATAAATAACAATTATCATCACATTACATCTCATAACAAGCTACAATGTTGCATTTACAAATGTAGAGTTGCACAAACATGTTCAATGCAATCTATTCATGCATCCCTGAAAACCTTTACATTTTATATTCCAGTACAGCATGGTATATTGGTACTTCATTGAAACACTGTGGTATCTAATCATTCATAAACAAATAAAACAAACAATATCTGCAGCAATATTAGCAAGATAATTGATCTACACCAGCAAACCACCTGGGCTTGCAAACAGAAGGGAATCATCCCAGATTCAGTGCAAATGTACAATGTAATCTGTCCACAGACCTCTATGAACACCTGTAAAAGAGAAGCAATAGGTAGAGTGGTGTAAGTGTGTACAGTGCTTCTGCCCTGCACATAACTCAACAACATGGGTGCACATGCCCTGCACCTTAAAAACACATGAAATACTGAAATACTATAAGGCCACTGGCCTTAAATCTGTGACTAGAATCATTAGCTGTGAACACATCATATGAACTCTAACAAAAAAATGAATATCCTATAAAAAATCATTTGAAAGAAATTTTTAATTGCAGTGGTAGGAAAATGAGTAGGCGTAAACCACATCTGTCAATTCCGTTCTGTCATCACTGTCCATGTTTTCACGCTGTAACCTTTCCATCGACTATTATTCATTTCCTACTGCACAACCCTCCAGTGAACCTCTCCGGTTTTCTTGGTCTAGTCCTTCCTCTCCTCTTCCATGTCATCCTCAGACTGTGCCCCTTTATAACTGAGTTTCTCCAGGGTGGTGGAGGAGGGCAGAGACTCCTGACTCCCCTCAGTCTTACGCTTAGTGGTCTCCTGCACAAACTCCTGAATCTCTACCGGGAGCCGGCGAAACTTGTCCTGATACTCCTGATCCAGTTCGTTTTGAAGCTGCAAAGAGATTTCATCATATCCGTTACAAGCTGAAATATCCGAATTGTGCTAAAAATACTTCCAAGAGAAAGTCTCTTTCACAGCATGCATGTGTGCCTCCACATTTAGGCGGCAAAGCACGGTTTCAAATGATCTCTCCTAGCTCGGCATGCTTCATCACAAATTTTATGGTTCGTTTAAGGTCACTATAAATTGTGTTAAGCAGACATTTCAGATTTGCTTGGAGCAGCATTTAGAAGACAGGATTTGGCAGCTAAAAATATTTTAAACTGTCCAAAGAATTCGGTCCAATAACTGAAACTCTACTGCCACTGTGGTCAGTAGGCACATCTTTTCAGGAACGAATAACATTCTAAATGATCCCTCATTGAAATGCAGTAGAGATACTCTGAAATAGCCCATTGTATGCATGTCTGGCGGCACCCCAGAGGACAGCTGAACTACAGCTAATGATGATAGAGACCTTGCTCCGTCTGCACACTCGGCCCACCTAGCCATGCAGCGAGCTACACTATTCAGTGCTACAGATCAATATTTACACCTGCCAATACCCCACTTTAGACATGTTCTCCTTAGCATTCAATGGTAGCATTGCACTTAATCCCCATCCCACATGCTGATTCCATTCTCTCCAAAGTCGAACTAACAACTGTGTCATTACCTTAGAAAACACAGGCACACTTTCTCTGGTGCCATCTATAGAAAACTCGAATGATGATGTTTATACTTTAAATGTTATCAAAGTCTCAAAATTCATTTGAAAACTCTTTGTAAGCAAGCGTGTCACACTAATGACATTAAGTAATGTTCTAATGTCCTAAATTGACTTTATCCTGAGGTCTGCAGGACCCTGCATGACCCCGTAGAAAGCCAATTGGAAACCACATAAACATTTGTGAAAACACTCCGGGAAATCTACAGAGAACGGCATGTCTGTGGTTTGGGTAAGTAAAAACATCCGACAGTTAGATGAAGATGAAGTTTGATGAAGAACCCTGCAAATCAGGCGCATAGAACACAAAATGCGTAGGAGCAGTAGTGTTTGTTGGATGATGAGGTCTCCCCATGATGGCTGTGAAATACAAACCCTTTTGCTGCACAAGCTCAACACACTGTCACAGTACACAGCAACAGTACGTTGTCACACACACATTCTCTGTGGCTGAATCGTCACGGTACCCACAGTATCTAAATAGCTGTCAGATTCCACGTTCAAAAGCAGTTAGTGAAAGCCCAATGCGATAAGGCCTACTTTCATGATCGTCCCAATTTCCCTCCACAACAAAGACAATAACAGTCCTAGTGATCTTTTTCTCATCTGTTGTCCTTAATGTATGTGACCTTGTTACTAACTGTCAAATGCTGCAGTACTTTTCAAAGACCCAGAGTTATCAGCCCAGAACAAATACAGCCGGCCCTAAACGGACAGCACGTACCTTGGGTTTCTCATCTGTGATTTGTTGGAGAATGATCTTGTGTGTCTCCACAAGTTTTTCATGTCTTTTCGTCTGAGCATCTTCTAGCTGTAGATGTGGTTGAAGAATATATTTATATGTTATTTATTAAAATAATAGTATAATAAATATTAATATAATTGTATAAAGAATAGAAATTAGCTGAGGTCGAATCTTTTTCAGATATTTTGGTTATATAGTCAGAACTGCCTTTGTTAGAGAAAAGAGCTCCTACCCTTTTGATATGCTGTACCACTTCATTAACATATGATCTGTTTATCTCAAGCTTTTCCCTGGAAGCACACACAATTAGTTCATTTGATTTACAAAACAACAACAAACAAAAAAGAATGAAAAACATTTGGATGGATATCTTGAACTGAGATGATAACACTTCTGAGTGATGGTGATCTGTGTTACAAGTAAACCAGAAAAATATTGAACCTGATATTTCCACTTGGTTGTTTAAAAAGTGAACATTTTATGTAGCAAGATTTTATTGGAAAACATTTCTACATGGAGTGGTTATTCACAAATTGAAACTGTGATTCTAGGAGACACTCAGTCTTTCACTGCCATCTAGTGGACATTTTAATGCCCTGCCATATATCCTTGACAAGACTGGCATGTCAAGGGAGAAGCTCCACTACAGATTCTACAAATAATTTTTCTCACAAGCAAAAATGTTTTAGATTTTTCATAAAGACAGAACATTTCTTTATTTGTAAATGTCTGAATGTGTTTTAAAACGGCACATGCACGCGCCCAGGGAAGGCAAGTAGTCCACCTACTCTTCTGTCAAGTGTTTGTCTTTGGATTTAGCCTCATTGAGCTTCTCTTGTCTTTTCTTGTCCATTTTCTTTTTCAGTTCTTTCTTCTCTCTGTAGACATAAAGACATTGCTATATTTGAACAATATTTGACTAAAGAGGGTGTCATTTTTCTCACATTCATCTTATTTCACACTTACTTTTCACATAAGTCTTTTAGTTTCTTAATTTGGCTGCTCTGACTCTCCTCGGCCAGGAGGGTGAGTTTCTCCATCAGCTGTGTGACACATACAGCAAAACAACTGTCAACTATTTAACGTTCCATCATCAGATCTTTATTATCCACAAACAGACTCAGTAAAAATAATACTCTCAAAACTGGCACACAAGTAACGTGTGAATGTATGTTTTATGGCCAGACTTTTATCTCTTTCTCTTTTGTGTTCTCTTCAGGACCATGAAGGGCTACTCCAGCTCAGCGGGACATGGGTGTGGGGAGTGTGTGTGTGTGTGTGTGTGTGTTGTCTGCTCACACCTGTTTGATGTGCTCTTTCTTCAGGTACTTCTCACTGTAGTACTGCTCCTGCCGCAGGTTGAGCAGCTGTTGCTGCTGCTGGTCTTTGAGCTCAGCCAGCTTCTGTCCGCTCTCCTGGTCCAGGTTGGCCAGCTCCTGCTCAAAGAAGGAGGCGCCGCGCTCCGGGCTGGAAGAAAGGCACCTGCGGAGAGGAAGGAGGACTGAGTGGGAGGGGCGGCGTGTGAACAGGGTCGGGGAGGGGGAGGGGCGAACAGACGATGCAGACCTACCTCTTCTTACCATCTCTCTTTGCAGACTTCTGCAGCACAGACCTCCTGCGGAGGTAGTCGTGCTGGAACTCGTTGTACTTGGCCGTGTGCTCCTTGATGAGCTCTGTGGTTTTCTTGTGGTGCTTCTTCACCAGGTCTTTCATTTCTTTATAGTGTCGCCTCTGCTCCCGGACAAACACCTTCTGCTGCTTCAGCTCCTCTAACGTGTGGGCCTCCATCTCTACGACCGTACACAGCTGATTAAGACTTACATTCAACTGACCTGCAAGATGGACATCTCGCATATTCTCATTCTGGATCAGACCTCTAAATAGGCTTTTTGCATACTAAAATGCTTAACACAAAGGACAAAGAAAGCATATGTGAGTTAATATTTCATTCACCATGAATATTAATTTTTATTCAGCATACAAGCTGATGCCACATTTACAATATATAACATTTAGTTTCTGATATTCAGATCTTTCAGCTTCTAATACAAAAAGTCACTAACCAGTGAGGACACTATGTATAAGATCTTCAGTCTTTGCTGCTGGTTTAGCTGATCCTGAAAGTGCACACACACACACGCACGCACACACACGCACACACACGCACACACACACAGACCTCAGGAGATAAGCTTTGTGAATAATCGTATAATTTGATGTTCTCAATGGGATGTTAATTTTGCTCTTGCAAGCCAATGGAAACTCCAGACCAGAGTGCTGCATGCCCTGTGCTGCATGGTGGTAGGAGACGGAGGTGTTCGGGGCTGTTACCTGTGGCCTGGGGCAGCGGGGAGAGCTGAGACGCCGGTCTAGGGGCAGCGCTCGGACCGTGACTCAGACCGTTCTCCACCGGGGCTGGTTTGGGCTCACTCTTAACCTCTGATGCCTGCTCATGCCCCGCCTCAGTCTGACAAGCAGAAGAGGTGAGAAGAAGTAGAGACACGAGCGTATTCTCACCATATACACATACATACAGTTATCTCCCTCTGTTAAGCCACAGCACACGCACACTGAGGTGAAGGTGAAGAGAACTGCGGCAGGTGTGAAGTGACACTGACTACTTGGGTTCAGTGTGAAGCGCGCCCTACCTCGTTGAGGCCCTACCTCTTTGGCCTCCTTCTCCTCCTCCCCCTCTTCTAACGTAAGAGCTGCTAGCTGCTTGGACCTCTGCTCCATGAGGTTGACGTATCTAATGGGGTTCGAAAGGGCCTCTATGACATCTGTTTCAATGACAAACGCACAGTCAGTCTTTGCAAACATGGCACATATCCCACAGTCAGACAAGGACAGCTGTTTCAGGTCAAAACATTCCCTGTGTACACAGAAAAGCCGGTGCATCGTCCCCTGCATCCACACTGACATCCCTGTTCTTTTCTGGGCTGTGTCTTAAGAGCGTTATCATCTGTGCCACTGACGTCAATGAGCCCACTCTAACAGGACCTGAGTCACGGTCAAAAAGAATGTGCAAAATGCTGTTGAAAAGGTTACTGTTGTAAGCCCCAGTGGTGTAACACTCTTTAAGTGAAGTGCTGCATTCTGGCTCCCTGACGGTCTCAGGACTGTGTCCCACCTTCAGGCTGTAAATGAAGACCACTGCCACCCTCATCCCCGCAGAAATGTGCACGCACACTGCAGTTTAACAAAAGCTTTCCAGAGTTAGGTGGGCAATTACTGCACGCTAATTCGATACTACTACGAATTACCTGCAAATGTATCTGGCACATAATCTTTCACTTCAATATACACGAACAGAGCTGGAAGGGCGAGAGACTGGTTCTTCTCATTCCTCAGTCCAATGTACCGATAACCTGAAACGGAAAAAGCGCACACAAAACCCCCATGTCGCCATGTCGACTTATCGTGTAATCGCATAGGACTCTGGGCCGGGAATGAAATGCCCACCTGGTCGAATGGCTGACACTGGAATTAGCCGATGGCCAATGAACTTCCCGCCTTCCTCAAACACAGCTATTCTCAGAGAGGCAAGAGTAGGCAGCACCACCTGGCGCACAAGACAACAGAATGATTTCATGGTTATTTTGGATGTTACGCTGCAGCTCAATGTCATTTCCCGGTCAGGCTGCTGAACACTCAGAGGTTGACGCACTTTTTTGAACACGATGGGCTCTTCGTCCCACACAGGGTTGATGGCGTTGTTCTGGGATGTCTTTGTTTTAAACGCTTTTCGTCTCGTGTCGACTGGAAGGCCAAACATATCGATCTCAACATACACTCCCACTTTTTTATCAGTAAGAAACTGTCCTGATATGATCTGTGGAAAACAGCAATGACAGAAATTACTAAAACAACAAAGAAAATGGAGGGTGTGTACATTCGTGGAATGTATTTTAGTGTGTACATGTTTGTATATATGTATGTATGTATGCAGTGTATATCTGTACGGATGTATGTATATATGCATGTGTGTGTCAATGAACGGCTAAATGAGACTTAATTGGTGCTGACAGTAAGCCAGACATCTTGTGGTATTAGAATGTGTTACATCAGCTTCATTCCTTAATATATAAAGGCTCAAAAATGTTGATGTTAAAGCATAATGAGTCACTTTTACTATCGATGGCCAGATTTTTTTTCCTACAATTATAGAAGATTTCCTGTCAATATTCACTATAATTCAAATATTTCTACCTTTCTACAGATACATACAAATGTTCAGTTATTAGATTCAATATCATTGTTATTTAACAAATTAAAAGTACCAAGCCAATGAAATGCAGTGTGGAGTTCATTGTACAGGTAACAAGTAACTCAGCCCTTGAGTAATTCATTAATTAAAGATTAATTTTTTGTTTTACTCTACTCTCTATTACACTAAGCAGTGCAATGTTTCAGTCATGCAGGAAAAAGGACAGTCGTATTCTGAAACTCCCACTGGGTCTGGTGTCCTCACTCTTCCAGAATGACTGACTCAATTTCAGAATTCAGGCCAAGCAAGCGCAGGAGTTTGTTTACAAAATGAACTCATTCAATAAAACACACATATCTAACCTTTATGGACAAGGTGTTGGCTACAATCCCATCCACGGTGCTCTCTGTGAAAGGGTCAAAGTGCTTGTCGGGCCGTCTCATGAACTCTGGCTTGAGTCTGTAACCACTCTTCCCATTATACTCAAACATGCCCAGGTTCAGCTGCATGGCCAGATCTGGTGGAGCGGAACAGACAGAGTAGAACATGGAGCACAGAGAGAGTGGACCGTTTCCCTGCAACTGCACACCATGATTTTACATAATTAGAAGGCAGCTTATGTTCGGTGGCATTTTATGATGGAATCATTTACCAACTGTCTGAAAGTTTAGCGCCACCAACTGGCAGCCTGCATTCCAGAACACTTGAGGCATGTAGTTGGAGGAGTCCACGCGGGTTCCCTTAGGGTAGATTCTGCTCAGCTGAAGCTTGTTATATCTTAAATCATTCGATTAAGGGTAGAAATAAGTCTTTTACACAAATTCAATTTCCTCAAGATCTGTTGAAGTCAGCATGACTGTGTTTAAATGCAAATCCAGGCAAATTTCCAAAACGTAGAGGCGCAGGTGATAAGAACGAGATAACGCTAGCTAATGTCAAGTTGGAGCAACCAGATAAGCACAGTGTGCTTTGTAAATCATTCCACCTAATAACTGACTCACTGACACATCATTAAATGGAACCCTTGCTTTTGTCTGCTGTGCCTTTAATTCACTATGATCAGCCAATGTGCACGACAGATCTGATTATTTAGGTCACAAGTAGGGCATAAAAAATGGATGCACTCGTCCTCATTTCTAAACATGTGTCTAATCATCAGTTACCAATATGGGTTACTGCAGAAATGCCCTTATTAAGGCACAGAGCCACATAAAGACCAAAGGGCCAGTGCATTAATGCTGCATGAGATAGATGCTCCACAAACTCCACAGGAGTTTTGGTGAGTTGCTCCAGGGCTTTGGTCTCCACAAACGACGACATCTGATAACTGCGGTTCACTTCTGGAAACAGAAGAATAACGCAGCAGAAGGATCAGAATTTGATCAGAACCAAAAGACAGAACCAAAACCACAAGGTTCCAAACTAAGTGCAGCCCTGCTCACTTTTTGAGGTCTCAAAGGAGTGGAACTTTGTGGGTTGGATGTAATTGACCAGAGTGGACATCTCCTCCGTGGCAAAGGCCTCGGCACCTGCAGTCCCCTGGGAGAAGTGGACACAGGTGCATCAGCTGCCGTGCGCTACAGGACATCAGGCCTTCTATGAGAATACCGAGTCAGCCCGCGTACCTCATCCATGGACTTCTTGCAGTCATCGTCGTCTTCGTCATCATCGTCGTCGTCATCTGCCTCCACTTCTGCTGGAGCTGGAGAAGAGATCATCATTAAAAAACAAGATTAGCTTGGTTGCATGTCTGATGTTCTCCTGTACAAAGTGAGGTACAGCTTAGGCAGAGAGGCAGGGCCCGTTCCTTCCTGATTATTTAATCCGGAGAAAACATTCTCCGCCGGATACATACAGACATGCATGCTTGATCTTCTAAAACAGCTCAAAATCCCTGCACCTGCACTCTAGAATGGCAAACCCATAAGCATTAACATTGTGCGCTCTTCCGCATACACACCACCAGGTGGCACTATAAGGATAAGAAACAAGACCGAAGAACAACTGCACCTGAAGCAGATGGCAGCTTGAAACCTAGAGAACACTACCCTCTCCACCACTTTCGTCCCACCTCCCACTTAGAACCAGGGCCGAGACTTTAAAGCCACGAAGGCGTGGTTACCTGCTGGGCCAGCACTGGGGGAGGAAGGCTCGAAAACACTGGAGGAATCGCTGTTGGTGTTGGAGGCTTGCTCCGACAACTTCTTCTTTGTGCTCCCGTCAGACGGCTTCGGGTGGGACTTTTTGTTCTTGACAAGGATCTTTCCCATGAGGTCATGTGGGCTCGGCAGGGGAACCCCTGACTCCAGCTGAAAGATTTATGAGCCAGAAAGTACCATTACCTGACACTCACCTTCCCATCCTGTGTTTGTACATGTGTGAGAATGCCAGGGGACAGAGTGGAGAGCGTTCTGAGCACTGGGTACGTACAGGATATTTCTCAAGTGGCTCAGTCAAAAGAGCATCTCCAAAGATTGATCGGCAGTACTCCGCCATCTTGGCTTGTTGCTTTGGACTGTGATTATTTACAAAGAGATTTTTGTTGTCCATAAAAACTCATCACAAAATGACAAAATTGACCATTAAAATTAGATGCATCGACTAGCAGGCATGTATTCATCAACAAAGCAATTTCATCTCTTTTTTTCCCCGAATTATATTACTCCGTCTGTCTTATGAAAACCCCCAATCAGTATAAAGAGCTGTCACTTTGGTGTGCCACATTTTCTATGCATGCATCAAAGAACTGTAGAGACGTCTCAGGCATCAACTGTGCCTGACATCTCAAGAGAAATGACTGAAAACAAATTATGCATTACAGGGTCCGCTATAATCACTCTACTCCTTGTTGCCATAGCTGCAATCAGCTCTTAGTGTGGATGACACTGGTAGTCCAAGGCAAAAGGTAAGAGGCAGCCCAGAAGCGGACTGTGTGACGTAGCCACTCACGAGTCTACGTGGTTCTCGAAGGACAAGATGATAGGAAAAGGGGAGGTTTTAAAGGCACATTCAGCAATGGCCTCAATTACTTCCTGAAAGAGAGTAGATTGATTTGAATTGGGTTAGTGGAGAGAGCAGAATCATCAGCTAAACTCATTCCTTATATGCTCAATTAATCCCAGCCAAAGGAGATTGATTTCAGTGTAATAAACTCAACTGAAGATTCATTCTTTATTACTGTCATCTTTGGGTCAGTAACCGCTAAGATAAAACCCCTTTGCATTTGGATCAGATCGATTTAGGATAAAATGTCATACGAGTGGTGCGGGAGGCATAGTTCATGTGTGTGAGAGGACCCGGCTTGCCTTAAAGGAGATCTCGGAGGTCATGGTGAAGCCGTGCGTGATGACGGGCTCCTCCTCGGCCGTGCGGCCCTTCCAGCAGTCCAGCTCCACGCAGCGGCAGCCAGAGAGCAGCACCTGCCTGTACATCTCCACCGAGGAGTTCCCCGCCAGCTGCCCCGCTGAGGAGCACACGCACCAAACGTTCAGAAAACTGAGCTGACGAATATGTGGGGTGCTAACGGACCCACGGAGGCGCGGTTTCAGGGGGTAAGTCTGAGCTGGTCGTATGAGACGGTGCATCTAGTGGGACAAGGCGGAGGTTTGATGGACACGGACGCACCTGTGAGGTAAGTGTTGTGGGAAGAGTTGATGAAGTAGTGGGAAAGAGGTAAGGTCATGTCTTCACTCTGGTCTAGTTTCTCCGGTGGAAGGACACCGTTCTCATCACTGCTCAAATACCTGGAAAAGCCCTCCACTGAGATCTGTCCTGTAACACAGCATGGGGACACACACATTTCATCAGCCCTAGCATCAGCCCTACCATTAAATGGAGAAGTTTCAGAACTTGTGATGTGGGAGTGACATGGTGTGGCCGCCAGAGTCAGCCAAGAAAATCCTCACTACACACTACATCAAATGAGCCGGTTCACACCCATTCACACAGCCATTTTTGCACCTAAAGTAACAACCTGTCTGATTGAGGAAATTAGTGCTAGAATTGCAAACAGGCATCAAATTAAACATGAGCTGCAAGACCTGTGTTCCCTCAACAGCCAGCATGCTTGTAGGAAACACACTCCGAGATGGGTGTCCCCTGTGACAAATTCTCACCAGCAGTTTACATTAATTAAAGCTGTTCTTCACAGAGCTCCAAAGGTAATTAACCGTGGCCCTTTTGTGGAATCAGGGAAGCAGCACACAGCAACACTACATGAAGTGTTTCCGAGTAATCTCAGTGGGGCTGCCCCTGTCACTGTCACACAGGCAGTCAGGCTTTGGTTTGCACAGGCAGTCAGGCTTTTGGTTGGAGAAGAAACAAACCCACCTTGCTATCCCTGGAAAAGGGGAGTGTAATGGATTTCAAAGACTGTAATTACTGTGCTCAGCTGAAAGTTAGCAATTGTCTTGTCAGCGGCGGAGGATAAATGGTAAAACGCAGCATTCAGATCATATCTTTTGCCAAAAATGATTCACATCCAGTTAAGGGCACGGAGATGTCAATATGATGTCAACATTAAATGATAATGGCTGTATTGATGGTCTCGTGTATGAAATGGCTTTGGACACAGTGCATCCCCACAGGAGAAGCACAGCTCACAGGACGCGTCAGAAGCCACCCCTGTGGCTAGCGCAAAAACGTCTGCACTCCACACAAATCCTGAAACTTGCTTTAGGCAGCCCATGTAACTACTGCTTCACCGCTGGTGACAGTGGGCTAGGGGGATATTTTATATTCTGTATGACAGCAGGGTGTCATGGTGGCAGCACAAGCTAAAGAGCTTAATGATCACTCTCATCTATCACCATCTCCAGCCTCTCCAGGCTAAATATGCCTAATCAGTCAGCTGTCACAGGCCAAGCGTCTTCCTCATGTGACCATCCAGTGACCAGATCCCCCAGTCTGCCAGCCGGCCTGCCTGCTGCTCCATAGACATTAACCTCCTCAGCTGCAGCGTTGGAAGAGATGGACTGCATCTCAGGAGTTACTGTTGCTATGGTAATGAAACTAAGGGAAAGGCGAAGAAAATGCATGAAAATGTTAGTTTGTAGCAACCAGAGAGAGGCAGGAGCAGATTTAGTACTGCAGCGTTTGCAACGTTCAAAGCAACAGGGAAGAATCACATTTGTGGAGCTATTAATGAGGAAGAGAGAATTGCTGTGAAGAGGTATTATGTGGGATTCACAGAGGTGCAACAAAGCCACCCTGGGCATTCATATTAAACTATGAGACAAGGTGATGAACTTCAGAGAAGGATACGCCACTCCCTCATATAAAGTAAGAACACAATACCAGAAAATGTTGTAAACAGCCAATAACTGAAAAAATGGTCTAAATAAGAGAATTAAAGGCTAGCGTATATTTGAATGTATTTTCAGAAGCAGTGTGTACATTAAATTGAACATTTAACAGAATAAATATTGCAATGTTTTCAGATACCATGTCACCAGCACTAGTAACCAGGCACACCCAAGCATATTGTTTGTTATATAGTGTTGTGCATGACACCCTGACATCTCAGGCTTGCCTGGCCCGAGGTGACATCAGAGACGGGCTGAGACAGGGACCCACCTCTGCACATCACGTCTTGGTTGGGCTCGAACTTCTCCATGAGCAGCTGTGTCTGCTCAGCCTTCAGGGGTGGGTACAGGATCTCGTTGAGGCGTGGATCACGCTGCTTGCTATTGATGAACTCTGTCATCTGCTCCATGGTCAGATAGTTCCTCCCCTTGGCTCCACTGAAAAGAAAGAAATATGAAGATGGTTTTCCTTTACAAATATTAGCTTCCACATTTGCCCCACCCACAGTGAAAACCAATCATGAATGCTCAGAACAAAGTAACAACTTACAGGTCAGCAAAGATTTGGTTGATTTCAGGTCGGGGACAGAGGTGTGCAATAAACGATTTGTAAATATCGGGGGCGAGGTCATCAAGGGGAATAGAATCATTCTGCACAAACATGAACAAGAAGGAAGCCAGTCAGACATTGATCAATGTGTATGCATTTATCCCCATATATCACACTAACCATGTACCAACTCCCTATTGAACACAGCAGCATCTAAGGGTCTGGGTGCTGTCTCATCTAAGGGTCTGAGTGCTGTCTCATCTAAGGGTCTGGGTGCGGTCTTATCCGTCAAATATGCAAACCAATGAATCATGCATATGAGTCAAAGCATCAATAAGGCTAGACTTCAAAAAGAGGCTCAGCTCCTACATTAATGCCATTCTGTCCAATATTAATAACAGTTAAAAGCTCTAACCTGCCCTTCACATTAATTAGTGCTTTTTTCCAAGTCTAGGGACCATCCAGTTAATTTGACTTGAAATCAATTGGATCATTTTAACAAATCCAATAATAAACAAAGTAGTCAGAGTACAAACATTAGTCAGTGTCATCTCAATGCTGTCTCAGATTTGTCACTACCCAGTAAACATTCAAAATGTTCAAGTGGAGCAGTCAGTCTCAAAAGCCACAGCAAGGCCCAAGGCCGACTCATGCTTAGATGGTTAAGAAATGAAGAGATCCAGGGAAAAAAGAGCTGAGGCAGTGTGTGTGTGTGTGTGTGTGTGTGTGTGTGTGTGTGTGTGTGTGTGTGTGTGTGTGTGTGTGTGTGTGTGTGTGTGTGTATTTGTGCGTGTGCATGCATTTGTGCATGTGTGTATGTGTGAGTGACTCATGGACGAGGTCATGGGAACTACACTATGGGTTTTCTGGGTTTTTTTCTTTCTTTTTTCCTCCAGTCACCTCAGGCCTTTTAACTTTATGGATTAGATACTGACATTTTCTGACACTTCTCCAGCCTAGGTTTACCACAATACTAATACTAATAACACTACTACTACTACTACTACTAATACTAATAATAAGTTACAAATTGTTGTTACATAGATTGATAGTTACGAAGACTAAAAAATGCAAATCGCCACAGATCCAGAAAGGTAGCATACCTGATGATGTATGATTCACACAATATATTATAATCTGCCATAGACGAGGCTTACAGAGACACAATATCATGCTATGGACATACAAGCAATTAACATTACTGAGAACTGAGAAATCAGACTGAGAGTCTCTGAGGTTACATACGCTATTCATAGTCTCTGAAGTCACATATGCTATTCATTAAATGATGCATCACCAAGCTGATCCCTCAGGCATGCCTCTACACACTTATTGGTTATGGCGATGCAGTCACTTCCTGTTCCGTGAACCCGTGCCATCTCTCAGCAGGAAGCTGGAGTGATTAGCTAAGCATATGCCCACCCTGCCGGAAGGAAGATTACAGCTCTCCAACGCCGTCTCCACACGCTTCCGGTCCGCCGTGAACATGCGAAATATGCTACAGAAACGAGAGGTCATAATCAGGGGCAACCCATGGCCACTGCGTATCATTATCTGTATGGCTAACGCTATCACGAGGAGTGAGAACCTTTAGCCCGTGTCTGGTGACTTACTTCTTCACGGGAATACGCCCCTCCTGGTTCGGCTGTAGTTTCAGTCTCGTGTAACTGATTTCAGAGAGAGAGACAAAACTAGCTATTTAAATGCAACCCTTTAAATGGGAACTCAAACCAAAGCATAAATGCACAAAAAATTATACGATAAAAAGCTTACAGTACAGATAAGTAACAGCATTGTGAATAAAGCATTAGCAGAATGGCAGTGTAAATGCACTCGTGCAGAATGGTGCTCCGAGGTTAATAGTCAGGTGTGAGGAGCTCTCAGCCACCGTCCTACTGCACCCCAAGCCAAGCTGGTGCCGTGAACATGGGCTGGTCTGATGGTGCTTACGCTTTTTCCAGGCTGGGCTCTCTGTTCATGTTCTGGGCTAGCAGGTTGGACGCCAGACTAAACAACTCCTCTGCCCACTCCTACATGGATAACAAAAGAGGCAATATCCATTAAAATAGGTCAAGTGCTCCTCCTGACAACGTTCCGCACAAATATCTCAATGACAAAAATACAACGTTGGTGAATATTTGCCAGCCTGTGAAGGGGCGTCTGAATGACTGAAATGATAGCTGTGCCGTGACGTGCTGTGATGGCACTCACCTTTGCCACTTCCTCCTGGAAGGCCATGAAGTTCAGATAGGTGATGTTGACCATGTCGGGCCCCGTCACCACTGTCAGCATCTTGTTTTCAATGCGCCCCACGAGGTTCCCGACATCTAGTAACTCTCGCAGCTTGGCTTCCTGGAGACAGACAAAGGTCTTAATTTTAATCTTAATCTTGCCTGTTAGGGTTACAGTTAGAAGATCAATAACAGACAGTGTTTGCAAACAGCTGTGATGAATATGCAGTGTTATATGCAGTAATTTTTATTTATTTAGATTTTTTGCAAATCAATTATTTTATTGTATAAGACAATTAAAAGGTTTACAGTGTTAGAATACAATGACAAAATCTCTTGAAACAGCTACCCAGAAACCTATACCATCGAGCCATGTTGGCTATGACCACAGTGATAAAGCAGACAACACCGTAGGACATCTCTCTCTCTCTTTCTCTCTCTCTCTCTCTGTCTCTCTCTTCCCTGATCTCACTCCCTCTCTCTGCTCACTTCAACAAAGAATCTGGAGATGGAAGAAAGTCTTTGGTGGACTGGCTCCACTGGAGCTGCCAGGTGAGGCTCTTGGGGAGGGGGATTTAATTGGTGCTTCTACCGCTTGTTGTGGGGGCCCCTGAATAAGGAGGAGGGCCCTGTTGCCTGGGGTGACATGCTGGTGGTGGAGAGAGAACAGGCAGGGGTTGAGCTGAGGGCTCATTACTGCAGAGAATTGAAGCCTGGCTTTAGGTGTGAGCACAACGCCGCGTCCTCCCTCCTCTATGAGCAGCACAGCTCGGGGATGCTGGGGTGGGGGGCAGGGGGGGGGGGGGGGGCAGCGTCCCACTGGCTCAGACTCAATCCGCTCCAGCACGGCAGGCTGTGCAACAGGAGCACCGGGCCCTGCTACCGAGAGATCGTCACAATGCAGTGCGGTGACTTTCCAATCAGGCGATGATTTTCTACGGCACGGCCGAGTAAACGGCTGAACAAATACAATTAAGTACAAAAAGTCTGAGACTGGAGATTCTGGTTGGATGAGCACATGGTGATGAAACTGCAGGAAGCCCAAACAAAGGCCTTGTCACCCCAGCTACAACACAAGCAGAGCAGGACAAAACATAGACACCCTTCAGTCTTTAGCACAAATCAACAAAACATGCAACCATTATCTAAACAATCTGACATATTTGACTATGGTGAAGCGTTCTCCAGACAGAATGACCATCACTGACCACACGAAATGAGGCTACATGGCGTAAAGCATTCCGGAGACGCTGGTGGTGAGTCAGCCAGAACTGAACTGGGAGCTTTGCAGACAACCAGAGTTCACTTCTCATTCTGACTCATATCTCAGTTTTGACGCATCTCTGCATCCAATTCTCTGAATTTTACACATGAATTCAGTGCAGATTGATGAAAACAGGATGGAGAGACTTTACTTCCTGGGTTTTCCTCTACAGTCGCAGGTCTTTGCCCACACTTATTTTTTAAACCATTCAGCTTCTCTGATGCCCATGCCGACTGCTGAACTTATATCGTACACTGTTAGATATTAATGAGGAATATTTTAGATGATATTTGTGCTTGTTTATGTCTATTTGATCTTGGTTCTTGTTTATGTGTACACTCCAGCAGACACGATCTCCACTTACGTGCGCCAGCACTCTTATTTATGTCAAGATGAAGCTATTCTTCACAGTGCAGATCTGAGATGTTAATATCACTGGTATTAGTACATAAATTAGCTTTCTAAAATGTTTAGGTGGCTATGCACAGACTGAATGTTTATTCATAATATCAATATAATCTCAGGTTTAGCAATTTATAGTAATATGCAGGTTATGGAAGACACAGCAACACTACAGGCAGAACACGGTCATATTGGAGAACACTCCAGAAAAACCCATTATAAACTGGCAAGACAGATTTTGTTAGGAGTGGTGTAAACCCTGGATGTGGGTTGGCTGGTAAGCTCTTAGGTTCCTTGACATCTTAAGCTCCCAGTTTCCTTGATGCTTTAAGATGCAAGCTAAGTAAAACCATTATGTGTGGTGGAACAAGTTTTACATGTTTAGGGCAAATACTGATGAGAGCTGGAAAGAAATGCATTGGATTTAGAATGACCTGCAAATCAATAACTATGAAGTTATTCATTCACTAAGGAAGGGGAAAAATTGTCTTTAGTGGACTGAAGTGGATTTTATAGATAACCATGCAGTCAGACTTCACACTCTCAGTGCACAAGGACATACAGTATATCTACCAGAGCTAATATACACCACTGTTTAATTCACTGGGTAGAAGTCAAACACAGCCATTCCTGACCCCTGTCTCTGAATCTGTCTTTAAACCTGTCTCTCACCTCACCACCCTGTCTCTGAACCTGTCTATGGCTCTGTCTCTGACCCCTGTCTCTGACCTGTGTCTATGACTCCTGTCTCAGAATCAGCCTCTGACCACCGTCTCTGAAACTGTCTCTGACTTCTGTCTCTGAACCTGTCTCAGACCCCTGTCTGTGAATCAGTCTCTGAGCCCTGTCTCTGAACCTGTCTCTGACTCCTGTCTCTGAACATGACTCTGACCCCATCTCTGAACCTTTCTCTGACCCCTGTCTCAGACCCCTGTCTGTGAATCAGTCTCTGACCCCTGTCTCTGAACCTGTCTCAGACCCCTGTCTCAGACCCCTGTCTCTGAACCTGTCTCTGACCCCTGTCTGTGAATCAGTCTCAGAACCTGTCACTGACCTGTCTCTGTATCAGTCTGAACCTTCCTCTGACCACATGTGTAGCAAATATATGGCAATCAGTGATTCTCCTCACTACACCAGGGAGAACGTGGCGGAGGCGAGACGAGACGCGACGAGGTGCAGTACGTGTTGCCGTCTTGCCCTCGCTCAAGACCACCGCCCCCATGTTGCACGGCCTTCCTCCCTACCTCATTAGCTCTTGTGCCTGTGGCTTTGGTCACACACAGGGAGCCTTTCCACCAGGGTTTCTATGGCAACAATCCATCAAGGCGCCGCATCCTCTAGGAACTAGGTTTCGCCAAACGTTTAGCGACCACAAGGCTCCGTGGCGGCTCGGGTTGGACCAGCACGACGAGCTTCGCACGCAAGGAAAATGGCTGGAGCGTGTCTGTCTTTCCCTGTCACCACAGCAAACTGACTACCTGTCCCCTATGACAGGATGCGGGGTACTCATTTAGCAGATACCCTCATTATAGCAATTCAGTGATACGAGCACAATTAATTTTGCCACTGAACAAATCTAACTGATGACTGCTCTTTTTCAGAGTGGGAGGTAAAGAGCATCCGTTGCTTTTGTGCGATGGTGGGTTATGAATGTTGACGGGCTCTGCAAACTGAGTGGCAGTTCTGCACGCATCGTTCTCTGGCTAAAAATACATGACACAATGGTTTCCATCATGGGGGACATATGTCTGCAACACCATATACTGCACTCTCAGAAAAATGGTGCATATCTGAAATATAAATCATAAACCTGGGCCAAGCAGCTATGGTAAAAAATAAATAAATAAATAAAAAAGATAGCAAGATGAGTCTTAAAGCTCATTCAGCTTTGACATCCCCACTGACATTCAGGCTCTCCTCTCCTCTAGACGCGTGTCAACAGATGGGCCGGCCTGATTTCACGGCAGTGATGTTGAGCTGCTAATCTTCCTAGAGGCACTTTCTGCTCGAGATGAAGTGGGCAGGAACGGGACCGGCGGCTACTTCCCATGTGCTTCTCCGGCCCGCTGCCTGACAGACCTGCCACTTGCTGGGCTGAGGACAAGTGGCTTTGTGCCCAGGCACCAGAAAGTTACTGACCAGACATGGCGTCTTTTTGAGAACTGGGAATAGCACTGCAGCACAGTGAATTTGAGATTATACATAAACATACAAGCAGGATTTGTACTTTTCTGGCACTTGTGTCAGTGAAAGCCATTGGTAGTGGCCCATATGTTCATTATTAGGCTACCAGTAGCAACGACATTACCAAAGCACCAGTGGCTCTTCAACAGATGGGTACAAATAAACAACCTACTACTTAATCCAAGATGTGATTTGTAATACTGCCTTAAGAGGACTCATATATATTTGTGAGATAAATCTCTTTCCCCAGTTTCCATTTCTAAATAAAATTATTTTCTGTTACGTCTTTGTTGGCTGAGATAGGCGCTGCATTAGGAATACTGAGATACGGAGATGCTTTCACAGAGAAAGGCAGACATTACCAGAAAATGGCTCGTCTTGGTATCTGATTATGCATCGATTTACCACAGACTCAAACTGATCAAGTTAATGAACCTCTTTTCAATTTTCACACCATAAAATGAGCTTTATGACAGACAAGCGGAACAAGAAATGGTGTGTTGTCTCTGAACATAATAGCAATAAACGTAATGTGCAATCGTGGGCTAAAACCACATTCAGACCAAATGGTTCTCTATTACAACCATACAATGCCTTTGGGAATAAGAGAAGTAATTAGAGCTGGGGATCTCAGCATTGCACTTCCCACTGACTGGAATCATCTCCTCCATCAGCACGTATGAAGATAACATGCCCGAAACCCTTCCTCCGTGCTCGGTGTAAGCCTGTCTCTATCGCACTCCACATGGCATGTTTGATTAAGTGCTGAGTAATATGCTGGATCACGCTGGACGCGTTAACTCCAAAAGCATCTTGGGTCTCCGGATGTGAGACTCAACCTCTGGTTAATTTGGCTCCTTCTCCAGTAGCACAGTCCTGCATGCCCTCAGGTGGCTGGCTGGGCGGCTGGTCGAGAGCTGCCGAGCTCCTTCCCACGAATGTGCAGCTCCATGATTTATCCAGACAGCTCTGGCATGGGCACAGCTCACTCCCCCGACTGCCCTGACTCAGCCCGGGCCCCTAAGCCCCCCTACGGCCCTCTGAAAGCCCTCATAGATGCTGTCTACACCGCTGTATAGTTTGCCTGTACAAAGTGAAACGGCAGGAGGTGTGTATTTGTTAGGTGTGTGTGGGGGGTACTTTTTACTTGCTTTTTTTGTATACTAGAGTACACATGTCGTGAGTCTTAAACTGAGTGATGATTTAGGGAGACATATTCTGGTTTGCCCTGGTTTGTAAAAATAGGCATATTCATTTCACATGCTTGTGGTAGTAGTAATATGCTCTCTCACTTTTGTCCTTGTCCGTTGTAATGATGTAGAATGTGCAGATAGTCCTGGTATTGGTCTTGTAATCTTACTTCTTTGGTCTGGGATGAATGCGTGTGTGTGTGTGTGTGTGTGTGTGTGTGTGTGTCTGGCTGTGAATGTAGGCTTGTGTTTGTGTGTGCATAAATCTGTGAACATTCATCTGTGTTTATTCATGTATGTGCACATGCATGTGTGTGTGTGTGTGTGTGCATGTGTGTGTGTTTGTGTGTGCGTGCATCCATGCATGCAGGGGTGTGTGTGTGTGTGTGTGCAAAGGGAAGAAAGAAGGTCCCTCAAGGAAACCTGGAAAATACTGATCCTTTTTTTAGATAAACACTGATCCTTTTTTTAGATTTGAATATGGGTCCAGATGCCTGCCTCTGGCACCTCACCCCTGATTACATAACCCATTACCCTCTTTGAAAGATTCGTATCACCCACAAGCACCATTAATCTATATTTAGTACATGAGGCAGGACATGTGGTAGGTATAATGGGCAAGGCAATATACTGCAGTCCTAATAACAGTGAACAGAAAGGTAGGTTAGTAAGGTCTGCAAAAATAAATGAAGTGACCATGACACACAGAGCACAGATAACACCCTTACCTTTGGTGTTTTGGTACATTTCCCAGTTCTTGCATCCTTGATGTAGGTGATGTCTAACAGATCTGTTTCCTGTCATGAATTAAGAACAAAAGTGTCATACATCACGTTGATCAGAGAGCCGCTTGGTGAAATGCACCATGGGAACATGACCTCCAGCAACGAGAGGCTGTCACACAGCACACGGTGTGGGTGCGTGTGGCCCAGGAGGCAGAAAGACACAGTGTTTAAAACATAACACTCAACTCAGAACTAAGCCCCGTGAATCCAATGCAGAGCCTCCAAGCGAAAACAGTCCTCAGAGAAAACAATTACTGAGAACTGAAGTCTTCCCCGCTGCTCCAGAAGAAGTGACAGTTATGACATCGGACAACCACCACCAAATGGGAGACTATCTTAACCTGACACTGTCCTCACGAAGCAGTGCCCTGAACCGCCTCGGCAGAGGAACACATTTACAAAGACATACATTATTTCAAAACTGGAACAATACTGAAAGTCAGAGTAATGTGACATATTAATAAGCATCTAGACATAATTTGCTGTTGCTTCTAGGGAATATTGAATATTATCTTTACACGTATAAATTAATATATTTTAATTATATATTCATGACATTCATACAAAATTAATGTGTTACTGAGGTTTTGAGAATATGCTCACATATTACATCAGTCTAAATTTCACAAAAGTACTGAACCCACATTGTTAGAGTCACAGATTTTGCCATTGTTAGATTTCTACATTTAAAATATGGTAAAATGTATATAGGTGGTACAGGTCCCGAACACCTTAGATACAAAAAAAAAATTTGTAAAGCAAAACCCTGTGCAGCTAGCAGGGACATCTGAGTTTTAGCCTATGTAGATTATAATACGAATAAAATGTTTAAACATACTCTTTAGTATACTGGGGTTTAAAGAAGTTTAAAAGTTAAACTCATTGTTTAATCAGAAATATGAAATTAGGATTATCCACAATGAGGAGGTTTTCTGGAAATGTAAAACATGGTGGATATAGTCCTAAATAAACGCTGGATATAGTTCTGAATAAACACAGGTTATAGTCCTAAATAAACACTGGATATAGTTCTGAATAAACACAGATTATAGTCCTAAATAAACACTGGATATAGTTCTGAATAAACACAGGACATAGTCCTGAATAAACACTGCTATACAGCCTTCAATACCAGCTTGTCTCACCACTAATAGATAAATAAATAGACAACAACTATCCGCCGCATTAAGGATGGGAGGTTGAGTAGATAATCTTACATAAGCCATAACTTTAATACCTGACACACAGTACTTGCGTAGGTGATGATTCATAACTGCTTTATAAAAACATTTACCTCTCTATAGAATATGTCTAATGCCGCATATTTTGCATTTGCACGTAATTCTAACTTCCATTAAAAACTAAATATCCCTGCAACTAATGGGGAGCAGGGTTATTGTTTTAAAACAAGTGGGATTTCTCAGCCATAGCTGAGTGACCCACGTCTGTCGTCTAGAGGCATACAGGCAAACCTCATCTTAGAGTGAAAATGCATCTGCTAAGCAAAAGACATGAACAACATAATAGCTGTTTAAAGTGTGTGTGTGGTTTTTTTATTGAGCTGGTTCAGAGTGTCTAACGTAGCATCTATGCAATATTTATACACTACACTAATCAATCATTTATATGCCAGTTTAGCCACTTCATAACCCTTTGTTTTTATACACTTGTTTTCCTGCTGTTTCCATCACCTGGGTGAGTCAGACATATACAGTATGAAGGTTGGTAAGCCTGTGACTACAATCATGGCAAAAGGAGAGGGAGGCTAAATCTAAGGGGGCTATGGTTTACAGCAGTTTAAAGGCAAGCACCAGCCATTTTGGTAGTAAGCTTGTGGAACTGATCATATTCACCCTAAGCGATCAAACAGCCATGGTATTATGCATAACAGTGGGAACAGAGTAACTCCTGCACCTGATACAATAGCTGAGGACTGCTGGTGTTGGGTACTAAATACGTGTCATGTTTCCTTTGCCTCTCACTGGTGACAAGACAGCCTGCAGTGCTATAAAAATAGAAACACAAGTATTGATCAAAAGAGCCTTGGTTTGCATAACACAACAGCAAGCTATTATTTCGCTGCCACTGGTAACTGTTATGATCTCCTTGCACACTGCACATCAGTGTAAGCTACGATTTCATGAGTGGATTGCTTTATAATTCGCACACACATTTGTTCCAGTACACAGTTGTTCCCTCCAGAACATAATGTGCCTGGCTCTAGTCTCCTAACATATTCTCCAAAGATGAATTACCGATTCCAGAGTCAATTTGATCTAATTAGTGTGTACAAATATCTGTCCATGAACATGACCAGATCCTTTTGCACTGTGTTTCCTTCAGCAGCATCTATAGTCCAACATGTGAATTAATGACACGATGGATATGACATTTCTGTGGATACCTGAGGATGACATTTAATACTTTTTAGGTGTATGGAGCTTTTTAGAAACTCAAGGATTTTTAGTGTCACTAATAAACAAGATTATTTTCATCCAAAACCTGTCAAAGCCTTCTATTTTGTGTTTGCCTAATGGCCTAAATTGCCATTGATTTTTCAAGGGGAAAGTGATAGCTCTGGGCTACCCTTCAGGTTCCATGTGACATTGTCATCGTGCCATAGTGCCACAACAAAACTCCACAGGAATCTGTAGAACAGAGAAGCGACCGATCACATATGCTCCAATCAATCCCACAGTAAAATAGAACTGAATCCAAATGTCATTATGGATCCAGTGATGGGTGAGCTCATTAAAACAATGCATGGATTGACTAGTGGTGTGGGAGTATAATGACGTCCAGTTTGGATCAGGCCGAGTGGATAAGAGTGTATACAGCACTAAATCAATACAAAGCAGTGTACCAATCAGCTGTAATTCATTAGGGCACACTGTGTGGTTTTAAATTAATCTGGGTCATTATGATTTCATCATTATTTTATTTATTATTAGGGTTCACACACGTAGTGTGGGAAACCTATTGTAATTGTCGGGTTTTTTCTTTCTTATTAGGGGTCCAAGCACCACCGGTGCTGGAACCCTATTGTAATTGTTCCGATTATTATTATTATTATTATTATTATTATTATTATTATTATTATTATTATTCTTTTTCTCCGCTAAAACGCGTTGTGCAGCCTAAACCGTAAGACCTACAGACTTCTCCTTTGGCCAACTTGTAGTACTCCTCTCCGCTACTCAGGCGCAACACGCCAGCCCGATACGACCCTAGGTGGCGCTATAGCGCACACAAACGCATGAAAAAGTTTACACAGGTGTTTCTCCTACACCGTATGTCCTAGAGACAAAATGTAAACTGCATATGATCAGGCATGAGCTCATCTAAATAAAGTTCCATTGAAGCCATATGCTCCGCCCCTTACATGTCGAGCTAATTTGCATAATATGCAAATGTGCACACATTTTTGAGCGCGTACTAGTCCCTGGATGTTTCACATACATGCACATATGTGGTATCCAGGCGCTCACAAGAGTCTGAACTTTAATTGTTATGGAGCCAAAGTGCACATTTCTGCACATGGGCGTGGCCACATGCATCACAATTCAAGCGTAGAAAATTCCTTCGCCAAAAATGCACATACTCTGCTGTATCTCAGGCATACTTTCATGTATTCACTCCAAATTTCACACACATGTACCTATTGGGTGTCTAGACCGGCACATACATTTTGGAAGACATGCACACCTAGGTGGCGCTATAACGGCCAAAAAACTCTCCTGCCCACACCGATTGGCCAAATAACTCCAAACTTGGTACGCATCATCTATATGCACCTATGACACAGGTCCTTGACCTGCACCATCATATGTCCAATATGGCCGCCGCTATCGACCAATCAGCTTTCAGTACACCTTTCACAAGCTTTTCATATGCCAATTTTTTTTCTGCCTTAAAACGCGTTGTGCAGCCCAAACCGTAAGACCTACAGACTTCTCCTTTGGCCAACTTGTAGTACTCCTCTCCGCTACTCAGGTGCAACACGTCAGCACGATCCGCCCATAGGTGGCGCTACAGCGCACACAAACGCATGAAAAAGTTTACACAGGTGTTTCTCCTACACCGTATGTCCTAGAGATAAAATTCAAACTGCATCTGATCAGGCATGAGCTCATCTAAAAAAAGTTCCATTGAAGCCATATGCTCCGCCCCTTACATGTCGAGCTAATTTGCATAATATGCAAATTTGCTCACATTTTTGAGCGCATACTAGTCCCTGGATTTTTCACATATATGCACATATGTGGTATCCAGGCGCTCACAAGAGTCTGAACTTTAATTGTTATGGAGCCAAAGTGCACATTTCTGCACATGGGCTTGGCCACATGCATCACAAGTCAAGCGTAGAAAATTCCTTCGCCAAAAATCCACATATTCTGCTGTATCTCAGGCATACTTTCATGTATTCACTCCAAATTTCACACACATGTACCTATTGGGTGTCTAGACCGGCACATACATTTTGGCAGACATGCACACCTAGGTGGCGCTATAACAGCCAAAAAACTCTCCTGCCCACACCGATTGGCCAAATAACTCCAAACTTGGTACGCATCATCTATATGCACCTATGACACAGGTCCTTGACCTGCACCATCATATGTCCAATATGGCCGCCGCTATCGACCAATCAGCTTTCAGTTCACATTTCACAAGCTTATCATATGCCAATCAACATGAAACTCACATATTATGTTCATCTACACACCCTCTAAGACATACTCAAGTATGACGGGAATTGCACCACTAGGTGGCGCTATACTAGAATTTCCTGAATTACCCCTACATCTTTCTTACACATGCACACACATGCAATGGCCTACCAATAGGTTTCATATACACATTGCTTCACCCATACCTACCCAGTGATTACACACACATGCTTACGCATCTCAGGCGTGCCAGATGGTGCCCATACCCTGCGCTTGGACCCCGTAATTGCCGCTTGCGGCTATATTTATTATTATTATTATTATTTTTCTCCGCATAAAACGCATACTGCAGCCTAGACCGTAAGGCCCAGAGACACCAAACTTGGCAGAATGGTGTAGTCTCTTTGCGAGACCGTGCCAAAGCACAGAGACCCACATTGGCCTGATGGTGGCGCTATAGCGCACCATTTTGCGTTTTGGTCCATATCTCCCAAACCGTAGGGCCTAGACACAAAATTCCACTTCAGGTGCATTCCTTGGCTCAAACCAAACAAAAAAGCCTCAAGAACCATTAAGCTCCGCCTACTTAGATTTTTTGCTAATTTGCATAATATGCAAAACCTACTTTTTTATACTAGTCCCTGGTTTTTCATCGGATCACCACAACCTTGGTGTCAAAATATTCAGGAGAATCTCATTATCAAAGTTGCTTAAAAACATTTTGAGATTTGCATACAGTCTGGTTGTCACATGTCAATCAATAGCTCCAAGGCGTGGTCAAATTTACTTAAACAGCCATATCTCAGCAACGCTTTGACGGATCTTCATAAAATTTTAACCGTTGTTAGGGCACATGACTCCGAGGCCATAGGTCAAAGCTGGCCACGATTGTCCAATAGGGGGCGCTATAACATGGGAAAAACTGTATCTCAGAAACCATTAGTCACATCAAGCCAAAACTTTACAGGCATCATCAGGGGCCCAAGTGATATCAAGACACACAATGATGACATCATCACTCAAAAAACATGGCCGCCATGAGCCAATTAATTTTTATTTGAATTAATTGGCCATTTGACAGACTTACCATTGGCCAAACAACATGAAACCTTACCACTGTGCTTATCTCAGGACTATGTGTCATGCTGTGCAGTTTTGAAACATTTGGCCACTAGGTGGCGCTATTTGTGAAAATCATGCATAACTCCTCCAAATTTTCACTTAGGAACATGCAACTTGTTTCTTTTTATTCCTTGCAGTAGACCTGACAACTTTGCAATTACAAGTCCTATTAAAAAATGCATACTTTTGTCACATTCATCAATTGTTTGAAAATAGCTATTTACAAACTAGTCATAGGAATTTGATCCAATTATGGGAAAATTGCTATGAGCATAATCAGTAGACTCTGTAGGTAAAGAGTAATTAAAAAAATGTTGGATTTTTATTTTTCTGATTGGTCCATTTTTGCATTATATCATTGTGGCCATGCCATATATGACCTATATTGCTATAACTCATAAACCATGTATGCAATCAACTCCCAATTTGAAAGGCTTTTATATCCTGAAGTCCTTGTGAGGTATGCCAAGTTTGGTTCAAATTGGCCTGTCGGGGGCGCTACAGTACCCAAAAACCTAAGAAAACATAAAAACTCATGCTGCAATCTTGTTATGCAGAATACAGACAAGTAATTGGTCTTGTATGATCCAGATCAATAAGTTCTATAACATTGCAATTGCAACTTATAACAAAAAGTGCACTGCCTGACCAGAAATGAACCTTTTAATTCACCAAAATGTCATATTGCATTACTGAGATTAATGAGATATCAGTATGGTAGTACTTGGGCTCCATCTAGTGGCCAAACATCGGAACGGACTGAAAACTATTTCTCACATGAAATACCACACAAACACACACACAAAGCTGATCTCAGCATGTGATTTAGTTCTGTGATTTGAATCATTTTGCCAATACACATTATTTTGATCCTTTTGGGCCTTTAGTGCCCCAATTGAAAATTTTTTTGCACATTGATTTATTTGTGCATTTTTTCCACTCAAACAGCTTCTTTTGGGTCTAAAGGACCTATTGGGTCTATTGCCTATTGAAGCCAAGTGGCCTATTCGTGTGTGAACCCGCCAATTGCCGCTTGCGGCTATATTGGCAATTATAATTGCTTAGATAATAATCTAAAACTGTAACTACAGCCTACAGCATACATCCTACAACCATGAAACTTGGCAGAAAGCTGTAGTCTCTTTGCAAGACCAAGCACAAATACAGAGACCCATATTGGCCTGATGGTGGCGCTATAGCGCAGCATTTTGCATTTTGGTCCATATCTCCCACACCGTAGGTCCTAGAAACAAAATTCCACTTCTGATGGATTCCTTGGCTCAAGCCAAACAAAAAAGCCTCAAGAACCATTAAGCTCCGCCTACTTAGATTTTTTGCTAATTTGCACAATATGCAAAACCTACTTTTTTGTACTAGTCCCTGGTTTTTCATCCGATCACCACAACCTTGGTGTCAAAAGATTCAGAAGAATCTCCTTATCAAAGTTGCTTAAAAACATTTTGAGATTTGCATACAGTCTGGTTGGCACATGTCAATCAATAGCTTTGAGGCGTGGCCAAATTTACTTAAACAGCTATATCTCAGCAACGCTTTGACCAATCTTCATAAAAATTTATCAGTTGTTAGAGCACATGACTCAGAGGTCACAGGTCAAAGCTGGCCACGATTGTCCAATAGGGGGCGCTATAACATGGAAAAAACTGTTTCTCAAAAACTATTAGTCACATCAAGACAAAACTTTACATGCATCATCAGGGGCCCAAGTGGTATCAAGGCACACATTGATAACATCATCTCTCAAAAAACATGGCCACCATTCACCAATTAATTGGTTTAGGCCATTTCACAGGCTTAACATAAGTACATACACATGAAACAGATATGGTATGTTCATCTACACACCCTCTAAGACATCTGAATCATTTTGGCAATATCTCCCACACTGTAGGGCCTAAGCAGAGAACTGCTAAACCACGCACGCTGGCCATTCTCACACACGCTGAGTGCCCTCCCTTCCTCCACTCCCTCCAGACTACCCCGTCCTTCGAACAACCCAAGGGCGATGCCTCCACCCCTCTCTCTTTCACATGCACTCACAAAAACACAGGCCTCTCTAAAAAGTAAAACGCCAATACACATTATTTTGATTATTTTGGGCCTTTAGTGCCTCAATTGAACCTTTTTTTGCACATTGATGTAATTATGCCTTTTTTCCACTGAAACAGCTTCTTTTCACTTTCAGGTCTAAAGGACCTTATGGGCTTCTTTTTGCCTACAGAGCCCAAGAGGCCTATTTGTGTGTGAACCCGCCAATTGCCGCTTGCGGCTATATTTAGGGTTCACACACACAGTGTGGGAAACCTATTGTTATTGTCGGGTTTTTTCTTTCTTTCTTATTATTATTTTTCTACTGATAAAACGCATACTGCAGCCTAGACCGTAAGGCCCAGGAAGACCAAACTTGGCAGGATGGTGTAGTCTCTTTGCGAGACCGTGCTAAAGCACAGAGACCCACATTGGCCTGATGGTGGCGCTATAGCGCACCATTTTGCGTTTTGGTCCATATCTCCCAAACCGTAGGGCCTAGAAACAAAATTCCACTTCTGATAGATTCCTTGGCTCAAGCCAAACAAAAAAGCCTCAAGAACCATTAAGCTCCGCCTACTTAGATTTTTGGCTAATTTGCATAATATGCAAAACCTAGTTTTTTATACTAGTCCCTGGTTTTTTATCGGATCACCACAAACTTGGTGTCAAAATATTCAGGAGAATCTCATTATCAAAGTTGCTTAAAAACATTTTGAGATTTGCATATAGTCTGGCTGTCACATGTCAATCAATAGCTCCGAGGCGTGGCCAAATTTACTTAAACAGCCATATCTCAGCAACGCTTTGACCAATCTTCATAAAATTTTAACAGTTGTTAGGGCACATGACTCCGAGGTCACAGGTCAAAGCTGGCCACGATTGTCCAATAGGGGGCGCTATAACATGGGAAAAACTGTTTCTCAGAAACCATTAGTCACATCAAGCCAAAACTTTACAGGCATCATCAGGGGCCCAAGTGATATCAAGACACACAATGATGACATCATCACTCAAAAAACATGGCCGCCATGAGCCAATAATTTTTTTTTTGAATTAATTGGCCATTTGACAGACTTACCATTGGCCAAACAACATGAAACCTCACCAGTGTGCATATCTCAGGACTATGTGTCTTGCTGTGCAGTTTTGAAACATTTGGCCACTGGGTGGCGCTATTTGTGAAAATCATGCATAACTCCTCCAAATTTTCACTTAGGAACATGCAACTTGTTTATTTTTATTCCTTGCAGTAGACCTGACAACTTTGCAATTACAAGTCCTATTAAAAAATGCATACTTTTGTCACATTCATCAATTGTTTGAAAATAGCTATTTACAAACTAGTCATAGGAATTTGATCCAATTATGGAAAAATTGCTTTAAGCCTAATCAGTAGACTCTGTAGGTAAAAAGTGATTAAAAGAATTTTGGATTTTTATTTTTCTGATTGGTCCATTTACCCATTATATCATTGTGGCCATGCCATTTATGACCTATATTGCTATAACTCATAAACCATGTATGCAATCAACTCCCAATTTGAATGGCTTTTATATCCTGAAGTCCTTGTGAGGTATGCCAAGTTTGGTTCAAATTGGCCTGTCGGGGGCGCTACAGTACCCAAAAACCTAAGAAAACATAAAAACTCATGCTGCAATCTTGTTATGCAGAATACAGACAATTAATTGGTCTTGTATGATCCAGATCAATAAGTTCTATAACATTGCAATTACATCTTATGACAAAAAGTGCACTGCCTGACCGGAAATGAACCTTTTAATTCACCAAAATGTCATTGCATTACTGAGATTAATGAGATATCAGTATGGTAGTACTCCATCTAGTGGCCAAACACCGAAACTGACTGAAAACTATTGCTCACATGAAATACCACACAAACACACACAAAGCTGATCTCAGCATGTGATTTAGTTCTGTGATCTGACTCAATTTCCCAATACACATTATTTTGATCCTTTTGGGCCTTTAGTGCCCCAATTGAACCTTTTTTTGCACATTAATTTATTTGTGCATTTTTTTCCACTCAAACAGCTTCTTTTCACATTTAGGGTCTAAAGGACCTTTTGGGCCTCTGCCTATTGAGGCCAAGAGGCCTATTCGTGTGTGAACCCGCCAATTGCCGCTTGCGGCTATATTTAGAATTTATTTCTGGTGACTCTGGACCTAGACACAGGTCATGGAAGGATGACCCACACAACACTAGAGAGCAAGTAAAGTGTCTCTCACTGCTTAATCTTTCTTTTTAGCTACATTACAGACCTTTTAGCTGTAGTCGCTATGCCAGGACTGCACACTGAAGGTCAGTGTACGCGTGGGTAGCACGGTGCATAGACAGACACTGAGGCTTTTAGAGAAACAGATCCAGGTCAGTTCTAGGGATAACACGTACGTCAGGCGAACTGCATAGAAACGTTTGTCATTTTAGGTTGTTACTTTTCTAACTATAAAAACTTTGATCCTTCATGGAAAGTGAAGAGTATGCTAATATGAACACCATTAAAACATTTCCCAACAAAATTCAGCATAGGTTCGAGGAAAGCAATAATTTCCTGAGCTGGTAGGAACATTTACTCCAATCATACTGCCTCACGCCCCATGTGCTTCCGTCACACTCTGAAACTGGGTTACATCATTTAAAAGCAATTACTGTTAAGTACAAACTATGAGGAAGCTGCTCTATTTGCTGGACCTGCCATGCTATTCTTTAAAAATATATCTGCTTACTCAGTTGTAACAAATGAACAAAAATAACTTAAATTACTAGATAATTAATAAATGATCTAAGAAAAGGTTGGACTGAAAATATTTTACTTTGAAGTTAGCATTAAGACCTGTTTTTTCTTGACTTATTTTTTTCTTTTTTATTTTATTGATTGAATTTTTTTGTTAACTTACATTATTTTTAAAACTGATATTCAAACAAAATGCATTGGGTGACATGTTTCATGCTTATATGATACTGTATCAAGAATGAATAGATGCTTTAGTAGTACTAGATCAATTATTCACCAGGATTAAGATCTTGAAGGTGCAGCCAGCAGTATCACTTGCAAACTCTTTTTCAGGCAAAAGCTACTGCTATTAAAGCTCTGGGTGGATGCAATTTATAGTGTCCATGCTGCCCATGATGAAGGCGGTAAGACCAGAGTTCGCCTCTGCAATCGAAGCCTAAACACAAAGCAAAAGCACCAGTATCGAACCAGCTCTTAGTGTTCGCTTCTGTTCTGCTGGACTTTTATAAACACTGCAGGTGTTAATTCAACTCTGGGGCTTTTGCTGTCACAGTAGGACACATTTGCTGACACACACGTCAGGTAAATACAGCAGCCTAAATGTCTTCGTGTGGCTACTCCCTGCCTTAAGGACAACAGTGTCTGAGTTTCATCCACTCAACACTGGGGAAACTGCAGATTCTGAATATTCCTAGCTTCATCTCAGTGGTCAGTGCTAAATGACTAAGGTTCTGCAGGCTAGCCCTGCAGTAGGTGAACACTGTTCTCCAAATGCAAGCATTTAGTTTTCAAATTAGCATTCAGTTTTCAAATTAGCCCACTGAACTAGCACTAATGCTCCTTGAATCCCCAACGGACCTTTTGTCCAAACGTCAGCCCAACCTGTAATGTGCATCAGGGAATCAGGGATTGCATGGCTCTGAGCCTATGATACTGTAAATATGCCTGGGAATGTGCCTGGGGACATGCCCCAGAATAAGCCCTGGAATATGCTCTGGAATATGCCCTGGAATATGCCCTGGAATATGCCCCGTATTATGCCCCAGAATATGCCTGGCTGGGAGTGCAATTCCTGTAGCATCATCAGCCCTGTTCCACACCTCACTGCCCTGCTGCCTCGTGGGCTGCTGCATTTACAGATGCTACAAGACAGCTGTCAAAATAGATAATTTCAAGAATAGCACCTGTGCAGGAACTAATGATGACGGCCAGTCTAGACACCAATCTATTTCAGTCTAATCACACTAACTATGAATGAAACGCTGCACCCTTTCAAAATAACAAAACAACAACAAAAGGTTTTCAAACGCAAACCCTGAGTGTACAAAAAAAGAGTTTGAAAAGCAAAAATAATTCCACAGATATTTTTCTGCTCTGTTACTATGTCACTGGCTGTAGTTAAATTGGGGTATCTCTATAAGCCATACACTCAGGCTATGGTAACAGTTGGCCATGAGCCGTCCATCTGGAATATGGACCCAGTCTCCCAAAAATCTTCAGGCTAGAATTCAACTTCAAATCAGTATGAGACCATACTGTGGCTAAAATTAGGCGATATATTATTATTATGAAACAAATCACATGTTCCTGTGCTGATAACCAATCCTACATCGGTGAAAATAGTCATAAATAATCATTTTGATCTGAGTGTAAATAAAAAAGAATAGCATGCCCACTAGATTAAAAGAATGTAGTTAAAATAAATACAAACTGAAGCAGAAATCTTACCTTATTTTGATCAGTCCAGTAGAGAAAGTAGCCCTGTGGATCCACACGTAAGGTCACCGGTGTCACTGTAGAGGAATCCTTAACAAAATAATACAAAGTAGTTGTTTGTTTGTTTTTCCTATATGTGCATCATGCCCATATGCATCATGTCTGCGGATATCACACAAGAGCAGTGGCTCCTTTTCCTGCTTTTTACATTCACCGAACAAGTGACAAGAAAATTGTAATAAGAATAATATGAATTATTATTACAGTTGTTGTATTCATATAGTATGTGTTTATTGTAGTACATATATTCTGTACAAGCAATTTGTTTTATTATTCAAAACTGACATGTCCACTTTAAATTTGAGATTTAATATGCTGCAGGGAGACTGGATCTAAACCGGATTAGATTATAAGTTTGAGTCAGACATTGCATAAGTGTGTGTGTGTGTGTGTGTGTGTGTGTGATACATAAGCATGATTCAGACCTTTTTTTTTTTGTAATTTTCCTTGGTGAAAAATCTCAAGCAACATAGGCTGAGTGTGTCTCCCCCACAGAGATGTGTGCCTGCCCTCTTAATTGAATATCACTTGGATCTTAATTCTAGAGCAGGATATGGAAATGGTGTGGCAGGGACACAGTGTGTCCTCTCTGGAAGGACAGGGACAATCTCCCACTCAGCTCACGGCTCCATGTCCGCCAGAGTTCTGCATACCCTTCAGAGCTCTGTAATTGTGTTATTTTAGATCTTTCGAGGATCTGCCCACATACACAGGCACATCTAAGTTGGGAGGCTAAGCGCATCTTAGCTAATGTAAGGGAGGGAAGAAGAGGAGGATTAAAAGCATGGAAGTTGCCATAGCAACAGACCAATATTTTCAGTATTACGTGTATCCTGAGCTTTGAACTGCTTGCATTTTCAGCATAAGCTTACAACAAACCTGTATTTACTGTCTTCCTTTTCACAGCGTTCACTGTTTACCTATTGCAACGATAAGTAGATATGAACTGCATTTATGACATATGTAACCCCCCCCCCCAAGAATTGGGCTACTCAACTTGACCACAATTCATCAGGTGAGACCATCCACAGATTATAGAATCTATTACTCAAATGCAATCACATTCTTTCTGTTTTGACAATATATCCCATGGTAAATGAGCCTTTTATTGTAGCTGATTAAAATATAGTTTCCTATTTGATACAGTGTACTTCAAAGTGATTTCTTTAAAAATAACATTTTCTGTACATAATTTCCTCTTTAGAAAGATTTCAAGGTTGCAACTAAACCTTGGAGGTTTGGGGAATTAGAGAATAGCCGATTAGCCTACATTGTCACTTAGCCACTGGACATCTGGACATCAGGTTGAATGAGATAGTGAGATTTGTTTTTTTTTGTATGTCATAAGTATGTTCTCTTAAATTATTAATAGAATTAAGTGCCCATATGCTTTAATGTCTTAATTTTTAGATTTAAAATTCAACCACCTGTAAAACCTAGCTTATTTCCATCTAGAACCGCTCGAGTCACAGCAGTGGCGAGTTTTCAGTGTCTTTTTAAAGAACTCTATCTGAACCAACAGGTGACATAGTAGCATCCCGAGGAGTCGCGTTTCCACCATATACGATCTCTCACTGAAGCAATGCATTATGTTGCCATAATCCACAACTAGAAACACCTGCGTGCTTCTAAAAGTCGATTAAACAATATATATGCATATATATTGATAGATTGGCCAAAATAAAGAAAGTGTCATTTAGCTGTCAAGAACTGTGCTAGTATTTCTCCCCGTGCCTTTTCTTTATACTCTGAACAAGTCAAATACATTAGTGCGAATAAGATTGCCCATGAAAAGTAGCCGTATATTGGTGTTTCCTGAATCCTTACAACACCAACAATGATAGGGATATCCTCTAACGTAGCGCATTTTGCTTTGAGACGTTAAAGGACAGTGTGATAAATCGTAGGTCGTTTCAATAAATTACCCAGCTTATGGACATTCAGCGTTCTGCGCTAGTGCATAACACGAGGTCAAATCCAGGGCTTGGAGACAAATGTTGATGTTTTAACTGCAGCACTTTTACACTGATATCTGTGATTGCAGTTTTCACTTAACAGGATAAAGGGCTCACAATGAGTTTGATTACGCACGCTACTTAATAGCGTTAAGCTTTGATTCGCTAACTTAAAATTAAAATGGGAAAGCCCGCAGAGACTGACTGACACACTCATGACTTACCTCATCCCATTTCATAAACCTACTGCCTTTCTTCAGACTCTCCGGAACCGACACCGGCTTGAGCTGCAGCGCGTGAACCCCGGGCTGTGCTCCAGCCATCCAGTCACATTCACCTCCAAACAGGCACAAAAGAAGAGCTTCTCTGTCTCCTCCGAGATCCCTGACAGAAGGCTGCCCGAGAGCAAAATATTTCTGTTGTATGGGTGATGTGCATGCACACAAATATTCATTTGCTCGTGTATCATGGATTTTGCATGTTGCCTTTAATTCTACGAATGGTCATCGACGCTGCATGGAATTCCAACAGATAACGGAGAAGCCAAGAAAAAACGGTCCTAAATGATGGAGAGTGACGGGGGTAGCAGCCAGCATGAGTGGCCTCCGCACGTTGACTCATTTGCGGCACTCGCCGCTTGAACAGTTTGCTCAGTGGGATTCAGCGCCTCCTAGTGCGCCACGGCGAAGGAACCCCACCACGAATGTCAAATAATAATCTGCTTTATAGTTTAAGATCCTTGCGTATTCAGTAGTGATACTGTAATTTTTTTCCCCTGACAATAACAGTACATAAATTGACAGCAGTTTTAAAGAGGTTGTGATGGCTACGATTTGAAAAGCCAACACGTTTAAGGTATAGCTAAATGTTATTTTACGTGTATTCTGCACTGGAAACGTATGCGGGATACACGCTTGAAGGAACCAACTTTGCATTTGTGAGAGTGTCATCACTTCAAACTGACGTGGCTGGAGTTAGGGTTCAGGTTGCGTTGTGAAAACCTTTGCGTTTCAATGACACTTTGGACGAATTAAAGAAATATTACATTTGACTTTTCAGGTTATTGTGTTTATGTCAAAACAGAGTCACGGCAGGTTACCGAGTAATTAGTGCAGCAAGGATGGTGCAGTGAGCGGATGTCGCGCGCGCTCTTCTGCACGCGCTCCGGGCGGGAATGCGTCGGTCTACCTTAAAAACGAGGAAGCAAGGCGCTTCCTGCTACCGTGTACCGTCAACATGGCGGGGCAGAAATGCACAGGCGAACCGAAACATTTCAGAAACATATTGTGGCTCTCCTCCGTCTTAATCGTTTCAACAGGTCAACTTCATAACGTTGGCGCTCAAAGCGAAAGCGCCGTGCTGACAATCACAGACGCAAACTGGACCCTTATTCTTGAAGGGGAGTGGATGTTGAAATTGTGAGTAGCGGTTGTTACGGCGTTATGAACGATGCGATATTCGAGTTCACTCGTCCCCGTGTAGCGATCCGTGGTTGGGTGCGTGTCTGCTTATTTATTTATTTTTATAGTTTCGCCCACCAGGTTCCGAGAATCACACAGTGACGCCTAGTTTGCTCCTAGTGACAATCCTCGAAACGGAAACAATGTAGCTTACACGATCACACAACATTCACACAAGTTTACGGTTGATGTCCGCACCGTGTTCATTCTGAGTGTCGCTGAATGAAAGGCGTGTTGTAAAAAATATTAGATTATTAATAAAGTTACGTTGCTAGTGTGGGTACTGATGGAGTGATAACGCAAAGGTGGGGCCTAACATCAGTACATACTGGTCTTACTTCAGGTGCTTGTCAGAGTTCGAACCAAACACATTTTCAGTGACAATCAGTGATAATTCAGTGATTTTCAGCATAATCCATGTTTGCCGTTTGTTTCCTTATCACAGCTATGCCCCGTGGTGCCCGGCATGCCAGCACATACAAGCAGACTGGGAGGTTCTTGCCAGAGAGAGCGAGAACCTTGGCATATCGGTCGGGAAGGTTGATGTTACACAACAACCAGGTTTGTCATGTGATTTGATGTTGACATTTCACTGTCTGTAACATATGTGGTATTAATTTACTCAGTATCAAAGAATGTAGCTGGTATCTTCTAGTGGGTAATGATGCTGCCTCTCCTGTTGGGGGCCGGGGTTTAACCAGCGTCTGCGCAAGTCTGCGGAAGTGCTCTGTGCTATTCTAGTAAGAGTATCATTGTGCAAACTAACGCTACTCTCACCTACCTCTGTAACATGATTGAAAATGGTCAGTCGCTCTGGATAAGCACACCTGCCAAATGCATGAAGTGTAAATTTTGCACCACACTGGCCAGGTGATGGTTTCAGAGGCTTCATGAACAACTTCCCATGAAAGGCTGAACCAAGTGTCACCCTCTCACAGAACTTTAGATGATTTTAGCGCAGGGGAACATGAGGATTGTATGGAGTGGATTCATCTGCGTTGTCCTTTTTGGAAGAACAGATTAAAACAGATCACTGTCAGGGTGTGTCAGGTATATCCTGTTGTGAGTGTTGTCAGTAACTGCACATTATTATTTGTAGGTGATATTGTTGTACACTAACGAGATTCAACCTCGTGCTAAGTAGCCATGACATCAGTAAACGACATAAATAAAGTGCAGTTAGAGCAGAAGGTTCAGGTTGGCTGCGTATTAAAGCCAATCTTTCAAAGGACAGGACAACCTTGATAAAGACTAATCTAGAGTGCCAAGGGAGAAGGAGAGACATGGAACAGTTAAGGGCGTTTCGATACACACAGACATACACAAACTATTTACTGTTGGCTGATTTGCTCCAGAAAATGCTCTGAGCTATAGTAATCTTTACAGCTGTTAACTCAGTTCTACTATGCCTAAAAAACGTATAGCAATATACCAGCTTGCTGGTCCTCACTACTGAATGAAGCAAGAACTGATATACTTCATATGGTCATTCCTGTTTTTATTGCATTTGTACTTACTGCTGCAAATTGGACTGTGCTAGCAGTTGATCTCATTGCGAAGACTCTGGGCTTCTTCTACATTTCCACAAATAGCCAGGCCCGGCGGCACTGTCTGTATTACAGTGTTTCTCCTGCCTGGCTGGATGAGGTGGCTGGGAGTGGAGACCTCAGCTGGTGGGGGAAATAAGCACCTCGCTGCAGCTCCCTGTCACAAAACAGAGCTACTTTACTCATATTACGACCCCGCCGTTGAATTGATGGGGAAACTCCCACACCCCTGAGCTCAGCCCACCCTGCACTGCGCCCTCTACTATTTATACTTCTATAGCTCCCTCATTGTCTCTCTCTGTCTCTCCTCTGTGTCTCTCTGTTCCTCTATTCTGCAGGCTTGAGTGGGCGGTTTCTGGTTACCACACTGCCAACAATTTTTCAGTAAGTCCCCAGGCCTGGTTCGTTAGTGCTCTTGCACACATGCAGGTAGCCCATGTCACCACAAATGTCAGTAGAAGCTGAAGGGATCACCCAGGTTGCTCCTCTGAAGCCTGCTGAGAGCCTGTGGTCCTAAAGCGCAATGTGTATGTGTTTCATTCCTGCCCGACGTTTTGTTGAATATGATCTTTCCGAGGCCAATCGCGTCTCTTTATTTTTTTCCCGCTGCAGTGCTAAAGATGGAGGTTTCCGAAGATACATGTCCTCGCGCACAGCTGAGGACATCCGCGCATACGTTGTGCAGAGAAAGTGGGAATCCGTGGAGCCTCTGCCAGGATGGAAATCACCATCTTCTATTGTGTAAAGAGCATGTCTCCTCTCTCCCTGTGTATCTTAACTTAGACACTTTTGGTTCTCAAATGTTCCCACGCAGTAAAATTAAAACGATACGTGTTTGTCAGAAATCTGATGCCATCCACATCCACGCCGTTTTGTTTTTGTTGTTGATGCTTGTTTGTTTAAACATCATTCCTTGTTTTGTTCCTCCTGCAGCATGTCCGGAATGGCTGGTCTCTTCCGGCTCTCTGTGTGGATTAGGGTATGAGATATCTTTTGGTTAGTCTTTGACTAATTAATATTTATACCTTAACAACATACCCTATGAAGAATTTATAATCACCTAGAAAACACTTTCTTTAGAGCGTCACTAATTTGAGCGGGGGGAAAAAAAACAATGTTTTTCTTCTTGGTGTATTCAGCAAATCCACACGTACTTAATGGACACTTTTGGCATTCCCTCATGGGGCTCTTATGTGATCTTCGCCATCATCACACTCTTCATGGGACTGCTCCTTGGTCTGGTAAGATAAAAAACACATCAGCCAACCCTACTGAAAACATTCTGATCGAGTTTGAAATGTGGGCAAAGAAAGAAAAGTGGGTTGCCTTTCCATTCTTGTAAAAGGATCTTGCGTATCAGATTTTCACATGCCAATGAAAGTGCAGTCTTAATAGTGGTTTCACTTGCCAATGAAAGTGCAGTCCTAATAGGGCTTTTCACATAATTTCGCTGTATTAACAGCAGGCAGCTCAGAAACACTACTTGATAGAAACTCATCCTTTTCTCATATTCCAGTAGAGCCATTAAGCAAATGGCAAAAGTAGATACATAATGACTTTTGACATTAGGAATTACATAATAAAATAAGATATTTAGCTAGAATACAGCCCTTGGTTATGTGAATTGCATAATAGAATAAGATATTTAGCTACTATACAGCCCTCGGTTATGCAATCGCTGTCGACTCTACAACACTTGGGAATGAAGTGGGTGGCACAGGCAACTCACATATTGTAGGGGGAAAAGTTTTGGAAGTTTTCTCCAAACCTATTGTACGTTTCTGTCAGATGCTGGTGCTGATCGCTGACTGCATTTGCCCATCCAGACCGAAACGTAAAGAGGACAAAACTGGTAAGATGTATATAAAACAAACGAATCACTACCATTCTCACCATATTTTAGAATTATAGTCTGCTTGCAGGTATCTATGTATTTCATATTCTTCCAAGCACAAATCTGAAAATAAGTCATGACAATACCTGCCATACCTGATTTTGAGGACTTCTTCTCCAAGCTTGCAGTGTTTAATCTTGGGCCTAACTGGAATGCGAATGTCAATCACTGTCTGTTGAAAATCCTTCTAAACAAAGTCCTGGACTGAGATTAGTAGGGTTCTGCAGCACCAGATATTAATGTATTTAACAGCAAATTATTGGCAGGCACAAAAACACTGAAACTATTTATAGATTGTCATGCATAAGGTGGTCAGAACTGGAAGATGATCACTACTGAGCTCTTTCGCAATATCTTATGTAGACCTAAAAACAAATATGTTTATAGAAATGTGTGGATCAATTAAATCCAATAATGAGTATTTAAAATCTGACTACAACAGCCCACTTTCCAAAGACGTAGGGTCACAAAAAAAAGCAGAACATTTATTTTTGTTTTTCATCATTCTTGTATTTCACATTTATCTTAATTACTTTATATCCACCATCTTTGAGAGCAAGGGTCCTGCATAGTTTAGTGATTTCTCTGCACTAAAACACCTGCTACACTCGCCAATAAAATGATAAGTTGAACAAGTATATCAACAAATAAAAACACAGGATTTTTGAATAGGTAAATTGCCAAACTGTGCTGGTCTCTGGGGCTCTGGACACCTTGGTCTATAGAAATACTGTCTCCTCATGCCCTGAGAACTCACATATATATCTCTCCAGTGTACATTAAGGCTGAAGGCTCTGAGGACGAGGTGGACAGTGCCATGACGGACGAGAAGCGCATGTCGGACCTGGACAATGAAAGCGAGAGGGTGTCCGCAGAGGAATCCACAGATGAGGAAGAAATTCCTGTTGCTGAGACTGCAGGCAGTAGCAGTGAAGATCCTCAGCCACAAGGGGCAGCAGAGGTGTCTGTGAGGAAGCGGAAGGCTCCAGGACCCAACAGTTCAGAGGGGACCTAATGTATCAGTTCAGTCTGGAAGGCTGAAATGAAGTTTTAAACCAGAACAGGGAGGTCCTGCATCTACAAATGGAAGCAACATGCCATTCAGTAAGTGCAGAAAACTGATTGGCTCTGATGCTCCTTGTTTGTCTGCAGTGTTGCCTGTGTTTTTTTTTCCAGTCTGATCCTGTCTCTGTGTGACCTCATGCCATTGGAAACCACAGTATTGTTTGTGTGTATTTAGGAAAATATGTTTAAGAGCAAAAATACAAAAAATGTTGATGTGGAAGAAAATTGCTTAAGTATTTAAGTATGTGTATGTATGATATGTATGTATATGTGTGTGTGCATTGCGTGTGGATATGTGTGCGTGTGTGTAATAGAATGTAAATCTTATATTTTAGGAAGAACCAAAACACTTCCTAAAATGTATTTTTTTCCACCAGGATATGATGATGAGTGCATTTTGTTCATGTTTTGCTGTTATTGTATCATTTTGTTCATTATATAACTGGCTTTTATTTGTCCCTGTTAATTGTAAGCACTGCTTTTCTACAAATGCATGCATTATAGCATTCCAGTGGCAGGGAGGAAGACCATCATGATGGACCCATTTTGCTAAGAGACCGCACACACTAATGTAGGAAAGCTCTGATGTATATGGTGGTGAATCCACTCCAATGTTGTACATCGTCAGAGCAGCACTCTATGTGAAGGTCTGAAGATTTGAATGTTCACACTCTGGATTTAAATGTTCACTCTCTGGATTGTTCATTATCTTACATGAAACATTTGTTATTATTTTTTTGTTGTTCTTTATCCTTCTAAAGTGTCATCATATTTCGCCCCCTGCTAATTCTGCAGATAAATTAGATAAATTAAAACCATTTATACTAAATACTACAAAACGTATTCTGGCAGTGATGTCAGAATTGACGTTTTTGGTGTGTATTCAGGTCAATAGTATTAAAGATGAAAGATTTATTTGAGGCAAAAGTGAAGAACAGGGTTTATATTTTATATATATATATATATATATATATATATATATATATATATATATATATATATATATATATATATATATATATATATATATATAGTGAGTTAATTCTGAGCTTCTGTGTTTTATGCTGGATGATAAATGCTTTGCCACAAAAAAAATTATTAATTCCATCCACCAATCCCAAAACCAAAAGGAATATTTGAGAGATTGTATAACTGTCCAACATATATGATCTATACTGTACCGTTGAGTGGAAGTTTGGAATACAGTGTCATGTTTAAGTTTGGAATGTCAGTGTCATGGTGGGTTTTAAATTCAGTTGTTAAGATGAAACCAATGTTTTGTGGACCAAGCAATGATTTTATAAAACTGTTTAAATTGAAATTATTTGTAATTTAACAACTCATATAAAATTTGTGCTCCATTACATGATAGATGTATCCATGTTATGTGATGCAAAGTTTAGATGCAAGTTTGTACATTGTTAAATATGGTGTCCTTCTCTGAACTCCAGGTACTGTGTGGAACACGCAGGGATAAGCAGAGTGCTGTAATACTGTTATATAAAGGTGCTGAGGAGGATCCACAGAGCGAGTGATACAGGCCTGCAGAAATATGAACAGCCCCCATCCTACACAGAAGTAGTGCAGCACGTCACAATCTGTGCACGAGGGAATCTGCAGTATCTAGAACTACATGCCTGTTATCCATGTGCCAGAGGAGAATGTTACAGATACTCATTTAATCATTCTTATAATTAGACATCATTGGATCTTTGTCTGGCATGTGTCCTAACTTGTAAACAGTTCAGATAAAGATCGAGCTCATGTTGCTCTTATAGACAATGCAAAAGATTGATTTTTGTTTTGCGTGTGGGCTGCTTAATGCATTTGTGAAGCTCTTACGAGGCAAAAAGCCCCTGTGGACATTTCAGGAGTTGTGGAAGATGAGTAGATAAAACATTTGTTGAACAAGTCCTGCAGGTTAACTTGTGAGAGTTAATAATTTATAGGCAGCCCACTGATCCCTGTGAAATGCTGCAGAAGGGAGATGGATTAAGGGTTGTCTGTCAGGGTAACATGTCCGACAAGCCTGTGTGTGTTCGTGACTTTGAGCACCATGCTAAGAAAGTCTTACCTAAAGCAGTGTTTGACTATTATTTCTCTGGAGCAGATGAACAGGAGTCCTTAGCTGATAATGTAGCAGCTTTCTCAAGGTATGTAATACTATGGAATTTTTGCTGTAGGACAGAGAGTAAATCAGTTTTCCCATTTGCTTTAGAAAGGGCCTTAAAATCAAAATCTGAATGAGTTCAGGTCAAATGACAGATTCAGGTAGTGGGACTTAAACTGTTAAACTGTTCAATGTCTTTGTGATAATGCAAACATTTATATCTAGAAATGTTTCCAAAATCTGAATATACATACATTTTGATACAAGAAAGCTTACTAAAATAATCTGGGTTAGCTATTTCATGTCTTCCAGTATTAAATGATGGGAGATCTTGTTTAACTGGAAGGATATCCACTGGTCCAATCCTTACACTTATAATTACAGACCTTTCATGCTCACTTCAGTGTAGTTACTGAATAATTCTCAGCAGTTACTGATTAATGTGCCTTAAGATTAATAAATAAGCCTGGAGTTTAAGAGAATACTTATACCTTGACTCATTCAAATGAACCATGTCTAAGGAATACAACATGCATCAATAAATCAACTTAGAAAACCCCTGATGTGTTAAAAAGGTTTGATGACTCAGCTTAGTGCATTCAGCTAATTGAGATCTGCTATGAAATGGTAAACACGCACTATTGTGGTTTGCTTGTGTGTCCTTGTGGGTTATAATTTTGCAAATGGATAAGATATCCAGCTTTTGTGTATGTACACAATGCACACACATACTAATGTAGATACCACATTTCCAATTGAACTGTCACATTCAGAGGTTTTGAAATTGAAAAACAGTACTTTTGAGAGCACCGTGGTTTATCTTCACGTACATGCTCCTTTTATACTGGTACTGCTGAGACCTGCTGAGTGACATGGAAAGGTTCCGTGATGGGTGTGAGACCTAAAATGTTCTTCTGAATGGTGAATTATCAAGCCTGTAATACAGGTATGTGGGAGATTGCTTTTCATAGAGAAAGTTCATAGCATGAGCCTTTCCATTATAGTAAAGATCGGTCCTTGATCATTTAAAACCGGGAATACGCGTTTAACCATTTCGTGCTTTAAGCCACCGTTTTGGGCTTCCGGATACCTCTGTTTGAATGCTTAGATTCTGAGCAAAGAATGACTGTTGTTGCCTCTCTCAGCCTTGACCAGTCTGCCCTGCTGTGTGGGTGGTCAGACATCCTTCAGACGCCGCGTGAGGTGAGCAACGTGCCCTGCAGCAGCATCAGCCAAAGCAAAGTCCGCCATCACCCAGATAAACAATGCTCCTGTGTTATTTATGGAGTAATCAAGAGCCACCTATGAGTCCAGACAGTCATTATAGAATGTTAAAGGACCTGCAGTTGGTCAGCCCAAGAAAGATGTGTCTGACTACATCTGCCATTAATGGAGGCAGGCAACAATTAAAAGGCCGACACTAGTCGTTTGTGCCTCGTATTAATGCGTCTGTATGGAACAAAAGCCACAGAATTGAACCCACTTCAAGGCATGCGGCACGTATATTAAGCCTATAATATGTTACATTGAAATCATATGAAAAGAAGGAATAACCTTATGGTGGAGTCTATTTGTGGCAGATAAACTAAACTTTTGAAATGTTGGGGGAGCTGAGGTAATTGGGAAAACAGACCAAATCAGCCGGCTATCCAAAGCCAGCCTCTTGTACTAGCCCAGTTTAAAGTCCAGGTTAAATTTCATCTTGACAGATGTGACTATGTGACTAAATGTATGCTAGTATGTGACTAAATGACTAAAAAGAGAGTAAAAAAACAAACAAACATGTATACAGCCTACATGCCAAAACCTGAAACAGGCTTTAACATTTTCTAATACACACTTTCAAATGTCTTTTTGGATGTTTAGATTCCGAGCAAAGTATTTATGTTCATGCCTCTCTTATCCTTGAGCAGTCTGCCCTGCTGTGTTTTAGAATTTTTGAATATCTACATTGATACTCACTGTAAAAATGTTGTAAATGAAAAGACAGTTTTCAACAGTATAATACAATTTTACCTAAAAAGTTCTTTAATGTAAAACTCATTGTAAATTAAAAGCCAGTTTAACCTTCCTCTAGTGCTTGTAGGTTTTTGAATGCATAAAAGTACTACATAAATTTGTTTACTGCATCAATACTTTTTAACCTGTCAGGAACTTCTATTTAAACAAAACTTTAAAAAAAAACAAAAACAAAAAAAAAAAAAACCATTTTGACTAAATGTTAAAATGCTCTTGTTAAAATTATGGGCTCTCTGTTGTTAGAGTCAGTTTTGACCCAGGTACAATTAAAAAACATTGCCAAATTGCCAATTGCCAAAACTGAAATCATTAACACACTATATACCAACAGCCCACAGCACCTCTTCCTCCGACCATTTGATCTTCCATCTTTGCCTTTTTCACAAAACAAGATAAGGCCGACATTTCCAGACATGTAAGACCCAATCAGTTTAGAGTTGTGCATGTTGTCAATAGAACCGCCCAGAGAGCCTCAACAAACACATTAAAACCAATACTTTCATGGATCAGGACGCCCAACAATGTAACCAAGAGGTAAGAAACAAAATGGATGATAAATAATTTGTACCTATAGCCATATCTAATGGCTGATCTGAGTAATGGGTTAAAACTGACCCGTTAAAATGAGAGCTAACACAAGAGGAAGGTTAACTAGCACATTCCTAATATCATTACAAGCAACAAACACATATTTCATGTAAAGCTAATGCATCATGTTCACATTATTTGGAGCTGCAGTAAATTCCACCATCTATGATTGTATTGGGAGTTTTTTTATTCATTATTTTCTGATTAGCATATTTGACAACTAGCCATTGAACACTGGCACAATGGGATGTCATCATATTCATTGTTTTCCTCTATGGTATCTGCCTTCCATTCCAATGCAACATTACATAAGTGTGCTTTACATTATGCATATTTTTTATTCATTAGCTAAAATCTCTGTCATTTGTGATGTCTTGGTTTTGCAATATTTGGTTTGAATTGGCAAATCTTGGATGAACTTGGATTAATTTAGATGAGACCCACAGACTGAAGTTTTAAAGTTATTTATCGAATCTTCAACAGTGACATTATTTTACAGCGTAGATTTAAAAGGTTTGTAAAATTACCCTGTGAATGGAAATCAAAATCTTTATATGGGGAATTTGAGTGGGCTAGCAGTGCAAAAGCAAACCAGCATAGTGCAAAGTTTCATGGCTTTGCACTGTGGAAGAAACCCTCAAATTAATCATTAGAGTTTGGCTGCCTTATCATGTTTCTATAGCCCTGTGTTTTTGTATTTATTTTTATCTTGTCTCCTGTAGATGGCGCTTGCTACCACGTGTGCTGCGTAACGTGTCCAGAGTGGATCTGTCTGCCATGGTGCTGGGCCAACAACTCAGCATGCCTGTGTGTGTGGCAGCCACCGCCATGCAGAGGATGGCTCACCCTGATGGAGAAACGGCCACTGCGAGGGGTAATCTGGGCAGGGGTGTGGGACACCACAGTGGCCTTCTAATGCTAACACACAGGACCACTTGGTGTCGCTGCAGGTCTTTGTTAGCCACATTGCTGCAGAACGTGTCTATCCACACATGACTTCAGCACTGGGACATGTTATAGTGCTGGTGCGCATTATGGCATTTACAGCACTTTGTTTACACTGAAACACCATGTCATCTGCTAATCTTCACATTCAGTCTGTATTGTACTGAAAATTATATAATATAGTCCTTAAAGACATTAACCATTGGTAATATCTGTGCTAGTTGTGGGTTATGATGTTCAAGCACCATTTTGATGTGCTGAAAGCAAGTGAAATAAATAATCTCACCACCATCATGGTCATCAAACAATCTTTCCTTTAGTAGCTTCACAGCTAATTTATTTGAACTCAAATGAGTTCACATTGCTGTCCTCCTGCTGAAGGAGATTCTCTAAGAACTAAAATAAATTCGAGTTTTCAGGTTGCGTTTCCAGCACCACAAAACCCCACTCATGTTTTTTTTTCCCTGTCTCCTGCTTTTAGCTTGTCTATCCGCTGCCACAGGCATGATGCTCAGCTCTTGGGCCACCTCTACCATTGAGGAGGTAGCAGAGACGGCCCCAAATGGCGTGCGCTGGATGCAGCTCTACATTTACAAAGATCGGGCTCTGACTCACTCTCTGGTCAGGAGGGCTGAGGAGGCTGGGTATAAGGGTATCTTTGTCACTGTGGACACACCTTACCTTGGCAGGCGGCGTGATGACGTGCGCAACCGCTTCAGGCTGCCCTCTCATTTGAGGTAGGAGCCCGGGCAGCCACGCCTGGCACGCGAGTGTGCGCAAGAGCAGGGTATAGTCACCGCTGGCCAACATGCCATCACACTGCACACTGTGCCAGTCCTGCCAGTCCACATTCCCTCAGCGTCAGATTGGTTAAAGGAATTTTTGATTGGTGACACACAATTGCTTAATCTGCATCCTTGAGGGGAAAAAAAACACTATTCCTCTACTGCCACAAAACCCAAACACAAATTGTAATGGAGAGAACGTCATATAGGTCACCACCGCACAGTATCCGCAATGAATATGGAAAATGGTGTAAATATGTTTGCATATCACTTTTCATCAGTCATTTTTTATCAAAGTGACTGACTGCATGTGTGACAGCAGCACGTAAAAATGAAATTCCTGTGATTTTATTTTTATTCTTGTGTTTGAATTTGGCCTTGTGCAGACAGCCTGCTTACGTTTACAGGTTTGTTTTCTCCTGAAAACGACACCGTATTCACTCAAGAGCTTTATATATTTATGGAAGCAGAAATCTGGCTGCTGTACCAGGGAAACATTTCACCCATGTCATACTAAAGATTAGCAAGTCCCATGGGGACGGAGTAGTTACCTCTTCTTCATGCTTAAAAGAAACAAAAAACAACAAAAAAACAGCCTCATGAAAGCAAAGGCTGGTAGGTGATTTATTACAATCAGAAAGAGAAAATGAAATGAGGCTTCATGAGAACTTTACGAGAGCTCATGTATTTTTATGAGAGCTTTATGAGAGCTCGTGTATTTTTTTACATCTCCCTTTTCTTCACAACACAAATTTCTCAGGCGTCGCTGAAGGCCTTTGGCTCAAATGCACGATTCAAAGTGCAAAAGCATAACCCCCAGCCTACCTTACACATGCTGACCACAAGCAACCCACCCCAAACAAATTCCACTGTTACACTCTTTCTTCTCCAGGATGGCCAATTTCGAGTCCCCCGATTTAGCGTTCTCCTCAAAGGAGGGCTATGGTGAGGACAGCGGCCTGTCTGTGTATGTGTCTGAGGCCATAGATCCCACACTGCAGTGGGAGGATGTCGCTTGGCTGAAGAGGATCACCTCCTTGCCCGTGGTGGTCAAAGGGGTTTTGCGAGGTGAGCTCTCCAGCTGGGCGGAGTGATTAAAGCGGTTGCCCATGGGTGTGCTGTGGGGAGCTCAGCAGTCTGTGGCCTTTGGTCTCCATTATGTGGCCACATGCCTGGAGTGCAACCACTGTTATCCTCTAAAAGGGACCATTTGCATAATCCAATCAAAACATAAATGATATGTGATCTGCATATCAGCAAAGAGGGTGTTAATTAATGACATGTTCTACATTTTATCTCATGATATGGAGGACATATGGTGAAATATGCAGCCACTTTTGCATAGTTGCCTCCACATGGCTGAGAGAGCAGACTGCTGTTATCATTCTCAATGACAGACTTTTATCTTTCAACTCTTGCTGGATCTGGAATTGGCATTGTTTTGAAATGGAGTTTAAGCATTAGGAAATAGGAAAGCAAAGATATTTTGTGCATAGGAAACAGGAGGGGTTCTGTGGTACAAATGTAGAATTACAAACAAATGCTGAAGGTCAAACTAGTGAGATTATATATAAGATTAAATATATAAAACACACACACACACACACACACAAACCAAACACATAAGTATGCAAGGTTTCCAGAGAATCTGGAAATTTTGGACAGAGGACCTTCATCAGCTGTGCAAGCAAGTGTTTCCACACGTGCTTGCACAGCTGACGAAGAACAGCGTCTCTGTCCAAAATCTAAATGTTCAGTTCCTCTGGAAAGCTTGTGAACTTCACTACATTCTATCTATATGTACATACAGTGCTGCTTGAATGTTTGAACCACCCAAATATGGTCATTGTTTTCTAAAAATATTTTAATTATCTTATGAAATGAACATACAAACCTCATTTTGCAAAGCAGACCTTCCAAATAAGAGGGACACACAGAAAATACATTTTCATTATTTATTCAACAAAAGTAATGTGTCTGTCTTCTAAAAATCTGCTAAGAGCAAAAGTATGTGGACTCTTAGTTAGTAGTTTGTGGCACCTCCTTTTTTCAGCCATTACTTCAACCAAACATCTTCTGTAACCACAAAACGAGTGTCTTGCATCTGCTTTTGGGGATTTTTTGCCTACTCCTCGCAAAACTCCTCCAGTTGAGGGAGGTTGGAGGGACATCTGGCATGTACCGCCCGCCTCAGATTTTGCCACAGCATTTCTATGGAATTGAGGTCCGGACTTTAACTGGGCCAATCCAGAGTGCAAATCTTCTTTCTCTTAAGCCATTTCTTGGTAGTGTTGCTGGAATGCTTTGGGTTGTTGTCTTGTTGCATAATCCATTTTTGTCCCAGCTTCAACTCCCTGATGGCAGGAGATTCTGGTCAAGAATTTGTTGATAGGTCTGGGAATTGATGGTTCCCTGAATAATATGGCGTTGCACAGTCCAGAGGCAGAAAAGCAGGCCCAGACCTTCACATTTCCACCACCATGCTTCACTGTTGTGAGCACGTTCTTCTCTTTATAGAGTGTTGACATTTCTCCAAGCATGTACCTGTAACTGTGGCCAAATAATTTAATTTTGGATTCATCTGTTCAGAGAATGGACTTCCAGAAAGCCTCTGCAGGGTATCTGCACATTTTTAAATCTCAAATTCAATGACTTTTAAGACCTTTTTAATACCTCTCACAAGAAAAAATAATACTATTATTGGGGATGCAGGCGTGTTCCACATCGTTGACGGGGGAGGGGTGGCGAACGAGAATTGTTGACCGGGGGGGAGGTGGGGGGGGGGGGGATTGGGGGGGGATTGGGGATGCGGTTGGCGAACAAAAATTGTTGACGTTGTTGAGGCCGTATACTCCAGCGCTAGGACCCTGGAGTGGTTATTTTCGGCATGGTCCTAGCGCTAGATTCGCCAGAACAACTGAACAACACACACTTATAATAATTTAATGCCTCCCCTCATAAAATTCCAGACATTTGAAGACATTTTTAGGCCTTGAATATGAAAAACTAAATTTAAGACATTTTAAGACTATTTAAGGACCCCCGGGTACCCTGCTCTGGATTGTCCAAGTGCCCTCTGGCAAAGTTTTAAGGGGCAACTTTGTTCTTTCTTGAGAGCAGAGGCTTCCTTCTAGCAACTCTCCCATGAATGCCATTGATATCTATTCTTTTTTTGCTTGATTGTATACACATGTATTTATCTCAGATGTTCTCAGAGAGGTCTGCATGTCTGTGATGGCATTTACCTGAATTGCTGTTTTTTGTGGTTCTTGGTGTACGTTTTGATGGATGTCCACTTCTGGGCAGAGTTGTGTTGGTGCTAATTGCCCTCCATTTGTTCCTGATGTCCTCAAACGTCTCCTTTCCTCTCGACACTGTTGATATATGTGCTTATGCCTTGGCACCACAGTGGTTTGGTCGGTTTTCTCTCCCTTTTAATCAGTGAGGCTTAATTTTTTTCCCAAGGACATCTCATTTGATTGGTCAGCTTAATTGATTACTTGGGCATTCACGTGTTTCACCTGAGTCTTTTACCTAATTGAATTTACCAATGCAGCTGTGGTTCATTTACTTTCCTACATGCTCTAATTCCATGTTTCTTGTAGTCTGCATGCCCTGTTTTCCCTCAAAACAAGTAAATGGAACTGTTGAACTTAAACCTGACATACAGAACCTGAAAAATCTAAACTACTCAAGTTCACAAACCTTCAAGCAGCATACAGTGTGTAATATCTATCTATCTATATATATATATATATATATATATATATATATATATATACAGGGCCGGAGTGGGAGCTTTTTCAGCACCGGGAAGTTTCATGCCCAAATCCGGCCCAAAATTATTTTTCCCTCCCAGTTAGCCCAAACTAGAGATTGACATGAGCTGGCCCATCGGGAATCCTCCCGAATCTCCCGATTAGCAACTCTGGCTCTGTATATATATATATATATATATATATATATATATATATATATATATATATATATATATATATATATATATATATATAATTATTTTTTGGTTTTTTTAGGGGTGTCATGATTCTCTAAATTCTGTATTCGATTGTATTTCCGATTTTAGGGTCACGATTCGATTCGATTCTCGATTTACAGCAGAGGCCTATGCCAGTTTTAGATTAGTCTATGGTCAGTCATTGGTTTGAATAATCAAATTTACAATATCTTATTTCAAAAGGTGGGTTTGATATAAGCAATGCATTACAAGTGATCTGTAATACACTACATTAGGCACTAATGGTTAAATTTAAATAAATTAAGATAAATGTAACAATCTTGTTCTCAGTGGAAAACAACAAAAACAAACAAATAATAATAACAAAAATGAGAGGTCACAGAGGGTACATGCTATCTAGTGGCTTTTATCTAGTGGTAGCAGCAATGTGCACTATTAAAACAGCAATGTGCAACATTAAATAAATAATAAAAAAATACAGGAACATGTCATGTACAAAATAATCGAACACATAGAGCCTTAACAAACTAAACTCTATCCTACAAAATTTATTAAAAAACTATTTCTTTAGTGTCTTCATACATGGAGGGCAACACTTTAGTTGTAAGATTATACTTTCGCGAGTGACCGTAGCGCGCGACTCCGCACACTTTGCAGTGTTCTCCGAAACAACATGTGGTAGTATAAACACCCCTCAAAAACAGGGGAAGGAACATTTAACTGACGAATTTTTATGTTGCATTGTGTTCCAGCTTTGAAAATGCTTGAAATTGTAACTACTTCGTTTCACAATAAATAGCTGTCTGACTGAACAATTCTCTTGTATTACGTTAACAAATACGAGCCTCTTGTAATTCCAGGACGAAACATGAGAGAACGTGAAGACGTTAAGATTGGGCATTTTGAAAATAAACAACCATTAAGTAAAGTGATGAAAAAGCTAATTATTTCGAATCATTACGAGTATATGTATAAATATTTAACTTAATTGGGTTTAATGTGCTGGGAATTATTGAAATGGACCTTTAAAGTGACGTACAAGCGCTTAAATTCCACCTTATAAAGGTGTATGAGCCCAGCAAACATGACTTGGTTCATTGCGCGGCGCACGCAAAGTTACAAAATTCGAGACGTGCATGACTTCGCGAATAGCCAGCGTGCGAGACCCTCGCGCATGGGCGGAGCCACCGCGATTACGTCATTTTGGGCGCGCAGACCCTCGTGTCGCTCTCAACGCGTCAAGTATAAACCAGGCTTTACTTTGCGTAGTGTGGGTACTTGCGTAGCTTAGAGGGAGGGATCGTCGATCTTCTTTTTGACTTCGAGGCTCGAGATTGTAACATAATTTCAAATACATAATAATAACATAATATCAAAATTGTGACACCCCAAATATATATATTAGTGGTGGGACATTAACGCGTTAATTTCAATTAATTAATTACAGGGAAATTAACGAACTAAAAAAATTAACACATTTTAACGCATTTAAGGCATTAGACACTTTTGCACCGTGGAATGTTTCTCAGTGCACGAGTTCCAGACATACAGATTATATGGACGCACAATAAGATGAGCATGATGGAGATGACTGAAGAGGCTACGCTGGTGGATGGGAAATTTAAATATAAGAAACTTCCAGATGGAAGTACAAACAAAAATAGTGTTATTTGCACTTTATGTAGGAAGGAGTTTGCTTATCACAGGAGCACTTCCACCCTTCGTTACCACCTCAACGCAAAACATGTTGGAGCTAACGCGCAGGTCAGTAATGATAACTTAGCTGCTAAATGTATTCCTAGTATGAGCAAACAGTGTCGCCAGTCAACACTCGACCACGTCGGGGTTCAAATTAAGAAACAAATTGTCAAAGTCCACGTCACACAAATTGACCAATTCACTGGCGAGATGGATTGCTGTGGACTGTAGACTGCTCTCTGTGGTCGGAGGCTTAAGTAAGACGAGGCAAGTTTAAACGCCTCCGCCGTTCGCGGAGGTGAGCGGAGTCGCGCTACGGTCACTCGCGAAAGTATAATCCAGGCTTTACAAGAAGTGCTGCAAATTGCGTCAACTGATGCAAGTTACGAACTGGCGTCTAGAAAGACAATGTCGAAGAAAATCCAGCAGTAAAACGGGTTATTGTGAAGAGCACCATGAATGTGTCTCTGACTGGGGATCACTCTGTTATCACCTCTGTTAGCAACAAGAATTATCTTGGTGTGACAGCTCATATTATAGATGATGAATGGAAGATCCAGTCATTTGCTTTGAGCATGCAGAAGACCACTTCTCGCGCCATTTTGTGCTTTCAGTTTGTGGTACTGGGTATGGCGGCAGGCTTTATGAGTGCATTATGAGAGAGGCAGCAAGAAATGTGGTCGCAGCAATCCTCAGTACGGAGGAGATGATAAACACCCTGACCAGTACAAGAGCTATGGTGGCATACTGCTTACAAGCAGAATAAATAGACCATTTCTCCATAGTACTGCTGGCTAGCATGCTATCAGCGGTGATTAGCTTGATTCTGCGGTTTTGCAGGGTTGCCACACACGCCATAAATCTGATTTCTCACGTTGAAAAATCTAGTTTATTTATCTCTGATCTACATCTATGACTCAGTGAGTTGCTAGTTCGCTCTGGCGCCAACCACTGGTGATCGATCGATTTAAGCCTGGTTTATACTTGACGCGTCGCGAGCATCACGAGGGTCCGCGGCGAAAATGACGTAATCGCAGTGGCTCCGTCTGTGCGCGAGGGCCTCACGCGTTGTCGATTCGCGAGGTCGTGCACCTCTCGAATTTTGTAACTTCGTGCACGCCGCGCCTCAGCGCAATGAACAAAGTCATGTTTGCAGGGTTCATACACTTGTACGTCACTTTAAAGGTCCATTTCAATATTTCCCAGCACGTTAAACTTAATTAAGTTAAATATTTATACATATACTCGAAATGATTCGAAATAATTTGCTTTTACCACATTATTTAATGGTTGTTTATTTTCAAAACGCCCAATCTTAATGTCTTCACGTTCTCTCATGTTTCGTCCTGGAATTACAAGAGGCTCATATTTGTTAATGTAATACAAGAGAACTGTTCAGTCAGACAGATATTTGTTGTGAAACGAAGTAGTTACAATTTCCTATAATACCTGGTACCACAAACTGAAAGCACAAAACGGCGCGAGTGCGTCGAAGACGTCAGGTTTCATTCCATATATTCAGGTTTTCATTCCATATATTCAGGTTTTTATTCCATATATTCAGACTTTCATTCCATATATTCAGACTTTCATTCCATATATTCATGTTTTCATTCAATATATTCAGACTTTCATTCCATATATTCAGACTTTCATTCCATATATTCAGACTTTCATGTGGTGACTTTCCACTGTGGAGTATTACGGAGCGAGGAAATTTCATGTCTGGATATGTTGCACAGGTGGCATCCTATCACAGTTCCACACTGGAATTCACTGAGCTCCTGACAGCGACCCATTCTTTCACAAATGTTTTCAAAACATTTTATACACCTGTGGCCATGGAAGGGATTGGAACACCTCATTCTGATCATTTGGATGGGAGAGTGTATACTTTTGGCATATATATAATAATAATAATTATTATATGACATTTTTTGTTTTGTTGTTTATTTACTTCCATAACTGCCATATCAAGTGATAGAGGAAGAGCATGTTTATATTGAATCTCTGATGCAGGGGAAGATGCCAAGGAAGCTCTGAAATATGGCGCTGATGGGATACTTGTGTCAAACCATGGAGCAAGACAGCTTGACTGTGTTCCAGCCACCGTAAGTGTCTGGCAACAAAGCAAGGCAATATTTATTCTCCAGACCACATGTAATCTCTTTGGCAATCTACTGTGGCCTCAAAATTACATCTCACCGACTTTGAAATGCACTTGCTGGTTTGCAAAGAGGTGACCCTGGGTAGAGACTAAAAGCTTTGATTTAGTTTGCACTTTAATACAGCACTGCACTATATTTACATTAAAATGCTTTAGCTGTACAAAAATGTTTTAACTTCCAAAACTTTAAAAACTAAATGTGTATACAAGTAAATTTGAAAAATACAAAGCATGTAAGAACAACTCAAAGGAGCCAAAACCAAAAAATAGCATGGTTAAATACATTTGACTCTGTTCATGATCAGATTGATGTCCTGCCTGAGATTGTGGATGCAGTGAAGGGCAGGGTGGAGATTTACCTGGACGGGGGCATACGGAGAGGAACAGATGTGCTAAAGGCCCTGGCTCTGGGGGCGAGGGCTGTGTTTGTGGGGAGACCTGTCCTGTGGGGCCTGGCATGTGAGGTGAGATATACAATAGTGTGTTGTTTTATATTAGAGCTTAACCACACCGAATGCACCTAGTTAGAATATCATAGTGAAAATAAAGCTGTTGTCTGGGCCCACTGATTTGTATCAGTGAAGATCTCCTGTTGTTAGGGGGAGAAAGGTGTCACTGATGTGCTCCAGCTTCTGCGAGAGGAACTTCAGCTTGCGTTAGCTCTTACAGGTAGGACTTGTTTCCTGTTCTTATGCATATTCGTCCAGAAATAGTCAAACGAACACTGTAAAAACTAAAATGGCTGGTTTTTACTTACGTATAGCCATTTATGTGTTTGACTGTAAGCTTTTTTGTGCTGTACTTCAAAAGGATGTCGTTCACTGAAGGAAGTGGATAGGACCCTGGTGAGAAGATTTGACAACATCTCAAAGATCTGATGGTTTGGACAACGTTAGAATTGAAATAAAAACTCTGGGTTTCACTTAAAATATTGTCCAAATTAAAATGTTGCCAAAAAGTTATTAGAGCTAGCTGAAACAATTTAAGCATATACCATTTGATTCCACTGATAATATAATAACAGCTAATCCATTAGATGGTATATGTAACAATGATGAATTGGAAATATATTCTATCAGATTATTAGGCATGTTCTATTTTCACATTCAATTCCATTACAATAAGAACAGGAATACTTCATTCATACGGTCTTCATTACATGTCTCAGTAAATGTGTCAGCTTGCAGCCATTGTTTGGTTTGTGATTTGTTTTGGGTTGGGTTTTTTTTTTACAGTAACACAGGAAAATAATATCACTCACTATTTCCACGGCAGAGACGTTGCTTGTGAATGAACCCATTATATGCTTGGAATAATGGTGCAGGGAAAAAAGCTTTGTCAGGACTGTTCATTAGCACCTGGAACTTTGTTTGAACCTCTTCCTTGTGCAGGGGTCTGCAAGGGGAGTATCTCCCCAACCCTCAAAACCAAATAAAACAGGGGTTTTCCACCTTATTCACAGGCTGTGGAAGAAACAAAAATATTTGTTCTACAGCTGACAATTTTAAGATGACAAGGTTTTTTTTAAAGATATAATGTGAATGTGACCTGCATTGAGCTTTACTGCTATTGTAGTCTTACTGCAACCTTAGCTTTACTTACTGCTCTTAAGGGCATGGTTGGAGCAGGTTATGTTTGTGGAGGTCTATTGCTTTTATCTTCAGGAAAGATCTTTGGGTTGGTAGTTCAGCTGAGAAAAGGCTAGACCTTCACCAGTCCTGGCAACTAAGTGCAACAACTATCTCCGTTTACCCCAACCAATGCACGAAGAAGAGGAACAGTTTCTCCAAGGACTAGCATTTTGGGAACCACTCAAAAGCCTTCCTTATTCAACAAAAACACACAGAAACATACCGCTGTTGTTCTAATTTGTCTGAGTTTTGCAAAATAGCACAGAGACCACACTAGCTGTAAAGTGTGTAGAGGTTTTGCTTAACAAGACAATATGTCCTGGCCAGAGGGAGGACAGCCTCCCCAACACACAAGCTGAGAAGAAGCAGACTAAAGACAGATAGGACAATCCCAGAGAGAGGAGAGCAATGTCAGCTTTGTTTACTGTCATTGTCAGTGAGAGGGCACTTAGTGCATCTGAATTTAATTCTGAAGTAATAGAGAGGGAAAAGCAGTTGAGTTAAAACATGCATTTTACTGTGTGTGTATTTGTGCATGTGCATGTATGTGTATTTGTGCATGTATGCATGTGTATGTGTGTGGGTAATATCGTTGGTATCGTACAGTATGAATAGCTTTAAACTGCCCATAGTAAAGGGGACAGAGAGTACCTCCCTCAGCCTGTTGCTCAAAGTCTCACAGCCAGCCAGACAGCATCACTGGAGAGGATGCTTCTGTGGTCCACTGGAGTCACATCTTTATTATAGCATATATGATAGTCAAACATCAGATTTTGATTCATGAGCTTTCAAGTAGCTTTTCAAGCTGTTGGACAGCATCGGCACAATAGGTCTTCATTAGCTGTAGTCTTCAGGGCAGAGCCTCCAGGAGAGGGCAACGTTTCACTTCTTAGTTTTTTCAATGGGACAGCTCATTCTGGGTTACAGTGTCTAAACACCAAAACAAGTGTTCTGCAAAGGGAGGGGAAAACACCTGTACAATGTTCGTATTACTCACTTCTGGGGCTGTACAACTCGCAATCTTAAGGAAGGAAAAACCAACCTGTCTGAGTGAGTTTGTGTGACTCAACATCTACAGTATCAGGTCTCTCATTTATGAGCCTCGGGTTTTGTGGGAAACCAGTACACTCAACAGCGTTGGCATGGGTGATGCAGCAAAAAGTTAATGGCCTGGAAAACCGTATCACTGGGCAGCTAATTACCCCATCATCCTTTCCACAGTATTCAGCACCAGAATCTTAAGACTGCTAACTTGACTTGTGCATCACACTTGGATCAGGAACCTAAGAGTGCATTTCTTGCACCTGACGCAACAACAAGACAAGGAGGTGAGACAAACCAGATCTTTGCTAAAAGCAAAACGTATGTTTTAATAAACATAGAGGTGGTGGTGGTTGTGAGAGCTTCCCGTTTGGGTCGTGTCACTTTCTCTTAACATTTTCTCCTCACTTCACAAAATGTCTGCTCAAGCTCTTTGGTTTTGCAAATTTTCAAAATGACTATTTAACTTTTACCAGGTGAAGAAATATGATTATAGGAAAACCAATTTTTATCCAAAGGAAAAACACTCAATGTCTTTTTAACACTCAATGACAATTGCACTAAATTATCCGTTTATTTTTGTGCAGGGTCAGTGACAGTATGTGTGTTCAGATATGGACCTCACAGCTGCAGACAGTTAATAACAGCTCCATGTGCTACGCTATAGCAGTGGAAAAAAAAGGGGAGGAGGTAGGGCTAATTTGGTTTCAATGTGAACTAAATGTCTGAGAGAGAGAGCGAGAGAGAGAGAGAGAGAGAGAAAGAGAGAGAGAACATCTGTTGACATCAAAAATCGTGGAACCTTGGATTTTTTTTTCCCCTTCATTGTGGTATTTTACTACCACGTGTCCCTGTCCAACATCTGGGCCTGTTGTTTTATAAAACATTTCCCACAGATCTTTGTGTTGTGTTTGCCAATTCATGGACATTTAGAGTAAGATTAAATAAAAGACATGAAAGCAGGCAGATTCTATGTAGTCTTTCCCTCTGACACAAGTAGGTCTTTTAGAAATCCATCTAAAATCAATATGTGTATGTATGTGACCATGGCCAACACTATTTCTTCTAGGGATGGGATGTGGCCTGTGGTCAACAGATGTATGGCTTCGATTTGCATTCCTGTTTGTTTCCCATTTACTACCAGATGTGCAGATGTTCAAAAATATAAGTGTGTGTGTCTTGGGGTGTACATCTGTGTGTTTTGCAAATTCAATCTGCCTGTCATTAGGTTAGCATCTGCCCATAATACAGGTGGAATGCTTTCATGCAGCCCATAGTGCAGAAAAAATGACTTTATGAAAGATGTGTATTGTTGGAATTATAATGCCATAGAGCCATGATAAAGACCCTTAAAGTGACTGCTTTTAAAAAGAATTGAACACAATCCAATTAACTTGCATAGTTTAATTTGCAGTCAACTTTTATGTTATATGCTGCTATCAATCAACACTGGGAGATGAAATGTGGCTGGAATATTATCAATCCACTTAAATGTTTTCAGAAAACACACACACACACACACACACACACACAATTTTCCTGTCTCCCTCTATGCCTCCTTTATGGAGTGTCTCCCTCTGTGAGATAGCCAAACAGGCAGGCATTGACACTGATTTATAGTTTCACCCACTGATTGGAACACATAAAATGTTTCACTGGGCAAGTGAATTTAATAGGCCATTATCAAGTGATGTTAGTAAATGACTGTGGTCTGGATGAGCGTCAGCAGGATGTGATGCGGGGGGAAGATAAAGTTGCCACATGACTTTGTAGGAATGGTTCACTATGATCTGTAACTTAGACCAACACCTCAGCTCTAGTTTGGTAAAGGACTGTCACTTCATAGAAAACATGTATCCATGACAACAAACAGCACCAGGCATATACTTCAGGGAAAACCTGAGGTATTAAAGTGTGTAGACATTGGCTCTGGGCCACTGAGTATAAACAAGGTAAACCCAAAGGCAAAAAGAACCTATTAGAACATATTAACAAACTGCAGAAACAAACCCACCTCACGTAACTTTTATAAATAAAGCATGTTGGTAAAATTACCAATACATTCAGATATTCACAGACATTTTCCAAAGCAAGTGGTCACTTTTTCTATAGGTGGCAATGTTATTCTAAAATGAATCATCTTTATTCAATCAGATTTTTTTTTACATTTGAAATGTTACTTATACACTGAAGAAAGAAAGAAATGTAATTTGGCTTTTTCTTCTGTGTCATTCTTAATAGGTATTTGAAACAATTAAAACAAATTGTTGAGTTAAACTGAATTACTGTGCCTTATGCAAACAAAAGTTAACAGTGATTTGGTCTTGGTGAAAAGAATAGCTCTCAGAGACCCCCTCCCATCCGCAGTGACTCAGTGTTTGCCTCACTGTGTGTGTGTGTGTGTGTGTGTGTGTGTGTGTGTGTGTGTAGCGGACCTCTCTAATTGAAACTGCAGCTCCTGCACCTGCACGAGCACCATCAGACTGTAAGTGTGGCACGTCGTCAGCCCAGCAGAATGACGGGCCTTTCTTACGTAATCAAGCCATGCCTTTACAGTGCAGGTGTGCACATCTTACAGCGTACACAGCCCCAAACCAGCTGTCAAACAAACAGAGCCCAGTGCCAGACTCACTGGGGAACAGCCCCAGCCACGGGCGCTGGCTGCTTGAACACTGGCTTGGCTAAAGCTGCTTTTTCAGTCAACTTCTTTTCTTATATACTCCCCATGATGAGGGGCAAATCATTACTTTATGAAAGTGCTCGTGAAAATACACAGCAAACATCTGTAGAATAGAATAGACCTTACACAGGACCACAGAATGCTGCATGAAACTTGCCGATCTGAGTCAAGCACCACTGGCATGTTATACACACGCACGCACGCACACACACACACACACACAAGCAGAATCAATTGGAAAAGTAATGGGTCCACCACAATCATTTAGTTGGGACAAAAAAAGAACATCATGTGCAAAGCAAAGCCAGTGAACACAAAGGTAGAGTGCTGCTCGCGACTGGACTGCAGCATTGAACTGCTACTGGCTTTCATTTCCATTTAACAAATTCCTCAATAATGAATCCCATCTGCACTAATAAAGGACTTTCAGAATTGTTCTCTGTGTCTTGGCCGCTGGCTTTAATGGTATGCTCTGTGTGGTTTATTAACAGTTCATGCTCTTTAAAGAGAAGAAACATTTGACATCCATTACTGCCGAACTCATTTCCGCTTTATTGTATTTTTGTGTGCATGGTAGCAAACCATGTCAAACGGTGTAACAATGCAAAGCCAGGCAACATATGCAACAGTGACTTGATGGTCAATTAGGTAAGCCATCTACAATCTGTAATTACCTTTTTATATGCTAGCATAGTAGATATCAGCTAAAATCATGCTACGGGACCTTTCAGAGAACTATTACAGCATATACATTTTTAAGTCCTGTACTGCTTACAAAAGATGTTACATAATAATCGCACAATACAGGAAATAAGCTGTAAACAATACTACAGTGTGTCTAAATATTTGCTAACACATCAAATATACAAAAGAGATTAAATATTAATAAATTCAGTGCTGAATTCATTTCAGGGAATCAGAGATCATATAGAACCAAAAAAAAGTGGTCCTACAAACTGAAAAATTAAGAGATTGTATTGGCAGACTGACACACCAAACATGGGCAAAAAAGAAAGAAACCATATAATAAACATTTCGACAGGTGTAGTCTTTATATACTTGGCCCTCTGCTTTCCATTTTCAACTGAATATGTTGAGTCCTTAAAGATAACTGGGCAAGACAGTCCAATCAGAGAATGAGAGTGTGACTTTTAGACTTCAGCCTCCATATGAGAAATATTATAGCGGTTTCACTGGGATAACTTGGAAAAATGTTATTGTGCAAGTTTTTTTCTTTCACAGATGTTTTTACTAAAATTCATTAGGGGAAACAACTGACAAAAACAAGACCCAATATTACTCAGATAAAGTGAATCAAAATGGAGAATCTGGTTTGAGAGACTAGAACAATCTTGATTTAATCTCTTTCAAGTATAATTATGTTTTGCCATTGGAACAACCATTTAAAATAGCCTAGAGTAGCTAACAATATCACTAATGTAACACTGTGCAGGATGCCGAGCGGAGAGCATCTTAACATATAACTTTTATTAATGACACTACGGCAAACGAGACGAACGTAGAGGACCAAAGTCAGACAATGAGGACAACACGCACACTTAGATACATTGACATTAATGAGACACTAGTGAAACACATAACGATAACGAGACAGGTGATACAAATGACACAGATGAACACACACACCCTAAGAAACACACAAATACACGAACATATACACGAACATCAACAAGCCCAAGGGAGAAGTTAGGGGCAGACCGTGACAGTTATACAATAACTTAATTGATTTAAAATAATTTATATGTCCTTTTATAATTTATTAGAGAGGAAAACTATGGAAATGCTATTATTAAAAACAAACGATGCAGGCTATTTTGTCATGTCTACACTATCTGTATAGAAGTTATACTGTTGTAGACTTGAAAATCAAACAAAACACAGAAAAACCCCAGAATATATTATTAACTAACATGTTAATCAGATGTGCATAGGTCCAGTAAACTCGTTAAAAAACAAAAAACAAAAAAAATGTTAACCATTAGGACCTGGGTATAGAATGGCAAGTATTTAGTTTTGCCCTCACAAAATGAAACTCAGGGTGTTGTTTCAGGATAACATCTGTGTACTATATTTCATAATTCAGTTACTCCAAGTACTGTAAAGTAGTTGACTAAATCGGTACCGACACATCTTTGTAGTCCAGCCAGGGCTTGTCTGAAGTTGTTTTCTCTGGGAAAATAACAACTTCAGATGAATACTAGTTTAAAGATGTAAATGTTTCACCATGATAAACAAAGGTTTTCAAAGAAATATTTAGTAGAATCTGTAATACACACCATTTAGAATCTGCAGGTCTTCATAGACTGATGCTGCCTGTTAAGTTTCCTCACTTGGTTTAGGCAAATGGGCAACTCTTCAAAAAAGGTCTACATGCAGTATTTAGCTAATTATCTTGGACAGGCACATGCGGGTCTTCATTTCACTTCAAACTGCTATTAACTTGCTAGATGTACAGTAGCAGGAATCAAATACAACTTTAGGCACACAATCATTACTTACAATAAGGAACAATGAGATATTCTAACATCCTATTTAAAGGTGCAAGCCAATTTCCCAATTCCTTCATATAAATTAAACTGTGAAATATGCAGAACATAATAAAATTATATTTTAGCAATGACATCAGTACATGTGTATTAGGTGCCTGAGAAAACCTGTTTGAAAAACTGCATTGTGGACCAGTGTCTTGTTTGTGTTTACACTGACTATAAGGAGAACTTTAACTTACATTAAGCTTTATATGCAGGAGTCAGTGAACATTTATATGTTTATTGATGTTAACTAGCTAACTAAAATAACACCAAAGCTAACTACCTGCCTATAGTTGCCTATAATAAATTTACTTTTAAATTTAAAATTTTTAAACTTTTAAATTTACATTAGAATGCTATGCAAATTTGCATCAAATGTACTGTAGCTAGCTAATATGAGCTTTAGGATAGCTATTGCTAATGTTCTATCAGGCTGTGGTGTCCAGCTGTCTTTTGTATGCTGTGGTGTGCTGGGGAGGAAGCATGAAAAAGAGAGACAAGATGCGGCTGGACAAGCTGGTCAGGTGTGCAGGGACCGTGATTGGTATGGAGCTAGACTCTGTAGTTACGGTGGCAGAGAGAAGGACACTGCACAAACTGTGCTGCGTCATGGATGACCCACTGCACACCACCATTATGGACCAAAGGAGTAAGTTCAGTGGCAGGTTCCTGTCACAGAGCTGCTTTACAGACAGACTCAGGAGATCCTTTTGCCATCAGACTCTTTAACTCCTCCCAGTGGAGCCAGAAGGGACTTTAATAACATTACCATACATCTGCACTCCTGGACATTTTTTACACTTTACACTATTGCCACTTTATTGTACATATATAGTTTTATATTTTCTATACTGTATTACTATATAACTTATTGTTTTGTACTTTATTGTTTTTATCACTGCTACTGGCAGCTAAATTACCTTCTGGATCAATAAAGGATTTATCTTTCTATCTTGTAAAATAAGCAAACTCGATTCTTGACCACATCCGTGGACTGGACTGATTTTGTGGACAGATCGCTGTCGAGCCCAACTTCCTTTCATTCCTGTTTTGCAGTTTTTATTAAACGCAGTCATTTTACTTCTCATTCCCACTGAGGGGGATCCGTCGGGAAATTAACGTTGCTGCATAGCACCTAGCAGCTAGCTATGTTGTATGAAATTTGTACCTTTACTGTGGTAAACTTGTGAAGGTTGTGATTTAACTCACAAAAACTTAAAAGAAAACAAACTTATATGTACAGTCAGTACATAAAGCAGTATAGTCAAATGTACACAATATTGCCAAAAGTATTCGCTCACCTTACTTGACTCACATATGAGCTTAAGTGACATCCCATTCCTAATCGATAGGGTTGAATATGACGTTGGTCCACCCTTTGCAACTAGAACAGCTTCAACTCTTCTGATAAAGCTGTCCACAATGTTCAGGAGTGTGTTTTTTGGGGATTTTTTACCATTCTTCCAGAAGCGCATTGGTGAGGTCACATATGTTGGATGAGAAGATCTGGCTCTCAGTCTCCACTCCAATTAATCACAAAGGTATTTTACCAGGTTAGGACTCTGTACAGGCCAGTAAAGTTAATCCACACCAGACCTTGCCATCCATGTCTAACTTGATTACTTGGTTTTGCAGTTTGGGATGTATGTTGACCTTTAGGACTGCTCAAGCTATCTGTAGTCTAAGCACTCAAACACAATAATAAGTTATTTTGCCATCTCTGTTATCCAGGGTTTAGCTAAGGGCAGCTATTGTTCCTGTCAGTGACATAGTTGCCACTGTGTCTTGATAATCTCTTCACTATCTTCAAGTAAGCTTTGTTTGCCCCTTGCTGAAGATTCAGATGAAAAGCGAGATTATCAGGGAAGGTCCAGCTTTGCCATTTTTTGACACAAAGGAAGTTCTGTAGTCTAACAGTGGTTGTCCTGTTTCATGGAGGTTTACACTGTCCCAAAGCCACATTTCATGGAACAGTTAACAAAGTCAAAGCATCCCATCAGCTAATACGCTACTATCCAAATCAGAGCCAGCCAGAGCCTTGGTCTCACTGTTCACAGGCTGGAGCACAGACACACACACATAAATATACAAAACACGTGAATACACAAACATTAAATACTGAAATGTTCTATGCAGATAAAACTAACTTTAACCTTACATTCTGAAAAAAGGAAATATTGAAGTTATGCAGAAGCATTTCATTATGACTAACAGCATTCCTCTTTATGGTGACTATTGTCAATGTCCCCACAACCTGTGGATTTATCACATTAAAAATACTGTGGACACACACTCACACATCCTTTATGCACACAGACATACACACACATATACATGCACATATAATGCCCCTGTGAAGCATGTCAGCTTGTGTGGGTTCACAAAATGCTTTTCTCTGACTATTCATGATTGCAAAGTCATAGAACTGCTTCCATGTGTGCAAATACTAGAAAAGCCTTTATGATGACATGTCGTAAGTGAATCTCTGTTCACCGTATTTTCATACATTAAAGTGGAGCTATTAGGGAAACAAGAGGTTCTCAAGTCTCATGTGATTGGTTTATTTAAGGTTGTAATGCTGCTGCATAGATGTGGTAGTATGCCTTGAAAAACAAGCAGTTATTTAATTGGTAGAGGATTTGAATGAGGTAAAGAGAGGAAATGTCTGGGGAAAAACTATGTAATTGCTTTAAGAAACAAAGAATTCTACTCTTTGCATATGATGCTAATAATTTGTCACATAGTTGTGGTTAGCCTTTATATGATGGGTGGCTTTATATCTGTATTATGATTTGCATATTCACAAGTCTGAATGAAGCACTTTAAATTCCTTAAAGTATTTTCTTCGGGATTTCCCTTCATAGTAGGTACTCCCGCAACAGCTTTCCTTCCATATGCCTTTCAGGGCACTTTCATCTCAATTGGACAAGCAGACCAGAGCAACCCCAATACACAAAGAAGAGGAGAGAATGGAAGTCACTGGTGTGCTCGTGTGGATGAGCTGGACCGTGAGAGGCCTGCACCTGGACCAGGGGCAATACGAGCCATATTCATGTCCCTGGGGAATCACTAATGCCAGGCACAAGAAAGCATCACCCTTACATCTTTCTACACTAAGACTTAATAATATACAATGCGACATATTTTTGTGTGTGTGTGTGTGTGTGTGTGTGTGTGTGTGTGTGTGTGTGTGTGTGTGTGTGTGTGTGTGTGTGTATGTGAGACAGAGAGAGAAAATGACAGGGTTGAGCACATCTGTGAGTGAAACTGGTAGGCTGGAGTGGGTACTAAACAAGGTCACTCTGTATGGTTTCTGCTACTGCCACATCACAGGCGGAACGTGGCCCACGGGAGCTCTCCTAGCACCCAGCGAGCAGGGCTTGCACTGAAGTGCACCCAAGAAGGAGACCTCAGTAGGGCTTCATATATGTACATGTTGATGGGCTGGAGAGCTTGTGAAGCTTGCATGAACAGGAAATAGAGATCAGACTCTGAGATTACTGAGATTACAGAGCAGCCTGGAACGCCCTGCTCGGGCCGTGGCAGACAGACTGGACTTCTGACCTGCTAAGCATTAGATTCTTTGATTATCCATGCTCAGGAATTTTTTTGTGTTCTTGCATATAATCCTACTTGTAAAATACATTTAACTGAAACTCAAACTCATTTTGGCCAATTATCAAGGTGTCAATTTTAAAATGCCATCCATTTACAACCTCTAAACCATGCTTAGAGTAAATATCCCATCCATTTACTGTCCCATTTACTTCTATAACAATCTAAAAATCTGCTCAACTTACATCCTCTGTACACTGAAAGACAACATAAATATCATGCATACTACTGTCAAAAATGTGTTTGACTTGTTTTTAACAATTGGGGGCATGCAGGTCTGATTGCATGTCATGTCCTACAATTTCACATTATAAATCACATAGTTAACGTATTTAAAAGGGTTATGTCACAGAGCATTATGTCCATTGTCCTGGCCTCTTGTAACAAGCCATGTGGGGCGCTTGTGACAACTTCTCTAGGCCTCATGGGTGAACACTGACTTGAAGTGTGAGCATGGCTTGATGTGGGTTTGGAACAAAGCTTTCTTGTAAATCAAAGAGCCGTTTCCCTTTGATGCTAAGAGCTCACTAATTAGTGTGTGTCTCAGCGGCTCAGGATTAACCACTTCCGGAGCCCTTTGAGATTTATTACTCATTGGGTCTCTCTCAGGTTTGAGCAGACTTGTTAAATCAATTTCCTTTCCCCGCTTCTCTGTGACATTGCCACATCATGTTAAATAGTGACTGATCTGACAATGGTGCATTAAGGCGTTTAGTGTGCAGGTGTGACTTATCTGTAGGAATGTAGACATAGGAATCCATAGTATTGCTCTAGAATAAGCAGTATTGTTCCAAGAAGACTGGAAGTAGCTTTACTCTTTTCTTTGAATTGCTTTAGAATTTAGGAAATCACAAATGTGAGAGAAGAGGTGTATCTGTCCACAAATGTATCTGTGTCTGTCGCTATTTACAAAACTGGTAGCAGGCCAACAGTGACACTGAAAAACAGGCCATGTCATTATGTGCTCTGCCCTGTTAGGCTTCATCAGTAACTGTCACAGCTTCACCACACACACCTGCAGCTGAGAAAATTACAGCCACATCTCTCCTGAAATTCGGAAGGGGGAGAGGGTTCCACATGCCCTTTGGAATCCTTTAACCTTTTCCAGTGAACATAAACTAATTACATTCCTGATGCAGCGGAAGCCGTGGACCAGCCATGAATGGGAATCGCCATTGACGACTTAATTAGCGCTTGCCGATCTGGAACATGTAATTCCAGAGCTGGTCTTGTGAATGCCCTCTCATTATCTCAGTTCTGTGGGGAAGTGCCCTGCTGAAAATGGCACTTGCTCAGATGGAGGTGGGGGGGGGGGGCACGAGAGGGAGGGAGCTGACATTCATATTACTCAAAATGTCAGCTGGAAGCCTACAAGAGCCCCCAAACCCCCCACACACCCTGACTGCCCCCTCCCCTCCCTGACTGTCCCTTCCCTCCCACACCACAATGGAGGCTATTCTTCTGTGTCACTTAGTGATAATTTTGGCCCGTCAAAACAGCTTGTGTTTTAGCAGCGATGTGTTAATGGGCCCACGGCTAGGTGTGACAGTGTTCCGAGCCACACACATCAGATGGGGGCCAGAGGTTAATGTGAACCCTCTGATTCAGAAGGCTGGGATTTTCGCAACCTTTTCACCAGCATGGAAAGTGGGGAGGCCAAACGGACGGGCCTGATAATGTGATCTAATTAGTCAGACAGTTTCTGGGTCAGAATCTCGACGACTGACTATGGGACCTGCAGCAAGTGAATAGGAGCAGATGGGCCACCTGGGCCCCAGCAGGGGCCAGAAACAGACCCGGTTATCCAGACCCAGCAGGTGGGCTGCAAGGCTGCCTCCCCAGAGCAGTTGCACAGACTGCTTTGCCAAACGCTTCATTAGCATTCTGGACTAAAAGGGTCAGTTGTTATGGGTATTACTGCAGTTTTCTGAATCTACGCAAAGGTGGTCACTGGGACAAGCAAGCATTATAGTTTTTAAACTATTTTAAATGAGAGTAACGTTCCATTCTGTTAATCAAAATGAATAGGTTTGTATGCTTACTTCACAGTCCATGTTACATGACATGTCATATGACACCAATTAACTCTTGAAAAGGATTAAAGACTGAATATGACTCTGGGAAGTTTTTGTTGTTTTGTCAGTTTAATAAAGCCTAACTTTATTAATAAAACTGAATTATTTTTGTGGTTATGGTTTGTCGTTTCTTCTTACACTCTGTGTTATAAAGTCATTTTAACTGTTCTGGTTCATCTGGAATCTGGATTCTCTCTTGATGTAAAGAGCAATACATAAATATTTAAACAACACATATTAACTCCATGGCAACAGGCACAAATATACTATATATCAGAGGTGGGGACTCGAGTCACATGACTTGGACTCGAGTCAGACTCGAGTCATTAATATTAAGACTTTTGACTTGACTTGAGAAAATATTCAGAGACTTAGACTTGACTTGGACTTTTACACCAATAACTTGGGACTTGAATTGGACTTGAACCTGTTTACTTGCAAAGACTTGATTTTTTTTACCCCAAATCTAAATTTTAAAGCGCATATTAATATTTATAAAGTACGCCCCATTAATTTCATTTCCGTCCTTTTGACGCAGACCGGTCCTCTGCTTTTCCACACTCTGTACGTGTGTGTGTGTGTGTGTGTGTGTGTGTGTGTGTGTGTGTGCATGAGCTGCAGCACAACCAATCAAATGGGGGGGTCAGCGAACGTGAATTGTTACCGGACGGGGTGTAAAATGGACACAAATTAAGTATTATATCGCGATCGATCGATCGCCAGTGGTTGGTGCCAGAGCGAACTAGTAACTCATTGAATCATAGATATGGATCAGAGGTAAATAAACTAGATTTTTTTTTCGGCGTGAGATATCGGAAGTGTGGCGTGTGAGCGTGTGAAGACAGTCAAATGCGTGTGTCTCACGCTCAATGCGTGAGAGTTGGCAAACCTGGGTTCTGTATCTGAACTCGGGGAAGAGAGCCTCTCTCTGTCACCATCATATCCAGTTCTATCTCAGCATGGATTGTGTATTTGAAGACATCTACGTCGAGAAAAAAATATATTGACAAAAGTAGAATGAGTTTTCAGCTATGGGGACATCATTCTACGGCCTCATCGTGCACAAATGACATAGCCTACAGACTTTTGGCCAGTTTGGTCTTTTGCAAATGCAATGCAGAATAGTTTACTGAAATGTCTAAAGTTGCAGATTCCTGTTAATTGTTCAGTTCTTATATTTGTTTGTCTTGTGTCACTCACACATGGAGACACATGTTCTCCAAGAAACCAGATAAGAGAAGAGAGGGAAAAATGCTGTTATGGTTCTTTGTATTGTACTGTGAAAATATCAGCACTTTTTATTTGAAGATGGAGTTCTACTTATGACTTTTTCACAGAATATTTATTTCTGGAAAACTGTAGTTTAAAGTATGAATATTTTTGCAGCTAATTTTAACAAATTGAACTGTGCAATAAAGAGGTGTAATAAAAATTTTTTTTTATACTTCGTGTTTTCAGTTGCACATGTTTTATCAAGATTTGAGGAGAATACAGATTTTAAAAAGAACACATGTCTATTATTTACATTTAAAATATACCTGCAACATTGGTTAAAAAAAAAAAAAAGACTCGAAAGGACTTGAAATTCCAAGTTTCAGACTTGGGACTTGACTTGACTGTTGCCTGTCTTGACTCGAGACTTGACTTGACTTGACTGTCTTTGCTTGAGACTTGACTCGAGACTTGACTTGAGTTGACTGTCTTTGCTTGAGACTTGACTCGGGACTTGAGGATAAAGACTTGGACTTACTTGAGACTTGCAAAACACTGACTTGGTCCCACCTCTGCTATATATATGTGTATATATCCTAATGCCTGTTGTTGTCATTGTCATAGACATAGAGAATTGAACAATGGTGTCATAGCTGTACCTGAAGCTTGCAGGGGTCAGGTAGGTCTGGTTTCAGTCTGCCCTTTGGGAAAGAGGATACATCATACACCTGATGGCATACAAAATTCCAGCACAAATGTCAGCTCTCATCAGCATGGAGCATTTGTGATTGCCAGTGGTGGACAAAGTACACAAACCACGTACTTGAGTTAAAGTAAAACATTACTCCTCCCTTTAGTCTTCTACTTAAGTAAAAGTAAAAAAAAGTACTGGCCTTCAAATGTAGGCTACTTAAGTACTGAAAGCAGAAGTAAAGGCTCTAATATTTAACACCATGCTCTGCATGTAAAACCAGTCAAAATAGAATTTGTTTTCAAGCGCAAAGAGTTAATGTTCAAATGTTTACTATTTCACAATATACTATGAACTATGGTAAAACCAATAACAAGGCTAGCTAGCTAATATAGCTAGCTACATACCGTGCATTGCTATGGCAGTTTTCGGTTGCGTTATTTAGCTAGCTTTATTACCATGTATATACTAACCATGTATACAATAATGTATGACTTATTTTTAACACACAACCAAACGGTCTGCTGCAAGCTAGTGTTAGATTTTCAAAGATAAATTATCAGTGAGTCTATGAAAATAGCTTACCTCTTCGTTCTTCCTTAAGATTGGATGGGGAATTCTTATAAGAACAAATCTTATGACACTGAGGCAGGTAGAGAAGGCACTTGAAAACGAAGGAATAATTTTTCAAATTCAAAGAATTTCACTCAGATAAGGCCATGGGTTTCGTGGTGAGTTACAGTTTCTTTGCCATATTTATGTAGGGACAAGTTCTCCCCAAACTGCTGCGCTGCCATTGAACCGAACCCTTATTGGTGCACGTGCTTCCCGCTTTTGTTTTGACGTTACTTTTTAAATGAATACATGAAGCCTGAAGGAACAGTACTGGTCTCGCATATTTTAGTGGAGTAAGAAGTAAAATATTTTACTTGGAAATGTAGTGGAGTTCAAGTAAAAAGTACAGAAATTGAAATACTTGAGTAAAGTAAAGAAACACAAAAAATAACGAATTACATTTACTTCGTAATGGTCCACCACTGGTGATTACTCCAGTTGAGTACATCTACTGTGTTTCCACTTTTGACATCTTGTGAGGAGGACAATATGTTATATAATTTTATATATATAAAAAAGACTAAACTGCAATATGAATTATCAAGTAACGATTAGCCATTTGAAACTAAATAGATTGTGTATGTCGTTTTCATCTTCTACTTCCGCTGCTTTGTATTTCCTTTTCAAAATGGTGCCCGTACAGACTTGCATCTTATTCAGTGATGGAAGCAATCTGCTATATTCAGATCCAGCTGATAAACAGGTTCTCATAATCATAGACTACATAGCATCATTAACTGTTTGAGACAAGATTTAAACAGCAGATTTCACCATGTCATTGGAAACGGAAGTTTAGATATCATCAGCTTAAGAGGCAGCCAGAACTACAGCAAATGAAGCACATGTGAATGAGGGGTCAGACCCCTTGACATGTTGCCAAGGAAATTTTAGCAGGATCTAAGGGGTGGGTAGGTGATTGTGATGGTGGTGGTAATGATGGGTGGAGGGGTGTTGTTTTGTTAAATGAACATGAAAACCGCTGATAATTAATACTGTACAGCTCTAACCTGTTTCACTGTTGTTAACAGATGCAGATGTTTGGCTAACCCCATATCTCAAGTGACACATTTGGTTTTTAGGAAAGTAGTGAAATGAAAGTGATGTGCCTGTGATTGCCAACTGTTTGACTGTCTCTGCTGAGCTGCTCTTAAAGAACAAAAGCCAACATCCAGATACTAAACGATCTGTAAATTCCTTCTCCCCTGAGCATACATGTCTTCCATAAACAGTTTACATCAAGGAAATTATTCTTATGGGCCATTTTGTACAGTGGCGCATCAAACAGGAAGGGCTGGGGCACAGCCAATAATTACCATCCAAAAGTACTTCCTCAGAAAAGACATCAGCAGCATTTGATATTTCCTTTTACAGGCAGCCGGGGGAAGCTCCATTCCCCTCTCTCCCAGCCCCAGTCTCTCAGGCTGGAGTGGGGAGAGGGCTACACAAGCAGATCTTATCAGCACCAGCCTCCAGTCTTTGATCAGGACATTGTTGGCATTGTGGAACACATTTACACTTATGGCGCATTTCCACTAGGGCCTGCTTGGCGCGGTACGGTTCGATACGGGTCGCTTCGCAACGGAACGGTACGGTCGCGTTGTGTTTCCATTACAATGGTGAACCACCCCAATGTGGGTGGAGTCGCTGTTGGCGCGCGGGTTGTAGTGTCGTGACATCATTTGTATGCGACCACAACACCGGCACAACACCCCTTAACAAATAGCATTATTGTATCTTATTTATCTTTATCTTCATTATTGTATGTGGTTGCTCTAATTATTGATAATAATTTGGTATTACTCAAACAGGCTGAATACACCCTGCATAAAAAGCATCAGTCATACAATCAAATGAAATCAAACTTTATTATGAAATATAGATATTTAAAGTACAACATATGTAAATTATAGTTATAGTTTAAAAAAGTGCAAAAAGCAAATATATACGTATAGCTTTACATGAAATAAATATTTATAGTACTACAAGCAACATTTTGTGTGCTTTTACTGGCGTCTGTCTCGCATGGTGTTCACAAGTTCGCCAAGCACCCCGAGGAAAGCCCGGTTGAAGGAAACATTTTCCGCCAACTCCGCTCGCCTCGTCAATGGAAGGGGAATCTTGAACGTAAAAAATAACAAATATTAAACACAAGCATTCCCGTGAAAGCAACAACAATATAGCGTAACTGCACAAAATGTGTAGCACGTCATCGCTGCTATGGCTACAGCTAACTAGCAACTAGCAAGGCTAAGAGCTAGCTATTGTACAGTAGTGACTGTGGTGGTAACATTAACTACAAACACAGCTCTAAATTCCTGCGTTTACAATAGATGCGTTCATATTACGTTCATATTACATCTTTTACGAGCCTAGTAGTAAAACTGTGAAATCACAATACACTCACCATTCTCCGTGGCCTCCAGCACCGACATCGTCGTGTCCAGCACGTTTTCTCTTCCGTTACTGGCTGGCCGGTGACCGTATATGACATCCATTTGCTGGAACCATTTCCAGTCTTTGCGGTTTGCTCCGCTGCGTCCGTTATGGTCCTTCACCGCCCGGTAATCGCGTTAAGCTTTTTTAGCTTGGACCGACCGGCACTGCTGAACGGACCGCTGGTAGCCATGAGTGGCCATTAGCGCGGAAACCTCGCTAAAAACCTTTACATTTCTAGTGCCCCCGTCCAGTTCACCCTGGATTTTTTGATCGCTGATTATTAACAGAAAGGTTTGTACCTCGGCGTTTGACCAGGGAACAGACTTCGCTCCTTGGGTTTTAAAAATGGCTGAGGAGTCCATAGCATAGCGGAGGAGTCGCTCTCCTGACGCAACCTGTGACGACACTCCCTGGCCAATCAGTGTCATGCTGTTCCTCCACGTCACAGAACTGTACCGCTTCGGAACGGTTAGAACCTCGAGCGAGTCGGTACGAAAAAAGTACCCAAAGGGGCCGGCTAAACGGGTCCTGGTACTAATGGAAACACTCACAAACCGACCCGTATCGAACCGTACCGCGCCAAGCAGGCCCTAGTGGAAATGCGCCATAACTGACCACTTTAGGGACAATGTTTTAGTACCCCCACAGACATATAGCAACTCTGGAGCTTGGGGTTGGGTTGATGTTATGATATCTAGCACTATGCCACCAAGTTCAAGAGCTTATAAAAGCTTAAAATTTCTGTTTACAATGTGAAAATGACAATAGACATAGAAATATTTTCCAACTAATTCCATATAAATACAATACATACACCAGGAGTAACACCAAAGGTTGTCTGGGGGACATATATGTATAAAGTAGCAGAATGTTTATTCCAATGGACATTATTTGTGTTGAATATTTTTAGAAATTCGGGGGTTTTTTTGGTAATCAAAAAACAGTGTTTTATGAAGCATTCATGGGAACTAGGGTGGGGCTGGGACCAGTCTCTTCCCTGTGATTATGCAACATGGTGTCTCATAATCATTTTAACTCACGTAGAGCAGTAAATTAAAGTGAGGGGTCAGCATGTGGGGTGGAAGCCTGTCTGCCTTCTTTCTCTCTCTGCCACCCCCCTCCCTCAGAGCCCCTCTAGCTCTCCCTGTCCCTCTCTCTCTCTTGCTCTCCCTCTCTTACCATCACTGTCTCTTTCCTTCTCTCCATGTATTTTATTTGGCTCACTTGGAATCTTTCTTCCACTGTCGCTGTGACTGGCAGGTGTGATAAAGCCAGAGAGTCTAGACCATGTGAGGCCAGGAGATCAAGATCGGGGCAGCACAGAGGCTGCCAGCTCAACAACACTCAACAATGAAGGCCAGACCCCAAGGACACTGAGCACTGCGCTGGGCTTGGACAATGAGAACCCCAACCTCTCCCTTCAGCCGCTGACAAGATACCATAATGGGAAGGTAATCATCGAAGAAAAGCGACATCAAATATTCAAAAGCTGCCTTAGCATGGGGTTGATTAAATGTGGACTCCTCTGTTCTTCTGTCACTCTCCGCTCTGCTTCCTAACATCATCCCCACGCCCTCAGCCTGTTGCCATGCTCAAAGGCATGTGTAGGTTTCATGTGAGGGTTTCCCAACTCCCTGCTTGGTATCTGGAAGACATACTCACCCAGAGCCTCACTCCGTTCATATGATAAATAACATTAAACTTTGTTTTTGGCTATGACCTTACAGCTATATGTTTCATCTTTTTGCTAAACAATTTTACTGGATTTCAAATTAAATCTTTCTACACCTTTTGATCATAAATTATATTTGTTTGGTGTATGATTGTAACATCAGTAAATAAAAAACCTTGAAAAGGTGTGCCCTGTTCTGACTAAGGTTATGGCCAACACCCTTGAGTGAGGAAGCATACATTCAATGCCCTGCCTGAACACGTCAGACTGGCTACCAAGTATGTCAATCAAAATACAACCGTCAGTGCAGATGGACGATAGCCTATCATTCATCCGCTACTTTTTAATGTCATGCGATCGACCCACACTTCCTTCGCGATCGACTGGTAGATCACGAACGACGTAATGGGCACCCCTGGTTTACAGCATGTTATGGTGTGTGAGAATGAAGGTGTGTTGGAAAAATGTGTATGAAGTTATGTAGTGTGTATTGTGTGTATGACAACAGCTCCTTAGGTATGTGTTTGTCTGTGTGAGTCTGTGTGGAGTGGGTATGAGAGAGATCTATGTATGTGTGTGTGTGTGTGGTGGGGGGGCGGAGTAGACACATTCATTATTGTCATTATTGTAACTCTGTCACTGCTTCTCTTAGTGGAGAGTCCGATCTGCACCCTCCCAACAAACGGTCGTAGGTTGGAACGTATTCTCTCATCTCTTGGTTTTGCTCAAGCTTTTTGTGTCCCTTGTCCCTCATGTTGCACTAATGGACTACTACGTTTGTCCATTCCTACTGGGCCTGGTTAGTCAGCCATTGCCATTTTAAAAGTCTGTATCTGAAAGTCAGTCTCAGGGAAAAAGGAGGAATTTATTAGAAAAACCTGTGATGTGGTCCAAATTAAGGAAACAATAACCAGTGTGACACCTATTCCTCCTCGTTTCCATCCACCTCAGGTTTCTGCTGTTTGAGGTACTCATTAAGGAGGAGATAGAAGTCATTGATATCAGACAAGGAAACTCCTTACAATGCATGGAGGCTTTCATTCCAAATCCAGCACTTTGAGACTGTGCACTAAGTGGATGGAGGGGGGCTGAGAGTTAGTGAGCATCAGAGCCACTATCCACGATGAAACCAGGAATATGTCCAGGAATAAATTAGGATGATGGGCCCTAGTGATGAAGTGCTTAAGCCAGCTTACAGTTGGGTATTTGATGATGGTAGATTGAAGGTGTTAATAGCCTGGATCTTGTTCTTCTCATTCAGTCTCACTCTTTGTTTGATATTTTGCTGTAGCTGTTTTCCTTGTGGCCTCTTCGTGATCCATATTTGCCTGTGGTCACCAGGGTATTTGAAGCTGCCCCCAATATCTGCTATTGTCACGGTCACAGCTCCAGACCCTTCCCTGTGTGCGTGCCGCTATGTCGTCTGCGTGCAGTTATGTCCATGTTTGTAGTTCTGTGGGTGTGGGTCGTTTGTGAGCGTGCTCGTAGTCGTACCTGTGCCTTGTCTCGAGATCACGAGGGTCTGTGTTAATCACCTATTTAATGTGCGTTCGCGCAATGTCTTGTGCTCGTCTTTGTCTAAAGTTTCGTGCCTGCGTGAGTGTCGTATGTTTGTGCTCATCCTCCGCACGGAGCTTACACCGTTTAGTTTGTCATTAAACGTTTCATGTGCACCGTTCGCTCTCGTCGTGCCTCCTCCTTCGAGCGCGTCACAGCTATGTTACCTTCTGAAAGTAATCTAGAGGGTAGAGGAAGTGGCTTATGGTTCCATTCTGTAGTCGGTATATGCAGAGGCGGACGAAGTACTCAATTTCATTACTTGAGTCAAAGTACAGATACCACTGGTCAAATGCTACTCCGATACAAGTGAAAGTTGCATGTTCAAAATCTTACTTAAGTACTTAAGTACTTGCTTTTAAAAATACTTAAGTATTAAAGTACACCTTCCGTCACATTTGTAAAAAAGTTATAGTTTAAAAGTATTATACATCCTACCAAATCCTCTTTGGGCATAATATTCATACAGGCATATTCCAATGATGTACATCATTCAGGTAGTGGTAGCAGAAAAGTTTAACCTACACTTTAGTTTAAGGAACAAAAACATTTTCTAAAACCACAATTCACTGATTAGCCTAGCCTAACCTGTTTAAGCAAATTATGTTACCATATTAAAAGTCAATAATAAAATGACTGTTTTCTCTCTTTGCTAGTTAGGTATTCAGTCATCCAATACAACATTATGCTACAGTCAATATATAAACAAAGACAAAGTAAAATTAGCAGTGTGGCATCTTGGTAGTCTAACCTTGCTACAACCTTTTGCAGTATGGCTAAAGCCCACCAACTCCATGCCACCCAACATGCTAACAAACTCTTTTCAAACTAGAAATCACAGCCACATTAGAATTATTGACATTAATTCTACACTGACATTAGAATGGAAACATTATTTGACAAGATTCGATTAACCCACACGGTTTCCCTTATTGATGTTTCCGTAGTTTGAATTACTTGCCAATATAATGTTAACATTATTTATAGTGATCCTAGCAGACCTAGCAGTGGAGTAAGCAGGCAAAGTCATTTCACTAGCCTTACTACAAAGCTCCTCTGACTACATAGTCACTTAACAAAACATTTAGGCTGCATACCGTAATATACTTCCTCAGGTGGGACGGTGAATTTTGGTATGCAGTGATATAGTTTGTTTTTGGCAAACAAAGCATGCATTTAAAACGATAGGAATGATTCATCCGTTCAGAAAACTGGAACATTTTGTCGGCCATGGGTGCAAAAGAGCATGCCAGGGTTGCCAGCTCTCACGCATTGAGCGTGAGGCACACACATTTGACCGTTTTCACACGCTCTCACGCCACAGTTCCGATATCTCACGCCGAAAAAAAATCTAGTTTATTTACCTCTGATCTATATCTATCAACCACCAGCGATCGCGATATAATACTTAATTTGTGTCCATTTTTCACCGCCCCGGTAACGTTCGCCACCCCCCGATCAACAATTTACACTCGCCACCAAGTCCAGGTTCAAATCTCCCTCCAAGCGATCTTGGCAAGTTGGCAACCCTGGCATGCTCCATCACCGTCGTCTCCGCTCATGTTGCTGTTATTTAGGGAAAGAACGACTAGCGCAGGGGTCACCAACCTTTTTGAAGTTGGGAGCTACTTCTTGGATATCAATTATTGCGGAGGGCTACCAGAAAGAAAGTTGTTGAGCGGGGGGTGGCGAACGAAAGTTGTTGAGCGGGGGGGGGGGGGGGGGGGGGGGGGGGGGGGGGGGGGGGGGGGGGAATTGGGTTCATGTGCGCGTGTCAATTGCTAAGCGGGAAGACCGCTAGCAACCGCGGACAATCGCTAATAGCAGCAAAAACATAAACGATGCAGCGCTTTGGTGCATGGCAATATAGTGAGCTGTTTTTAAAACAAGCCCGCGGGCGACTCATAACGTTCTCGCGGGCGACATGGTGCCCGCGGGCACCACGTTGGTGACCCCTGGACTAGCGACACCGAACTTGATTTTACACCTTACAGACACATCCTTGATTGCTGATAGGCTGTCACCTGTGAAAATACTATCGGGGGAGGGGAGGAGAGTTGTGTGTGGAAGTAACGAGTAACGAGAGCTGGACAGAAATGTAGTGGAGTGATAAGTACTGTATTTGTTATTCAACTGTAGTGAAGTGAAAGTCATAAGTATTTTAAAAAAAATAAACTTAAGTAAAGTACAAATACTCAAGAACTGTACTTAAGTACAGTACTTAAGTAAATGTACTTCGTTACTGCCCACCTCTGGTTATATGTACATAGGAAAGTTGCTTTATAGGTCTGGGATTGGGAAACACTCCTAAGTAAAATCTTTCCAAGAAATAACATAATTAGTATAATAAATAAGCCGATTAGGGAGCTGGACAAATGCAGTACACGTCATTTGCTTTTTCATGAGAAGTTCTAAACATTTCCTAACCCATAATGTCTGAATTCAGCTGCTCAGCATGAAACTGTGTTTTAAATAAATTTCCATTTCTATGACTTGTTCAATTAGCATACATGATGTTCATCTGAAGACCAAATGCAGTCTAGCTCATTGCCTAGCATTTACAAGATTTTATGAGGTAGAAGGATCTGCAGATATTTGGGGTCATTTTAAAAGAGTAGTGACTAAATTTGAATTGACCATGTTTGCGATTTTGATACCTAGATCACATCCAGCACACAGATGCAAGGGAGTATCCAAAAGAATTTCAAAGGTTGGGTGACCAAGTTTAAACAGTGGGTTACCAATATCTCTTTAACTCAGTCTGGCCTTTTAAGAGAATTTTATTTTGAGATATTTGCACCATGTTTCCTGAGAGTGGATGATGGTGAAGTTGAATTTGAATGGAATATGTCTCAGATTTCTTGAGAGACAGAAAGTGGACATACTGAAGACATACTAATAGTCCACAGGTGGACGGAGGCCTACATAGTACAAAAGCCAAAAGCAAACAAGTGCACGTCCAAGTATATTTTCTGATATTTCCAGGTCTTTCATCTGTTGAAATAAATTTTAAGCCTGTAATGTTCAGAACTTGCACCATTCAACACACTATTTTGGTTACTGTCTACACACTTGCAAGCCCATCTGTTAACCTAACATCATTCATTCAAGCACAGTCAAAATCAAGGACCATATACAGAGTGAAAAGGAAAGCAATATATAGACCCTCTGTAGTGGCTTTACATGCTTGATTAAATTGAACATTTTCTGCCGCAAAGAAAATCCACATTGCAGGTGCCTGCCGAGCTTTATTAAGCTCAAATAGTTTCCAGACCTGACGACAATTTGTATCTGAAAATAGTATGTTTCAGTCCAATATCTCAAAATGTGTTACAGGTTGTGAAAACATGAAAAAATAGGTTTTATATTCTGTTCATTTGGAATGACCTATTTGTGATCGGCTTTGATATGTTTTTACATGTGTTCCATGTTATTCTATGCTTCAGACCTTAACGATAGGGTGGAAAGATGTGAGGGCCTAGGTCATATCATATAGCCTGGCATAATGAACAGGAGAGCTCTGTGGAACGTTGTAAAGAAGTATATTGGTTAGGCCAGAGTTTTGTATTTATCTTCCAAACAAAGAACAATCTGTAATCAATACTGTTTGGTCTAACTGTTTGTAATTATAGTTATAGTTATGGAAACTGTGATGTAATTGCCTAGATTTTTGACAATGTTACTGATTTAATAACAGATTTTCATGCTTTCATGGCATTCAAACCTCAAGCCTGTAAAGCATTTGAGAAATGCTTTAAGTTAAATTATACATTTCATAAGAAAGTCACTGTACTCAGACAAACATACTTCTCTTCTCTTCTCTTCAACGTTTGTGCAAACACCCTGCTGAGATACATGCTGTCTTGTGTATGCTATCTTTGTGTTCAGTTTCTTAACAGGATGTTTATAAATCTTACATTTGTAAGGAGAAATATTAGCCTGCTCTGGGAGTTGACCTAAAAACTAATTGAGAGACCAGAATGGTTGTTCTCACAGTGTAATGTGTGTTAGGAAGTGAGGGTCAGAGGGCCAGCCTGACACATTGTCCTCCACAACCACCCCCCTCCCCCCAGTGTGAACATAAACATTTTAGAAAGGCTTTTGACCAAATTAACTGCTCTTATGAAAGCACTGAGGTCAGACAAAGATTTGTCAGTCTGCCAAAGAGGTTTCACAAGTGAATAGAACTTTGAACCACAAACAAAACAGATTTAGGCATTGTAAAAGACACAAATCTTTAAAATATGTAACTATATAACTTTCTTGTTTCAATCTAATGTTTAATGGTGTTTATTTATGTATTTATTTAGAAACTGCAGCAAAACTTCACATGTACTGTACAGTTGCAATAAATTATGCATAGCCTACATGCAAAATAATTCCAATTGATTGTTTTTCGTTTTATTCAAATTCAAATTATGTAAATTTTCATCTCAAAGATGGAGGTTATGTGATTGTGACCTTCATTTCATAAGTTTGTTTATCCAAGATATTTCTCACCAACTTCACACCAAAAGCTCTTCTGACAGAACAACACATCTTTCAGTATGCATCACTTACTCACTTCATTTCCTTCACTCTGACAGACAGCTGTTGTTGGCTGTCTCACTGGCCTGTCTCTCTGGCTTCCTCGCTGGCCTGTTTGTTGGCGGTCTCAATAGCTGTCTCACTGATTATCTCGGTAGCTTGTCTTGCTGATTGTCTCACTGGCCTGTCTTCCTGGCCTGTCTCACTGGCCTGCTTCAAAACCTGCTGGAGCAGCTGTGGATGTACTGCACATAAACTTACTTAACCATCTTTCTGATTCTCTTGTGTTCTCGTGTTTTTCCAGTAGTTAAACTAAATGCTTTCACCTCAGACAGAAGCTTGTGAATATGTGCTGTATATGCAGTTAAACAGAACTTTGAGTTTTGGAAAAACTTACAACAAATCAGAGGCAAACAGGAAATGACATGATCCTAGAACTAAGTTACATAAAGAAACAAGATGAAGTCACTCATGATGTTTCTAAAAACAAATTTAACATACTGGTTGTTGGCTGGAATTAAAATGTTTACAATTTTTTACATATGTGAAGAGGCATGACTAAATCATGATCAAAAAAAGATTTAATATAATATTCACACACACTGGAATGTAGCAGTTGCTAATGTGAATCAAATAAATTGTGAAGCATTTATGAATATTGTCATTCCTTATATTACAGAAGTGTTACAATTATTCACAGTCTATTTTTAGCCCAAAAATTAAAAGGACATTAATTCTAAAGTATTGTTGCAAGTAACAAATGTTGAAACATTATGAAAGAGCTTATCTTACAACATGAAACGTGTATGTAGAGAGTTTTAAATGCTTACATCAGCTGTCTTAATAAAAAACGTTACTCTAACTTCTCCTTTACCTATTGTGACTATGATGATCTGTTTTCATATTTGAACTGGTCCCAGGGGGAGAACTCTTACACAGTGGAAGAATCCTATCACCCTCCTCCTGTGCAGTCTAGAGGTTTTCCGCTCAGTGTTGTTCATCAGGTTCTTCTGCAGGACATGTCCCGTTGCGGTGATGCGGGGACACGCTGGTACATGCTGCCTCTATTAAAGGCGTTTCAGCGTGAGCATGCTGCAGATCCCACACTGCAGAAGCCCACGCTGGCTTCCGCTTTCATGTGGTTGAGCATGTTTAGCATTATGACTCTATAGGCCCAAAAACTGTGCCGACTTGGCTGATCAGTCAGTGCCCTATTTTTGAAAGTCAGATTAGAGGTTTCTGTTTGTCTTTGGTTACTTCCAAGTTATTATAAGAAGACTCTGACCTTGGTATATTCTAAATTTAAAAGGTTATGTCATGCACTGACTACAAAGACCTATAATCTTTTCTCTTCACTTGTTTCTGTTTGTATCTACATCTTTCTCTAAAGAATGAATTTGTATTATCAGTCTAATTGTGTAAACATCAGTGATAGAAGCAATTTGGAAGTATTTGCCCAGAGAAATGCATTGCATTCTCATAGCTTCATGGATTTTAATGAAGGTGTGTAAATATTATCTTATCCAATTTAGCCAGTGAATATTTTCTGTGTTGTCTGTTATTTAGAGCAATAAAGTGCTTAATCATCTAAGAACCCAAAGTTAATGTTGTCCTTATTTTAATGGCCAGTCCCTTGCCAGAGTCATTTTATTGAGACAAGCATAACAAAATCATCTGTCAGTCGCAACAGTTTTAAACCTACCAAAAAGTTCTCAGCACTTCCTGGAATAAAATGCCCTCTATGCTTAGTTATAGGATTTGTTCAGTTGTGATAAAAATCCTTTCAGTTGAATAAATCAGCTTATTCATAAATCTTGAAACCATGTGTTTTCGTCTGAGCTGATTATGAAAAACTGCCATGACAAGAGGTGATTTTTGCTACTTTTCAGCATCTATTTTAAATAGTTACAAAGCACTTTATTTAATTAATGTAATATATTTCCTGCTATTAAAAATCAAAATGAAAAGGGTTCCAGCCATTTTATCTATTTTCAATAATCACCTAACCAAACCCTTTAACAATTCACATGTAATAGGATCCACCATGTTTTTCAGGTCCTGTAAAGAAGCAAAACTAACATTCTTTGGTAGAGTTTGTGTTTGAATGGGGTTGATTTAGGGCTCTAGAATCTAGAATCTTTTTCAAAGCAGCATTGCTACCATGGCTGGCTGGAATCAAAAGATTTTGTGCTGTAATTAACACACTATTGCTGATCTGAAGTTGCAAACAAAATACAGGTATTTATAAACCCAGCCAATCAATTTCATGAAAGCTGTGTATGGGAGGTGTTCTGCAATTGAAGTGCTTTTCCGTCAGTTCCTGATATCTTATAAGACATGACATAATCAATCATTTACCTGCCTGTGCATTTAACTGCCATTTACTTTGCTGGTCTTTCATTCTTACCATTAAACATAACAGTTAATGCTTCAAGCTGCATTCTATAATATGTAACTATCCAGTACTGTAACAAATACTACATGCAAATGCTAAATACCAAACAGGCCTCCCTAATTGCTGTGGATAAGGTTGCCTCATGGGTAGATGTCATTAAGTGAGCCAAGCAAGAGCTAATAAAACAGTAGGCCCAGATGGCCTCTCCATATCTCACTCAACTGTGCTATTAAAATGTCACAGAAACTAGAAACGTGAAGCATTTACAATTATTCTGACTTCCTTTGCAAAGGAAATGATGATTAGCAGACATACATGATTTGACTGCCTTGTTCTTATAAAAACATGACTAACATGAAAGAAAATAGGCACACATTTGTAAAAAAAAGAAGAAAAAAAAAGTTGACAAAAACAAATGATGCATACAGACACTCTCAATTTAGTTGGGATAACACTGACCTAATGTAAAATCTTTGGAAAATCTATTTGAAGTGCATATATAATGACACAGAAAAGATCAATGTTCTGTGTAGGATTTGAACCCCACAGGGTTACCATGCTTAAGTGAAGCTTTGCTTGACAAGCTTCCAGTGCCAAAATCTTAAGAATAATGTCCTCTTTGAGCACTTTTGTCTTTGTTAGCACATCTAATTATATTTTTACTATGTTGTTTAGATATTGTCTTCACAGCTGATTTAATTGATAGAATTAGACATTATCAATCCAACTATGATTGTCTTAATGTCAAATGTCCCAACAAATCAACCATAGTATGCTCTAATATGAACATGTAAACAGGTGGTGTTGTGGTGTGATATTCATAAACATGCTTTTATTTACTCAGATGACGAAAATAGTAAACAGTGAATGTGAATCCCAAATAAGTTCCTTATTTTTGCTATACATAGATACAAAGCAGAATTTGCCAGCATTGGAGTGATTCAGGAAGCTAATACACATTCATATAATAAATGTTATACAAGGCCTTCAAAGTTACAGAGATCAGACTAATATCAACTAACATGATATAAGCTCATAGAAGCTCAACTACCTTACATCTCTGCACATTCCTCAAACACTGTCAAGACCCGAAGACACAGTTCCAAAAGAATGGAGCTGCCATTTCATAAAATACTTCTATATTTTCCAGCAGGGGAAGGGGTGTGTGGCTGGTGAGAAGCCTGAGGGAAACCCATCCCATGCTGTTGTAATGACAAACAAAGACGGGGTGGACGATGCCTGCACTCTTCCCAGGGCCACCTCCAGCTGGGAGACCCAGGCTAATCCAGAGAGCGCAGTTCAGAGACTGACATCCCTGCCACCGCTGGCTCACATTAAAGCCCTCCTTTAAAGCCAAGCTCAGTTTCAATGAGCTGCTCTACAGGAGAGTGCTGGCCTGCAGCTGTACATCAGTGTCACAAATCGGTGACCCCCGGCATCTAATGGATGGTGACAGGGTCGTCTGTCATGGGCTGAATATTAGTGAAATAACACTCTGTCCTGGATCATGCTTGTGCACATTTCTGTACTTTTCTATATTGAAACGATATACTGTGTTTGTCCTCTTTCCTGCTCCAAAATAAGATGTGGATGATACTTTTGACTGGACTTTGTGATTTCTGCACAGTACCTAGTTGGTCATGACCCATCACAGTGAATTATGTTTAACATTATTTCATGCCACTAGCTGTGATATTAAGGGGAAACCGCAGCTGTCAAAAGCACTTACAACTGGGCTCAGTCCTCACTACATGTTTTGCTTCCATTTTTTTCTTACATTTTTTTTCACTGCCAAATCACTGCACAATATCTATTTGTGCATTGAGATTTTTAAATTCTAAAAATGGACAGTGCCTTTTTTTCCCCCATAATTTTAAAATAACTTCCTGTAAAATGATAGTAAAGGAAAATGTGAAAAAGGAAATGTGCACACGCACGCTCACTCGCTGTGTGGCCTTTTGACTGAAGGAAACCCCTGCAAACGCAGTAGGACACATCGGGCACAGTTAGCCTGTCTTCAGCCACTCCCATGGAACAAAATCACCAGACAGAAATCCCATCACACACACTGAAGTGGTCAGCAAAGTCCTGATATCAGGCCGTATTTGGTTTGAAGCGAGATGGACTAATGGTTGCCATCTGCTGGTGGGATCCAGGGAAGTAAAGCATGTATTTACACAAAATAAATCTCCATGGATACAGCCCAGTGGCACATGAAATTACAGCTCTGTCACATCTGAAGCACCGGCAGCTGGAGGGGATGTGGGTGTGCTTGTTTCTGGAGCTCCTGCTGCTAGCTGTGTTCTAAGGCTAACGTCACTGGAACTCTTATGACAGGAACATTTTTTTTTGGGGGGGGGGGGGGGGGGGCAGGACTTAAAGGGAGCGACTTAAAGCTTTTCTTTTTTCTTCTTCCTTTTCTTCTTTATCTGAAAAATTAATTGTCTTAGTTCAGCTGTGAATTTAATTAAACTGGTGTCATGTAATTAATGCTGCTAAGACTGTTCAGTGACATCAGATGTTTGTGCTGGAAAAAGACATTGGAAATGTGTCTTCAGAAGAGATGTAGTGGTAGTCAAAGTATAAAAGGCAAGCAAGGTGCCCCCCCCCCCCCCTCACACACACACACACACCCCCATCCCCACCCCGTGCACATTGCTGGGGAGTGCTGAGGCATACAATATTTCTGTTCTTGTAGTCGACAGTCATGGCAATGAATTCTGTTCACTAACATTTCACACATTCCTTTAATTGCACAATGCATGTCATTTTGCAGAACGTGTTATACTGATTGTTTGATAGTAAGAGTTCAATTTTATTCATGTGATGAATTACTAATGTTTTTATCTGAGGTGAAAGTTGTTTAATCATTTAATCAATTTGATGTCATTACATTTGCTACAGTACATTGGAGAATTACTTATCATGGCCACTATAGGATAATGTGTTGTATTCGATGTTCAATGATGTTCAATGATGCTTAAGATTAAAATTAAGCTGTAAAGTATTCATTAAGGTACCTAATTAGTGAAAAGAGTGAAAGGAGATGGGACACACTAAAGGAATATCCATGCATGCTTCTGTGTAGTGCATGAAGCAAAATCATTTATGTGGGCAACTTCAGCAATGCAGCTGAATGCAATATGTGCTCCTTTCACAACTCAAGTCAACACAACATGACTGTGGCCTTAGCCAGGATCCTGCACATATCCAACTAGGGCTAAAAACAATAATACAATTACACTTGTGCTTGCCATTACACAAGAAGGAGAGAGCCTAAAAGGCTTTCAAATTCGACTCAAGGTCAGCATTAGCTCACTCGGCATTACCATACTTTCTGATAAAAACTTACAACAAAAGTGACTGACACAAAAACAACAAAGAGCAAGAAGCTTCAGATGTGACCTCAGAATTGGTCTTGGCAATGAAAAATACATCCATATTGCCTGAAGATTTTGACACCAAATCATCATTTTCAGTGAGACCTGCATTAGTTTAAACAGCAATAATTTAAAAACAGATTGGTACTTGAATAAAAATTAAATGAAGTATCATTCGTCTTCTATATGATTTTCCTTTTTGCTGTATTCATAAGAACCCTATGATTACCAAACTCCCTCTGCAGAAATGTTGCATCCAGTAACCCTTCAAATGTTCAAGGGTGTGTTCAGAGAGCTAACGCGCGGCTTCTCCAGAGGCATTGACTCATGTGGAGGATGATATTTGAGGGCTTATGTGGGAGAATAGGTAAATGACACAGTAAGAACTCATCATAGGGGCACTGTCACTGTGGTTAGGGAATTTCCTCTGTAATTACCTCTGAAATCTCTCTGCACCTGGAGACCATGCTTAACAAACCGACTACCTTACTGCAACCACTGGAATGTAAACAGAGACCATTGAAAGCTTCCTAAGAGTTGCACAGTACAAAATGGTCGGACACCCTGAGCCACAGTACTTTAGAGGGTAGAGCAGCTCGTCCGGCACATTCTGCATGGCGCAGGTGAGCTCAGCTGCATTCTGAATGTCCACTCCAGTGGTGCGTCATTTCCTGGGGCCACACAAGATGGCCACGTTAAGAAGCCGATTTGTTCTTGGCATTCACAAGATGTTTACATCCAGCAAAAGACAGGCATATGTGTGTAAACAACAAGACTAATTCGTGAATAATGTAATGGAACCACAAGATGTATAAGGTCAGTGAAACTGGAATTACTGAGTACCTCCAGCACTTAAAGCACAGCTGTACACAGGTCTGTTCCCTGCTTCAGTGATGCAAGGCAGCGGCTATTGCAAGAGCACCCTGTAATGTAGAATGAGAGAGGAGTTTCCACACTCACTGGCTCACGCACAGTTTATACACTTAAGCAATGAAAACAAACAATTAAACTAGCAAGACTCTAATACCCTCAGAGGCACGGACCCATTTTCTGGTGCTGGCTTTGTGAGCCGTATTCCGACTTTAACGTTTGCATATGTATAAATTAACTTGTTGCCTCCTGAAGTAAATAAAAATACCAGTATTTGGCCACTGCCTCTGCTGCACAGCAATTTTGGGTCTATGATTTCCTTGCACTGTGGTGAGGCCCCTATGGTGCAAATGCAGAACAGATGAGATCCTGGTTCATGGTTATGAGTTAAATGAGAGGCTTCAGGACAAATTCCCTCCATCAAACTGCTTTGCCCAAAATCAAGCCCTGCTGGAGTCCTAGCAAGGCCAGTGGTGTGCGCACATGTGCAGCTCTGGGTCACATGACAGATGGAGAGGGGGAGGTTGTAGAAAGGGAGATGAGGCAGGGAATATAGCAGGAGGAAAACTGCAAATGTTGAATAAGTATTGATTGGTGAAGGGAGACATTTTATAGCTTTACAGAAGGTGACACGTTCAGATTAATAAAGCACAGATTTAAAAACATTCACAAAGGGTTCAGTGTAGGAAGACACTGAAATTTAAATGAACCATCAAAGCCTATAGAATGCAAGCCTGTAAATGAAGTTGCTATCATCTACTGTGTATGAGCCAAGACTACTTTTAGATATGTTGAATAAAATAATTTAAAATAAAGGTCAAGTTAAAGATTTCAGACAATGGCAGTGCATGAGAAGCAACTGCCATTAGACTTGGCTTGGGACCAAAAGAAAGCAGATGATTATCTGTTGTGCCGTCCGACCAAAGGAGTGCTCTTGGAGGAGTGTTCTTGGAGGAGTGCTCTTGGAGGAGTGCTCTTGGAGGAGTGTTCTTGGAGGAGTGTTCTTGGAGGAGTGCTCTTGGAGGAGTGCTCTTGGAGGAGTGTTCTTGGAGGAGTGCTCTTGGAGGAGTGCTCTTGGAGGAGTGTTCTTGGAGGAGTGCTCTTGGAGGAGTGTTCTTGAAGGAGTGCTCTTGGAGGAGTGTTCTTGGAGGAGTGTTCTTTGAGCAGCAGTTGGGAAGTTCCTGTGCTCTTATCTGAACCATTAACATAGTCTCAACACAAATTATGCACCATAAAGATGGCTATCTTCACTCCTTATCTCTGGAATGTCACAGGAATTCAAGTTACACAAAAGTTATGCATCTTCGAAGAGCAGAATCAGACTCTTTACAGCACATGCTAATCAAATAATTATTTAACACCACATCACTTTGGCACTTTGGATAGCATTATGGTATGCTGGCAGGTGGGACACCTCAACCCTTTATACCACCTCAACCATGTACACCACCTCAGACCATGTACACTATGGGTTCAACATGCACCTTGATAAGTAGGGTGTGTCTGTTCTGCACATCTGTAAACCAGGGTGTTCATATGCCGCATGCCATACGCCAGCTATCAGGCACCATACTGTGACTGATGGTCTTTAAACTTTTCTTGCCCCATACTCATGTGTTTTCCCATCCAACAGAAGCAGGTTCCATTTAAAAATGTGGAGCTGCAAGTCCTCGTATGTTTAACCTAGCTGCAAGTGTCTGTGTGTTTAACCTAGCTGCTAGCATCTGACTGTGTGTTTAACCTAGCTGCTAGCATTTGACTTTGCATCGATTCTTGTTTCAGTGTCAATACAAAGACTCCTCATATACAGAGTAAGCATTTTACATGGCCCTGTAAAAATAACTAAATCTTTTATTTACTTTGTATAGAAATTAAAGTATTCTGAAACATTTCTGTCAACCATTACTGGTGTTGAGCACCAATAAATATTGTTATAGATTCTTAGAAAAGAGCTGTTTATTATTTTCTTATACATCTTTAATATTCTAGTTCAGGTAAATGGACATTGGGAGCTTTGGCCAGGCTCTTGAACATGTGAATCTCCAAATCCAACAACAAAAGCAAAAGAGATTTAGCAAACGGTTAAATGTTAGTGTTTGCCTAGCAGCATGTTCTGTTCTCTCTTGTGCATGAAAAAGAGTAAAAGTAAATGAAAAAGAAACCTTACTTCTTGAACAGCATACACCTGGCACAACAGTTCTTGAACAAGTCAAGGTATTACAATGATGTTTATGCCATCACAAACTATACACTATAAAGGGTAATGAAGTAACTGCTGGGAATTCTACCAATCAGGTTGAAAAGGGCATGTGGTAACTGTATGTAGGGCTTTAGGAAGATGTCAAGAGTCATGCTGTGGATGTCTCACCAACAAAGTTCCTGATCATTCAGTGTCAACTACCTGTGCAATTCGCATTCATCACTGCGTCTTATGGGGAGGGAGAGAGAGAGAGACCCAGTGATGTATGTTTGAACTGCAGAACTGAATGTGTTCAGTGCTCTATTTGACAAGTTAGTTCAGATGACACTAAAACAGCAAAACGCCAATAACAATTTGTATTGATGGGCATCTGCAATTTCACACACACACACACACACACACACACACACACACACACACACACACACACACACACACACACACACACACACACACACACACACACACACACACACCCCATCCTTAGCTACTTTCTCACTTTAGCAATTAAAAGAGACACATGAACCCATCTATGGTGTGTTTTGACATTGTACAAATCTATATTTTTTTTCTCCGATTACATAAATAGATATAAACTATTTACTAAAAGTGGTTATGATAGAAATAAATACAAAATCTGAACAATATACTTCATGTGCGGAATTGTACATCAGAAAATACATTAGTTGAACTTGAATTAAAAATATTTATTTTCCCATTAGTGGACATAAATATAGCCTTATATATTTATTTCCAAAATATGTGTTGTACTTTAGCATAAATAAAGTGTAGTATTGGGAAATAAAGTGTCCTTGCAAAACTCAAGTCTGTGGCAAATCAACGGCACCCGCAGCCTTCCACCACCATGTCCTGGTAGTTTTTCAGGACCACTTTCTCATACTCATCCAGATAGAGAAGGGATATGGGGCTCAGGTCTGTGGGCACACAGCAGGCCTTGGGGATATTACCATTCACAGAGTTGACCAGCGTCTGCACAATAGCATGATTGGTGGAGTTCAGGTGGTCCGCCAGAGGGAAAGGACACTCCCCTTGGCAGTAAAAGGCATGGTAGCCTGGTGGGGCCACTATCCAGTCATTCCAGCCCACGTCGCTGAAGTCCACGTAGAGGGAGTGCCTTCTGCAGTTGGCTTTGTGCTTCTTCTTTGGCTTGCCGCTGCGAGCCTGCCGCTTCTCCCGGGAGTGCAGCACGTGTCCTTTGCCGTCGTGGCTGAACGTGACCAGCAGCGGCCTCATCTGAGGCCATGAGTCCTCGCCGTCATGCAGGGACCTGCTGACCCTGACGTGCCTCTTGTAGTCCCCTTCCGCATCACTGGGGTGAACCACCTCCACCACGAAGCCATGGTTGGCGTGGCCCTCTGTGGTCCAGCGCATGATGGCGGGACTTACGTCAAAGCTCTCCCACTTGCTCAGGCTGTGCTGAACCAGCCTGGTGTCCAGGAGTCTTGTGATGTGCTCTTCGCCGTGAAGGGCGGGCTTCATGATCTCATAGATGTTAACGCGATGGTGCCCCGTGCTGTTCTTGCTGCTGCCATTTGTGGTTGCCATGACCTGCTCCCTATAAATCCTTAGCTCTGCTGATGTGACGAACTCCTCAGTGGGGACAGAGCTTAAATTAAAGAGGAATCTCTGAGACGTTTTTCCACCATGACTTAACAACTCCTCTGCAGACTCTGAAAGAGATGAAAATGTACTCAGAACACGTTTGCCTATTTAAAGAAGCAAGTTATACACTTAACTGCATGTTTGACAATATTAGTTTATGCACTAAAAAACTCAACCTACGTCTATGTATGTGGACTGGGTTATTCAGAAAGGTTCAAGTTATCTGCTGATACATATGTTCTTTGAATCACTGTCAGTTCTGCAGTTCTCCAAATAGATGTGTACAGTAGTGAACACTGTGTGACCCCTGGCTCATAAGACAATATTCTTTCAGAATACTGTACTCTTTCAAGCTCATATTTTGATTTGTAATTTCAGTTGGGCTTCTCAAGAAAATTTCTTAGATATCAAAGTCTAAATTAAACCTTGAGGCAGATCCACCAAGACGTCACAAATGTGTTTCAATGGACTTATTTATTTATATTTATAAAGACCCAAAATACTGATGAGTTTACTTGATACACGGTGTATATGATCAAACATGAAAAGCACATGTGATAAATGTTCACTAAATTCGTAATTCTGGCCATATTCTGAGAACACAGTACAGCCACTACATGCAGGAGGTTTTTTTTGTAACACCTGTAAACAGTTACACCTGTTACTTATTTTTGTGTGTGTGTGTGTGTGTGTGTGAGAGAGAGAGAGAGCGAGAGAGAGAGATTGATTGATTTCAGTTTAGGTGCTTCAGGATAGCTTACCATCGTTGTGGAAACTTCTTATTGTATTAGCACGACTGGCGGACCTTTGAGAATTCCTCCAGAGAGAACCTTTCGGTCGACTGTGCTTTTGCTCCGTGTTTGCAGAGTACACGGTGAACAAGTCAATCATATATTGTGGAACGACCGTAGATTTGCTTGGAGTAGGTCTCTGTTTTAGCCCAAACATGCTTAGAAGTCTAAGTTCAAAGGTGTTCAAGATGTCCTCGGACAGTGGCGAACTGTATTTTCGCCGCCCAATTTCGGGAATAAGTCCAGTACAGCCTCCGAGTAACACCTGACCGAACAGCAGTACCATGAAAGCACGCACAGTGGAGTCCATGGTCACGCTCTTCCTGACAGATGGGTAACTTGTCAGTGGGTAACGACGGTATCACACAGGCACAAACCAGCGTATATTTCCATCTCTACTGCTCAGTTTAGTCATTTTACTCTCCCTTACCGTAAATATATACCCTCCATTAATCAGTCAGCTTGACAATTGTTATTTTATATAATATAAACTTAACCTGACGTCTTGCAACAGGAAGAATGGCAGGTAAGACAGTCATAATCCTAACTTTTTCTGATTAACAATTCAAATTGAGATGGGAAGAGTAAACCTCAACCAGCACTCGAATCCAACAAGAAAACTCACTGAAATGCCGACCACCTTTCTGTCCATCAATTAAAAAACTCCACAGAAACATCCAAATAAAAAAACGATCTAAATCCGCAAGAAACTGCTCCAGGATATTGAAAACTAATCGTGCTTTTCAGCGTTTTAGCAACCTTCTTGGTAGGTGTTGTCTGTACAAGTGCCGGCTCTAAGGATAAAGTCCACTTAAACCGGGTGCGCAGCCCACTACTGAAAGTTATGCATCCCGCTTTTTTCCATGACAGATGATTATCAATGAAGTCCTGCAGAACTGAAGTACCGCTGGTTCCCCTGTAACGTCTTTAACTGCTAGAACAACGCAGCGTCCATTTCAGAGCACATCACAGCTGTTCTGCACAAAGCAGAAAGCTTCCAAAACCAGTTTTTGTCTTACATATTTTTTAGATTATATTTGCTAAAAAAAGACGAAAAGTAGTCTAAGAATGGCTTCAAAATTAACAAGCGTGTTGTGAGTATGCAACCCGCTTTAATAATGTATTGGACGTAGCAAGGTGTAGGTCATTTAAAAACAGAAGCTTTCTCCTGCAAACACCGTGCCGTTCACTACCACGTTTGACGTCGGTGCGTATCCTTGTGTGCGATTGTCAACCTGATTGAGCCCGTCGCTCTCTGGAGTATCTTTTTATTACTCAGTGATGTCACCAGCTAACACATCAGCGGCCAAAGAAAAAAACACTCATGCTGTCACAAGGTTTATTAACTTGGTCCCGGTGCTCTTGTTTCCGGTGGTAAATATAAATACCTATTCAAAACAAGATGCTCCTTTGTATTTCCTTTCCTATATCTTTTAGTCTGTGTAACTAATGTAACAACAGTATATGTTAAGATTGCATTAAAGATCCTGACAAGTACATTTTAATTACCAAATTCTAGTGTTGGACTACGAGTGAAGTTTAAACACAGCGCGCCAACCAGTGGAGGAGTCTTGCACACACACACACCCACACCACAGGTAGTGCATAAAGACTGTGATGGACCACGGAACAGTCTGCAAAGCTGAACAAGACATCATTATTTAAAACAAACTTTATTGTATTCTCATCGAAGAAACATCTAGTACTTTTTTATCTACAACCACATTCATCTACTACCATGTCCTCGTAATGCCTGAGAACAACATTATCATTATTGTCGTAATACAGCATGGAAATGGGCGATAACTTGATGGGGACACAGCACGGCTGAGGGGTCTCTGTCGGATCAAACGAATGGACAAGGGTCTGCAAAATGGCGTGGTTGGTTCCGTTCAGGCTCTCACTGAGGGGGAACGGACACTCTCCGTGGCAGTAATTGGCCATGTAGCCCTGTGGGGCGATGATCCAGTCCTGCCACCCAACATCTTTGAAGTCGATGTAAAGGCGCCTGGGTCTGCACACGTTGCTGGGGGTAATGGGTAAATAGTAGGCGCTTCTCCTCCTCCTTGATCTGCACTGATATGGGTTCAGAGATACAACCACTAACGATGCCACCGGTTCTGGGATCTCTATATGACCGAAAGGGTTCGTGCTCATATGGTGACAGTCAATTGAATTGATGCTATTGCTCATCTGAGTGGATTGGAGAACAAGTATCAGACCGTAGTTTTTGCCTGGCTTTCTCCACGACTCTGCCAGATCAGTCAGGTTGAAATTAATAGAACAGTGAGTGTATTGATAGTGAACCGACTGAGAGAACAGCAGTCTGCGGCTAAATTCATGATTCATTCCCTTTAATGTGGGCCTTAAAACTCTGTAGAGGTGCATGGAAAATGCCGGCTGTCCCGCTTTCTGCGACACGCCAAAAAAATCTTGTTTGAACTTAATTTCCAGCTGTGCAAACGAGAGTTGCTCAATGTTTTCGAGCACGGACATGTTGAAAAACAGATGCTTCTCCACACTCGTGAGGCAGTGGTGGTTCGATTCGGAAATCAGTCTACCTGTTGAGATATGATCATGAAATAATAGATGTGGATTAATTAAAATAAAGAAAACATCGTCATGAGGCCTAGATAGGGAGAACAGCGAGACGCTCACCTTGATCTAGGACATATCTCACAATGTTTCCTCTGACTCCGTATTCGGACACAGTACATGGATCCGTTTCCGTAGGTCTTTCATCCGACTTCTTGAAGATTCTCCACAGCAATGAGGGCACAGCAACATGATTTGACGGTTCGGGGCGACTCGAGAGCCCCATTGAACTTAAGAACAGCTGTTCCTGAAATTTCACCTTCTCGGTGTTGATCAATCCAAAGTTGCTACAAAAGTATGCTAGAAATAAAAACTTTAAAATTGCCATACCGAATACCAAAGGTTAACTAGAGCTGCACGTTGTCTAAAAGAGGCCGCCACCTTCTAGTCTATCTGAATGGCATCCTGATAAGTCACTAAAAGCGTAAGGAACAGCACCGAGTAGTCGAGACAAAGACGCGACTAATAGACTGGGAGGTAATTGGATCGATATGCAAATTAGGCGCGCGGCGTATTTGAAGTGCACGCGGGATGTCTGCACGTGACGACAGATAAAGATCCAATTACGCTTTAACCCACGCTTGCTGGATGAGGCATCGGTTTTTACAGTGAAGGCCTAGACGCTGATTAATTAGCCTGTGACATTTATGTTGTCAAGTATATTGTCTCTCACTTGTTTACCCACTTGCACAAAAATTAAGTTTATGCTACATATGCGATGGTTTTGAGTCTAGTCTGAAGACTTCTGTGTGATACTATGATATATTGCCGTTTTTTTTAGAAGAAAGTTCATGTTTACAGCAGACCTCACTGTTATCCTTATGTATAGCCTATATGTTGCATCATTCTGAGGCACAGAAAAACAATGTTGTTCCTAAACACATTCCAAGAGGCAATGGTAAAAAAGTACTGACAAGAAACATTGGACTGATCCATTAGTTTGTTCCCGATAACAGATTCTTGGCTGAACTCTGTGTCTACATTCCAGTCGATGAACAGCACTGAGTGAAAAATACTGAGTTGGAAACAGACCCCAAAGTGTAAGTGAAGCTGAAAGTATGAGTCAGTTATTTGAATCAATATTTAGAAATTGTGTAACATGATTAAACCTACAGGTATACATGTATGGGGGACATTCCCAGTATTGTATGCACCTTAAATTACAATTTCTACTTAATTTTCCCACACAGCTATGTTGTTATTATTAATTTAAAAACCTGAGATATCCAAAAGGTTCTAAATGTCCATATCTGCCCCCGGCATGATGAAGAGATTCCAGTGGCTAATAAGGTGCTGATAAAGTTGTGTGGTGTTTCACAGATACCATTAGAACAAAAGGCACAATAGTCTTAGCAGAGAAGTCAGGGATGAAATATGGACCATCTTAAACATGATATTGTACGCACCTCCTCATTTGTCACAATCACACTTTGTGTATAAAGCTTACTCACGGACTACTATTAGATAGAGTTTCAAATACAGACTTTGCAAAAAAAAAGTTGTGGTCCACATTCATGGATACAATGAATAATACCTGTAAAAATGAATGGGACTTAGTCATGGTCATAATATTTTCTAAGTCTCATGTTTCACTTGATAGGATAATTTATTCTGTCTATCGCAGATTCGACAGTGTTTACTTACTTAATGACTGGACACTGAGAACTTGTGAAATTATATCTCACATACTGGTGCACAGCAGAGTATTAGACATCACTGAGAACCAGCAAGGCCTTGGTTATTCTTATATTCATTGTGTCCTTGCAAGTACAAATGTTAGATACTGTTATGCTCCTAAATATTTGTCTTCTGCTTTTCTTCTTTTCTGTGTTGGAGATATAAGTGATTTGTATGCTGTTTAGTAAATTTGACAGTTTGCTCTTATTAACAAATTTTATACTTCATTAATGAAAGTCTTCCACCAAGCTTGATACCAAGGAAGTCTGGTCTGCTAATGGAGAAGCCATTGCAAATGGATTTTTAAAATGCTTTGTCCACTATTCTAGACCACGATTGCACCCAAGTTTGAACTAAAGGGTTTCCGGTTGTGATCCACTAATGGCAGTTTAGCCATGACTATGCTTATCCATTAACCAAACCCTCTTGCCACACGCCTCTGTTGGATAAGCTTTAGTGTTTCATTCTCCACTGGGTTAGAATAATTTCACCTATGTCAGAGACTCAATAATTCCATATAGAAAAATTCAATCACACAGACACTCAATTTAATCTATTATTTTTTGGCTTATTGTGAGTAGTCAATTACAAATATTTTTAGTCTATGATTCTTTTAAATCTAGATCTACAGAATTAGCCCATTGTCTTTTAAGGTGCAAATTGTAAAAGATAAATGGAACTCTGAACTTTTGGTATTTACAAATTCCAAAGTTCGAATTTGACCTGCCATCTCATGATAGCAGAGTATACAGCCTTACCAATGCATCACTCAATTACAGACTGCAGGTTTGCATGCTAGACATTACACCAATGACACAAACAATCATCTACTGTCTGCCCCCTTAATCAAGGTCAGCCATGGAGGCGGATTAGGAAGACAGCAGCCTCAGTCACCACAGACAAACACTAACAGAACAGAATAAGAAGGAATTCAGCTCAGCCAGATACATCAATCACAGAATTTAGTGGCATGACTGTTTTAGTGTATTATTTTAAAATAAAAAAGCTGGATTAGGATTCTGTTAGGATTCTTTGGATAATGATATGGACAACACACGAATACACAAGGATAAATCTTAATAATCCTTCGCTCCTTTATGGTTGTGGGTGAGGGAGGGCAGTGCTGAAAGAGTAATTGTAATCCTCATTTGGAGAGTCCCTGCTGAGGCTCACTTTTACAGTCTACTCTGGGTTCATCTGCCTGCTAGTATTTTTATGCCAACAATGGCACAATAAGTGATAAAGGGGAGTTTTTGAATGAATATCCAGATAAACTGATACGCAGGAAGGTCATGTAATAACTTATATTGAAATTCTGTTGCATTATGTAAGGCTTTTGGGCATATGATAAACCCACAGTGTATGGGTTTATTATTATATGGTATACAGTGTATGCAATTATTAATACCAACCCCATTTAATTCCAGTGACAATTTAGAGAATCCACTGCAAAGCTTGATCACTGTGGAGCCAGCGATGCCTGGTTGGTTGAGGCATAACTGCCTTTTCCAGTTTATTGAGGGTACCTCATAGCTGTCTTTGAGTAAACAATATAGGGTTAGCTCAATTTAAACACTTTAGATGTAGGATGTTAAAAACAAATGTATGTGTGGGCAGTGTTTCTCCTTATGAGTCTCTTGTAATGTGTCTGCCTTTGATTTTTAAATTATTTCCTACTTTGGACTATTTGCATTCTGAAATTTCTCAAATCCACAAAAAAAAAATCATATTTTTGACAGGAAATAATTATGGCTTAGATTTAGTCTGTCTAATACTCTATTGAACATTAATATTATCTCTAGCCAAATGAAACTCTTTGAGCTTTTTTGCTGTACTTGGCTGCCATACTTATTTCATAATGGCGTTGCTAATGGTCCTACATTCTAGTTTATGACTGCAACATGTTTTTCTATTGTCATTAGTAATTGTTCGGTTTGACCTCACAAAGATATGTTCAACAAATAGGACGCTGCAGTAAATACGATATTTGGTATTACAGATAAAAGGAAATATTTTAATATTAAGGTAATTACCTAAGGTAAATATTAAATATCATATATAAATTTATTAACTGCAGTTTGCCTGTAGTGTAAATCCTACTCTTTTCATTTCCTAAAGTGGATAAAAAATGTTCACAATTAAGAGCATTTCATTTTCTTTCTATGTTCCACACATTCTCCTCTCAGTGGGTTTTTGGTACACTAAGGAACGGTGGCTTCTTAGGCTGAACAGAGTGATGCAAGAGTCACAAAACGATTTTGAAAAGCAAGACTCAAAATGCCCTGCTCTGCCTGTACAGTTGCAGCAGCCCTGTTTCTGGAGCCTGGGGAACATCTTACCTGTAGGGGCTGGTCTGCTTCGTGCTGAAGGAGAAGGCTGGATAAGCAATCTGTATTTCACCAGTTGGCATAGCTAGAGGGCTAAGCCACACGATATATGCAAATGTCATCAATTACTGCAGTTTGAGCTCTGACTGTCCAGTCAAATTTTTTGAATATAGACATAACATAATAGAAATACAAGCAAATGCTTAATTTGATTGATCATTTTCAGCAGTTAACAACATTTCCCCAAATATTTTTTCCTGCTGAATGTGCATTCTGAATATTGTTAGAATGAGCCAGACAAAGTGATAATTTCAAGTACAATATTAAAATTTTACCACTGAGTTTTCTGTTTCTCAGAACCTTCAGAGCTGAACCCAGCTGCTGTAAATTCTGGTTGAACTTCAGCTTACTCGTGTGCCCATAGGTGGCAGTGCGTATACATCTGCTGGTTTCCACACGTCACAGAGGAAGCGTTCGGTCTGTCCATCGGTGACGGCATGCCATCCGGACCAGCCACCGCACGGTCACGTGCTCGGGCACTTGCGGCTCTGAGACTGCTGTCCAGAACTGGCCAGTGGCGACTGCTTCAAAGGCAGATGCGGCTGCACAACGTATGTGCTTTGGTAGACTGTACTTATTGGGAAGATAGTATTTATAAGCTTCTGCGGCATAGCGTTTACAACAAAAACTCAGTCTTGTTTTGCTGCTAAATGGCAGTTCTCGTCACTGCAAGGCCATGACGGTACGGGGAAGTGGCCGGGTGTGACAGTCCTGTTCAGCAGGACCGTCCTGAGACCAGCCCAACATCCCAGCTGGCTTCAGCACAGATGCACAGGAGCTGCTGAGAGCATTGCACACATTCCCCTCTAATTGTACACTTGTTGCCTTCAAAGGATAGAAGCTGTAGTCTAGATTCAAGGAATCTGGGATACAACAATAAGCCACACATCCGTCCAGCCCAAAGCCACGGACTATTTAAAGATGCAGTAAGCTGTACTTTTGATGCCACTAAATAAGGCACCCACCCTTCCGCTACGCTACATATTGGAAACAGATGCTGCTGGTTGTGATGCTCAGCTAAATTCTGTGAACTGTGATTTTGTTTTCGTACCCTTGCAGTGTGAGCCTTATTTACAAATGCTTGTAGTAAATGTCCAAAAAAAGTGCAATACAAGAATCAGTGATTGGTTGTTGCAGTGTGCAATCTCCAGTCACCGCCTGATATACTGAATATGTATGCACAAACAATAATTTGATGAATCTGGGAACTGTTTGTGATGGAAAAAATTAATGATGCATAAATATGCAGTACAAATATACTATAGTTTCTCTGAAAATTAAGAAATCCTAAAACACATCTTGGAGACCAGAAAAAAAAGAAATGAATGACATGATTCATCAAACTACTTACCCTCAGCACTTCAAACACAGGATAAGAGGTCATGACCTAACAACTCTGAGTAGGTACTGATAATTCCTCATTTCACTAAGATGGAAACTGCTGTGTAACCTTATGCTAGCTCCAATTTTCTTCTCCCATTTAAGATGAGAGTGTAAGATAGATGCTTTGCCTTTATGTGGCCCTATATGTACTACGTGTCATGTGCTCAGCCTCATTAGAGGACTACTGTTCAGTCCACCTCTACAGCTCAAGTGTTAAAAAGATGTCTGATCCAACTTCTTTTTTTTTAGAATTAGAATGCTTCAAACTATGTATGCTTATGCTAGGTCAATACAAATTCTGTGTGATTTTTAAATCAATGTCTGCAAAGTGTCTACTTAAAACCTGCAACCTTGAAACTCATTAGATATGATTGTTTATCTCTGTTGACAACATTTATTGGTGTCAGAAAACAAGTAAATTTTTTTTCTCCAGGTGAGGCTCTGTCTGTGGAGCTGGCCACTCCATTACGCCATGTTCATATTTAGCCCAGTGTGTTCCTGTTGCAGTGGGATGAAAGGGAAGAACTGAATATGAAGCAAGGATATAATCATCGCTGGCAGTGCAGCGAGTGATGCAACCCGTTTGAGGATTTACAGGCTGGCATGTGAAGACATGTTCTATGCTGAAGTCCAGAACAGAGTCTGGGAGATGAATCCAGAACTGAGTCCAGAAGTCTAGAAGAGGAGTCCAGGACAGAGTCTAGAAGAAGAGTGCTATAGTCTGTTGCCAACTGTGCATGTGAGCACACAAGATGCAAACCTCCTTTGGTTTATTCTTAACACTGTACAAATGCCATAAAATGAAGGCAACTTTTGAAGAATGAATTGAAAACTCATGCCATGTTGCTGTTTGGAATATGCTACAGTGTGAAAGGGACAGAAAACACAACAAAATATGACTTCAGCAAATTAGTGTCAGGGAAAAGATTATCTTATCAATCCAATTACATTTTAATCTAATTAAATTATTTAAAATACACTACCAACATACATTTTGGAATAAAAAAATTTGTTGCTTATATGTGTGAACATTTGTGTTAAAAAAAAAAAGTTGAAAAGGTGAACAAAAATTGAGAAATGCATGTTGTGCAGCTATATCAATTTCTATATATAGAAATAGATATAGCTATATCCATTAATATTGCGTATTAATATACGCAATATTAATATGCATGTAACTGATTTCTGCTCTAGATTTGCATCAGAAAAAGCAACAATAATAACTAGCATAACAGGATCAATTGTTATCACCCATTCCTTCTCAGGCATTACTGCAAGAGGTGTATTTCTTAAATGTAATCAGCTTTACATTGGAGAGACCAAGAGAAGGCTTGCTGAACATTGTCCAAACACTTTAGAATGAAGGATTTGATTTTAAATGATCTGATTTAAACATCTACATAAACTGACTTCACCTCCTAGAACATCCTGAGCACTTTGCTTGCACAGCTGATAAAGGACCTCCGTCTAAAATGTCCTGTTTCCCTGGAAACCTTATATACATATAGTAACGTGTATGTCTAATATCTAAAATAAAAGGACAAAGGACAAACACACACTCTCTGACATCCCAAAGGGTTCTTTGTTGACAGGAAAGACTGTGGTGATACGCATCGCTCTGCGTGAATGGTATGACTTACACTATCCCTTCTGCACTTCACACTGAAACAGCGTTCTCATAATGAATAGAGGATTAAAATGCAAAAAGGGGAAAGTACGTCTTCTTCAGCAGGCTCTGAGCATGCGGTGGCTTGCAGACCCGCCGCGCACGGCACGGCAGCCCTTCCGCGGCAGGCGCACGTCTGCGCCACTCGTTTTCTCTCCGTCTCTCCGGTTTCTGCTGTGTGAGAGGCAGGTGCCTGTGGCCTTGGGCTGCTGGGAGCAGAGCCAGATAACTTTGTTTAGAAAGACAATAGGCCCGGTGAGCGCTCATATTACCGAGGATGCAAAATAAGACGCCGTGGAGCAGAGGCCTTCCCCGTTCTGCCCATAAAAACAACCTGTAGCCTAACAATACTGTTATTATGGAGGGACTGCATGCTGCTGGCTTGCTGATCACAGGTGGTCATGTTAATAAAACTCCTCATCGGACTGTGTTGATTCATGTCCTTCTCCAGACTGTGCTGTAAAGATATAAATCTGCAGTGTTGAACCAAGGGTCATGACCTCCTAACTCCTTTCTGAACTGCTTTTTTAAAATCCACTCAGCACTGGTTTAGAAGGTCTCATTGAGACTGGATCTAAAGGCCTAATAAGAAGGATCAACTGGGTTCTGCCACACAGTAGATGCTCTGCTGGTTTGACAAAGCACTTGTCTAATGGCTGCTAACAATTAAGTTGGTAGGTACTTCCTGTGTAATTATTAACAGCACAGCATAAAGGGGTCACCTGAGTCACTGTACCCTTCATAAATGTGCTGTCAGTTTTACCAGTTAAGTACGTTGGCACACACCTTGATTTTAGCATTTACATACGGAACCAGTTATTTGGTCAAATGTCCATAGCTGCTGATGTGGGTTTGAAATGTTGAACAATGCTGCCCTCTTGAGTCAGCAAAATATAAAAATACATTCGCTCTAGTTTGATAACATTCAGAGGGCTTGATTCACATGCGTATCTGTATTTGGTGAAAGTTCAGTGGCTCTCTCCTCAGTTGTTAATGCGGAAGGAGATTTCAGGAATAAACAGTTTACAGTGAATCAAGGAGGGCAAACAGGGAGGGGCAGAACAAGTTTGGAACAGTGAACAGTTCAATAATGCAAAAGAGCTTGAAACTTAAGACCAAAGTTTCACAGATCTTTGCTGCAAATGTCTTTTCCTATTCTACTATGTCAGGGTTTTCCCAGCACTTTGTCACACCCTGATCTTGGCAGTTATATCCTACAGACATGGTTCTCTGCAATGACTGAAAGACAAGAAGAATTTGGGTCTCGTGCCTAAAGCTCACAGAGACTTCAGAGAAACTCAGTGCCTCAGTGAGTCACACATAAACATACCTCCACCTCTATAAAACACGCCCTCATTAGATTACTCACAAGAGAGGTCATGCATTACTGATGACTTTTACAGATAACATTTACAAAGCGCATGCCATTTTAGTAAACATTGCCCTGTCTGTAGCAATTTGTCCAAATTTAATTTAGTATTTACTAAAAAATATATACATAAGCAAATATTAATACTATTATAGTAAAATAAAATCTGGAATTATTTGTGTGTGTGTGTACAATGCGTACACAATGAAGGACTTGCAGAAGGCAGCATGTCTCAGACTCAAATAACCTTATTTATCTTCTGACACACTCACAGCTCATAGCACTATGACGAGACAGAAAATACAGTCGCACCCCCCAGCAAAAAAAATGAGAGAAGAGATTCTCTAGTAACTACATTAAACACACCATTAATGCTCTAATACTACGCTAGAAGTTACTAATTTTAACAGTTCAACAGCAATGGGGAGTAAATACGGCAGTTTACGCTCAGAGCATAGTCAGCAGTGCCTGATGGGAGAAAGACGCCATGCCCCGCTGCCCCCGCCCCCCCTCACACACACACTGATCTGCAGGAGTTTCGCCACTATATATATATATATATATATATATACATAGATATACATACACACACTATTCGCTCATATACACAAGTATTCACTCATCTATCCAAATTATCGGTATTGGATGTTCCAATCACTTCCATGGCCACAGGTGTATAACATTAAGCACCCAGGAATGCAGACTGGGCACCTTCTAATTCTTTTGAAGTGCAGAGCATTCAGCTTTGTTCAGTGTTTTACACACATTGTACAGTATAAATGCCATTCAAGCAGCCTAGTCAGTTACATTTTTGCTACAAGGGTGTCTGGGCAATAGGTGGAAGTTATAAAATTACATTTCTGTCCAACTTCAGTGCTATGCGACATTACAAAGTCTAATGTACTACATGTCCATCAGCCTTTAGAAAGTCCTTTAGTGTACTGGTGTGCCTTCATGCAGAGACATGACTGATTTCATGGCATTTCTGAATCGGTTGTGTTACAGAAGTTCATCACAGTGGGCTGTCGGCAAGAAATACAGTAGTAGTAGAGTGGTGTGAGCGGGCCGGGCATGGCGCCTCTCCTCCCCCACAGCCGAGAACGCTGTGGACGTGACTCACGTGCTCACCAGCATCATCACCACGTGACTCACGTTTTCACCAGCATCATCATCGCTCATGCCAGTACCGCCGTCGCTACCCCTGCCTTCGTCTCCTGCACTGAAGTTATGACACACGATGATGCCTTACAAAATTGCTAGAATGGCCCTGGCTCATGAGATTAACTCAAGATTACACACAACCCAGACTGCCAGGAAACACACCCATGGCAGAATCAGAAATGATGAACTTATCTGTCCGTATACAGCATGATTGGCATCCCGCAACTAACGGCAGGCTGAAGCTCAGGCCGAGCCCCTTCACGACTCTATTGACATCTCATCTTCCTCCTTCAGCGACTGTTGAAGCCTCCTCCTCCCAGCAGAACAGCAGAAGATTGGGAGTATGTGGCTCGTCCATCACGCACGAGCTGAACCACACACGAGCTGACCCACACATGAACTGACCAACACGAGCTCAACCACACACGATCTGGCCCACACAAGCTGACCCCCACACGAGCTGACCCCCACGAGCTCAACCACACACGATCTGGCCCACACAAGCTGACCCCCACACGAGCTGACCCCCACGAGCTCAACCACACACGATCTGGCCCACACAAGCTGACCCCCACATGAGCTGACCCCCACACGAGCTGACCCACACACGAGCTGACCCACACGAGCTCAACCACACACGATCTGGCCCACACAAGCTGACCCCCACACGAGCTGACCCCCACACGAGCTGACCCCCACACGAGCTGACCCACACGAGCTCAACCACACACGATCTGGCCCACACAAGCTGACCCCCACACGAGCTGACCCCCACACAAGCTGACCCACACGATCTGACCCTGGCCTTCACAGCCTGCTCTCTTCCAGCTAGCGTGTCCAGCATTGCATTTTGATTGCTGCTTTCAGAACGAAATGTCTTAACATGAACTGGAACATTGTAGCGAAGTGTCAAGTATATGATTGTGTGTTATGAGGTGTCAACAGATTGAATGAATGTGCAACATAAGGAAACACATCCAGCAGTTCTGCAGCAGAGGCACACTGTGTTATAAAGTATTATCATAATAGCTTGGTGTCAACAATATTCATATGGTCCTTGTCATATTCCTTGTATACTAAAAGAAACATTATTTTACAGAAGAATTCTTCAATTACGGTTTACATCATTTCGAAAACAGGCTGTAACTCCAAATAATTATCTAGTGAAAAGGTTCTGTATTACTATAAAATTATTAAAATGCTAAGCATATTTTCAATCATAACATAGCTATCAGGTGATTTTATGGCATTCAAAGAAAACAATGTTGCCAATATTTCATGAAGGGATATTTCAGCACCCCTTTGTGGACAGATACTGAAGTTACAGCTTCATCCACGAGGTAAAGGACCAAACAGAGCAAGATGAAATATAGGAATGAAAATCTCTGATTTTCATTCTGCAAGGCAATTTCTGCAGTTACACACATAGTCTGTGTTCCCTGAGTGTGGGGCTGAGTGGCTTTGGCTGTAAGTGATCCAAGTGGTTCATTACCAGACCTTCCATATTTTTTGGTGATAACTCAAGGAATGACTCAAGCAATGATAATGTGGGTCTGAAGTCAATTTTTATACATAAAACGGTTGTGGTGATTTTATAGAGGTAAAAAAGACATTTCACAGAGGTATGGACAATGTCTTGATCAGATCTATTAGACAGTTGTTGTACAACAAAATATCAAAATAATTTGATTCACTAAAATTTCAGTTACTTGGACAACAGTACCTCATCATGTTTCCAGTATGTACACAGACTGGTCAATCAAATAATATCCATCCATATTTCCCATGAAGCAGGGTCTGGTTGCATCACTGACAGTACTACTACTTTATGTTGTTCAAGATTTCGATGGTTTTCCTGCCATAATGATAGTAGCTGTAACCAGATGCTACAGTTGTCAGTGCAGTGACATACCTGTAAATAAAGATTAACAGTATGAGACAATGATTTGCACGTGCACACATGGACGCACACACAAATATTGAAAACATAAATTAATGTATCAATATTTATATTTGGGGATGTAATGGCAAAAACAAAACAAAGATAAAACCATAATGAAAACAAAAAGATTTGGCATACAAGATCTGAGAATTCAACCTAGCCAGTGTGAAAATCCATCATATGTTAAGACAGTCAGTACTTAGACAGTGGGATTATAGCCTACGTACCACAGCAAATGCAAGAGAACACTGTCAGTGTAGTGGAAGATTGGGGAAGCAAGTGATGCAGCCACCAGAAACAGCTGCATCGCAGTGTTGAACTGCAAAAAAAGGAGAGATTTCTACAATCATCTGTTAAAGCATGGATCTCAATATTAATAAAGAAGAGTGATCTAGACAGCTGCCATCGATGACTTCAACTGAGAAAGCCCAATTACTACCATAAAAACAAAGACGGAGACTGCAAATACAAGAGGTACCGGTGTGTAAATTTAAATACCTATGAATACCACATTAAATACCTTGCTTATAAGTGTAGGCTTAAGCTGGGCAGTAGTGTAGCATGGGTTGAAAAACTTGCTCAGAGTTACCTGGTGAGAGAAAGACTAGTTCAATGGCCAACCAAGATCTTAAAGGATTGCATGAAGAGGCTGAGAATGTTGTGCTTCATATAATTTACAAAAAAATATATGTATTAGAGCAACGATTATGCAATGTTTTATTTCAGTTAAGGTAATACATCGTACGTACCGGAGGAGTAACCGTTTTGTAACGGACATAAAAAACTGCAGCAATCAAGGCCACGTCCCTGCACAACACCAGTGCAGTGAGCGGAACTAGAAAACAAAACATTACAAAGAAGAAGCAGTGAGAAAATGCAGTGAAAAAACACCACTGGATATGTGCATCTTGCTATGTCTATGGTCAGACTATTGTTTTATAATTTCAGAACAAACTACTGAAAGGTGAACTTTTCATGATCAGAATTATTATTTTAAATAGCCATTATTAGTTCTAGATGTCTCTATGAGCTAAATGTTAGGGTCAGTTGACTGTTAAGCACACTTAATGTTTCTCAAATTGAAGGACAAAGGTTACTTACCTGGGATGAGCTGTGCATATGTCAGACTGATGTACAAGACACTAATAAGGATCTTATCAGCCAGTGGATCCAGGACACTGCCCAGAACGGACTTCTGCTTAGGCCAGTTTCGAGCAATGTATCCATCCAGCTGTATCATGAGAAGACTTTCATTATCAGGAGCAGTATCAAATAAAATCAATAATCAAACGTACATTTCCCAATCAAAAACCATCACATTTGTTTATACAATATACATGCATGACCTCATCTTCTCACCAAGTCAGTTGCTCCAGCAAAAACAAACAGTCCAAGTGAGGCATGGAAGTGCTGCCCGATGACCAGGTACGCCAGAGCAGGGGACAACGCCATTCTAGCCAAGCACAGAATGTTGGGAATTGTCCATGGGTTTTCATACTATAAGAAACAAGACAACCTGCATGAATGCAACATGATAATGGAATAAAGCTAAACGAAGATAACAAACTTACCAGCTCTTTAAACTGCCCTCCCTTCGATAGAGGAGGAGGAGAGGAGAGTTGGGCAGTTTCAGCATCCCTTGCATCCTTATCCAGAGACTTGTGTCCATCCGACTGTCCTGGTGTTGTGCAGTATCCCTTTGACCCCAAGTGTGTTCCTATATTACCACCACTGCTCAAAATACGGGCCAAGGTTTGTGTCTCAAAGTTGTAAGTACAGCTATGGAGCTTTGGTTTATGTATTGAAAAGCGGCTTCCTGTCACAGCTGTCCTTGTCCACACATGTCCCGGTCTTGCTGGACATGTAAACTCTACAACTTTGAGGATTTGTATACATTTGGACCGATGTCCAGGACAACAAAACTTAGTTTTCAATCTTTGAAACGATTTTGTCTCTGTTGTGGCATGCGTGGGCTGAGTTTTACAGCAGGACAGTAAAGAGGAGCCGTCATGTCCCCCCCAGGACTCTTGGGATCTCGTTGCGATATTGAAACTCAGCCGCGCTACGTGCCCTCTCGCACAACTTAGCAAGTTGTTTTTGCAAACTGTTAAGAGCATGTCTAATGTCAAATTAAGACGTCTTCTCATAAATCATGCCGTATAAATCTTATTTTGTTTCATTTGCCATTTTGTAAATACACGCTTGTCCTGATTTCTTCTATTCGTATAGTCCGACACATTTCACACAAGTCCAACGTGTTTCATTCTGCCGTATTCCCGGAACCGATTTTACGACAGTCGTAAGAAAAGCGGTCAAAGATATAAGTGGCTTTAATTTATAATGTAGTTAATTTTAAAATATTTGAAAGATAAGCTTTTGACGCATCATTGGTTTAATACTTTATGGAACTGTAGTAAGCTAACTCGTTTGAAATTAATCCTAAAAAGAAGCAAAGCAAAACAAAAAAGAAACTCGCGCATGCGCATGTTTATTGTAGCATTTTGGCGCATGTGATGACCAATTTAAAGATACATGTATACAATTTACTTTTTCCATATTATGAATTGATTGGCGAAAGACAACGCAATATAACTCCGACATGTACAATTTATTTTCCATTACTGAAAAGAAAGTAAAAATCAAATATTATAAAGAATAGTTCTTAAATTTATATAAATTTGTCTTTCTGGATATGCATACATGTACACAAACTATCAAACTGTACAATAAATAATTTAATTGCCATATTTTCATTTAAGTAAGCACAGTAAAAAATCTATTTCAATGAAATTACAAGTTATCATATAAATCAGGAATATATACAATTATACTTTTGTATTTTGAAGGTTCCATTCAAATGGTTTGGAGTTGATATGTTCTCTGTCCTTTCTTTAGCAGGTAACCTTGTTCATTGAGTGCGCTGATAAAACCCTCAAAATCAACAACCTGAAAGGCATTGTAAGAATAAGTAAGAAAGCCACTTGTTTAGAGCTGTTCACTGCAACATGAATATGTTTTGTCACCTGAATCTGGAGTTGTTTGGCCAGCTGTCGCAGCTCTTGTGACTCAAACAAGGTTTTATGTGTGCGCTCAGCGATTTGGTTCAAGGCTGCAACAAACTTCTTGACTTTGGATCTGTTGCTCATGCCAGACCCAAGCTGAGACCGATCAAAGTCCAGCCGCCCAAATTCATCAGAGTAGGTATCTGTCAAACTAACCAAAACACCAGAAGAAAGCAGTTAACACAGAACTATTGTATTACAGCTATTATGACAAGAGGGGCAAGTAAACTGTGGTGCATGCTTCCAAACAAAATCTAATTCAAAATGTATGGTTATTGTGCAATAAGAAAAAGTATGTCCCTGATAAAGAATAAGGATAACTGGTAGGTTAAAGCAATCTATTCTTTCCTATTTTTATTTGTTACTGATGTTAATTGGCAACTCCACTCAATAGCTTCAGTATGTGAAATAAGGAATACAAGTTCAGCTTGTGGGTTATCTGTACATGGTACTCCACATTTACCCATGTATGATCACTAGGGGGCTGTGGTGCACACGTGCCCAGAGCGGTGGGCAGCCCTAGCCCGGTGGCCGGGGAGCAGTTGAGGTTAGGTGCCTTGCTCAAGGGCACCTCAGTCATGGCCTCAGGCCTGGGAATTGGTTCTAAAACGGGTTCCCTAACCACCAGACCATGACTGCCCCATTATGGTGCAGAACAGCGGTGTCACCTGTGTTTCATAATCTCCACCACATCTTCTGCATCACTTTGCGTAGCTTTCTCTCGAAGTTCTATACGTGCCCTTGCCTTGAGAGTGAAAAGGGAACGTGAGCAAAACTATGCACACAGGTACTCGGAAAAAACCTCCCAGGATGAGGCAGACACCGTGAGTGCACGGACTGTTTCAGAAGCGGTCTGCACATCCGGCTGCACATCATTACCTCGGTGAGTCGGATGAGGGACTCCAGCTGCCGGGTGGTGATGGGTGTGCTGTCAGCCGACTGGTTCTGTTTGCGGAGCTCCAGATAAAAGTCCTGCAGCACCTTCGCAGCTTCAGCGGAGAGACTGGGCAGCACATAGTGTCGGGCATAGCCCACATACTTACGGAGGAGCTGGTGAGGAACTGGGTCGAAGTTCTCCCCAGGATGCACCTAAGAATAAACAAACACAATATGAGTGACAGTAATGATGTTCAGTTATGATCAGTGATAGTTTCAAATACATACACCCACAAAACTAGAAGCTAGTTACTATATTATATTACCTTAAGTCTATCTGCGAGAGGCTGGTCTGATGGGATCTCCAGAATGGATATGTTAGACTCCTGTGTGCAGTTCCTGGTGACTGCCGCACTGCTAACTATGCCTTTTTTCCCCGCACGTATAGCCATGACGTGCTCCGACAGCATGTGGTCATGGTCCTCATTGGGAGTGTCCAGAAGGATGAAGACCAGATCAAATCTGGATAATAAGGCACTTCCCATTCTGCCATGTTAAGAGGGAAACCTTCAGTGTGCACTTGCAAATGTTTTTGCCCATTTCAGCCAATTATCAATAGTGTGTATTTATTTATTGATTATGGGTAAAACAAACTTACTTGAGGTTCTCAGACACAGTCTTTGCCTTATTGTAATGACCTCCCACCGGATTGGCCGCTGCGATGATGGACGTCCGTGCGGGAAGAGTGCACACAATGCCAGCCTTGGCCAGGCTGATGCTCTGCTGCTCCATAGCCTCCAGCAGGGCCTGGTGCTGATTCCCCATCTTATCAAACTCATCAATGCAACAGAGACCTAGACACAGACAAGGTATGAGAATTCCACAGGAGCTGAATGTTGCATTTGTATGCAACTGTATCCGAGATCTGTGGTGTAAGCAGATACCATGATCTCCTAGCACTAAAGCTCCAGCCTCCAGAGCGTAGTCTCCTGAGCCGCTGTCTCTGGACAGAGACACCGTCAGTCCTGAGGTTGTGGTGGTGTTTCCGCACACATAGATACCACGTGGGGCAACATTACACACTGCCTGTAGACACCAAAAGGAAACATTACAGGCCCATCCAAACATACTACACCGAATACTTAGACAAACCCTAGTTTTAAAATCTAGATGCTAGAGAGCCGTAGAGGTATAGAAAGTGTGTACCTGCAACATTTGACTTTTGCCAAGTCCAGGATCTCCTACAACAAGTACATGTGGGTCACCTCGTATAGGGATTCGGTTCTTATCATCCACATACTTCTGACAGCCTCCAAATAGAGCAAGAGCTAATCCTGCCTTAACAAGCTAAACGGACAAAGCAAAACAGTAATTAATCAGCATAGAGAAACTTTTACTCACATAAGTAACTAGAGTACACTATAACACTTACCAAATGCCCATAGATGGCAGGACAAAGAGAACTGCAAAAAATGTTGAAACAGTTAGAGGTATTGATGAAAATCAGCAAATAAAGTACCATTTCTGATACTGCAGATTTGCCCTACATGACAACAGTCATAAAGTTGACAATAGTTAGTGGGCAAACGTCTGAATGTTCCTCACTTGACAATTAACTTTAAAAGGTCCTCTTGGGCTTGTATCTCCTGGATAGCGTAGAGGTCTTTGAGGGAGAACTCTACGGATGCCCCTTGCCCCTCTGGTTCAGAAGCAGATTTACTTTTTTGCCCTTTTGAGTTACTAACAGAGTTCGCCTCAATATACAGCAGGAACATGCATCTGTCCTTCTTATTTCTTGTAGTTCCTATGAAAAATATCAAACAAACAGCATATTTTAGTCAAAAATGTATGCAAATTGTTATTTACCAATGAACATTTTCTTGTCTGTGAAGTATCTGTTGCAATACAAAAAAGAAACAAAAACCTAATCTAATTTGTCTTTATTAGATGCATACTAGATCATTTAATGAAGATTTAGATATACTATGACATTAAAAAATGATGTATTACTGTTGGAGTTTTACTGAGCCAGTGAAATGTTGTGGTCAGTAATATTTTAAATACTGACAAGTTTTATTGGTGCTTTGTTCAACATTTCTAAATTTGCAAACAGGCATTAAGGCACCTTCCTCGTTGGACACTTTGATGACTCCTGTGATGGTGACCATGTCTCCTGGCACACAGCTGTCCACCAGATCTTGGGTGAGCTCACACTCGATGGTGCGTGGAATACGTCCTGATTCACGCTGATCATCTGTCGTTAGCTCCTGCACCCTGAGAAGTGCATATTGACTATTTTGCATCAAAGAAATATTACATGACTTCTGTGATTGCAATAGGATATTACAGAGGTATCCTAGACAAAGCATCCTAAACCCAACCCCAATTCTGCAACTCAAACATAGGTACATAAATAGCGACCAAAAGGAGGAACTTTTTCCTGTATCATACATATCAAACAGGAACAGAAGTGTTCATTTTTACAAGCATCAGCATCTTACTTTATAGTCTGCCAGTCGACAGTGAGAGTCAGTGGTGAACTTCTGTCAGGTGTGAATGATCGACCACGGCATTCTCTCTGCAGACACTGCTCAAAGAAATCAAAGAAATTAAATCACTCTCTCCAATATCTGGAGGTACAGCAACAAAAAAAAAAAAAAAGAAAACAATGGTATTGTTAAATATATGCAAACAATTAAAATTATACAATTTTAAATGTTAAAATTATACAATTTTAAATGTTAAAATTATACAATTATAATTGTAAATGTGTCTTATATTTGGGTGTAAGTCAGTTACATATCATACTTCAAAATGTTGATAATAATGTAGCTTCAACCACACTGACTATGACAAATTATTGGCCAGTTCAAATGAATATTTTAGGACCAAGTTCAGCAATTGACATGGCTTCATGCATTGAAAACCAATGAGAAATGTTTCTTCACTTACAACCCACAATGTACTCTGTGGGCAGAAGCCTGGGCCAAGCATCACATGAACGTGATTACCTTAGATGGAATAGTGTATTTCCCATCAGGCAAAGTCAGACTTTGAACGTCTCCACAGCTGTTACAGACGAAGGCCATCTTACTGCAGAGGGGCTTGATATTGCTTACTCTGACCACCGTCCCTCTGACAGCTACATATTTGCCATAGAAATTGGCTCTGAGCATCTTAAGTGGGGTCACTGGCTCATAGTTATAAATTCTAAATGAACAACAACAAAAAAATACCATTGTATCAAATATCACTTCAACACTACTAACATCAAACTGTAATTGGAATAAAGAACATAAATGCAGACATTATATAACAAAACTGCTCTCTGCAATATGTTCGTTATAGCATACTCTTGGCATACAGAAGTCTAACAAAACAAAACAAAATTATTGTATCACACAGCTCTGACATAAGCTCCTCTTTAGGGAAAAATGCACCCAGTACTAATCACAAAGCTTTATTTGTCCAGAATAGAAAGTCTGTAAGTCTGGTTGCTGGTGTAGAACAGGACGTGGACCAAGCTATAACAATAACCCTACACTTATCTACCTCTGTACCATGATGGAAGTTACTCTGGATATGAGCATCTGCCCAATGCCCAGTGTAAATGTCCAAGCACACATGTTCTACCTAGCACTTATGTGTGGGATGTTGATAATAGGAGTTGTGCCTGTAGGTAGCCCTTCCTGGACTTGTAGTTCATCAGCATGTCTTTCCAGATCCTTTGTCAACACCTGTAACATAAACAGTCCTGAGAGACATTTTGGAAGAGAATCTTATGGTTCCATTTACATTCTGTAGATGGCCTACTGATGCACGGTGAGCCATCAGTCGGGACAAGTGATGAAGGTCAAGCCCTCACCTGATGAATGGCTAAGCCCAGGCAGTCAAGCGTCTTTTCAGGCATGTCTCTGAGCTCACGGGACAGGTCAGGTACAACTACAGAAATCTGTTCGTTCAAAAGCAGGTCTTTGTAGTCCACCAAAATGCTACCTTTTCTTTCAATTTCATCCTGTTGAGAACAAGACAAATTTTGTTTTTTTTTTTACTTTTACTTTTACGTATACATGTCAGGAGCACTTAAACATGTGTGGAGACTACACTTGATGTGTACCTTGTCATAAAGATCAATTTGTGATGTGAAGTACTGTTCAAATGCTTTTATTTTCTCAACATAGGGCACAGATTCAACAAAACCTATAAAAAGACAAAAAAAAACATTTAAATGGCATAAAAACAGACATTTTAGTACACATAAAATAATGAAACTCATATCATGGTCATGCAACAAACAATATTTGGCATTTAATTGTAGTAGCATAATATACAAACCTTCAGAAAAGTAAAGCCTCCATCCTTTGTAAGGACATGCAATATCAAGTGTTACTTGAGTTACACTTGACACAGGTGAAGCAAACTCTACACCTGTGCAGGTAAGACAAGTCATTAACTACCATAACACCTCATTACAGAACACATGAACCTTTACAGTTAATCTAAGTAAAGTCCTCTCCACAAATATCTAAATGTACAAAACCCTAAGCCCATTATTATTAACAACAAGCATGAGTTACCCAACTTTAAACCCTCACCGTGCTGCGTGCTGTTACCCCTTCCTCTTCCCCAAGGACGACCTCTCCATCCTTGGTTTCGTCCTCCCTTCCAACCTCTTCCTCTCCAACTACCCCTTGCGCCAGACTTCCAAGAACCAGAACCAGAACCAGAAGCACCGTCTCCCCTCCACGAACTTCTCCCTGCACCGTTCATATTCCACCCTATGCTACCCTACCTAGCTCACTGACTACTGAACTAACGTTAGCCAACTATCCAGCTAGTTACCTAGTTAAAACGGCAAATTTCCTATGGTTGCTTGCTTAACGATTCATAGCTCATATCATGCAATTAAACAAACACAATCATAATTTATAACTAGACATTTCGTCTCAGTCCCTCTACCTTTCGCGTATTTGTGTTTACATCCTGAAGGACTTCAAGTTTGGCGGGACATGTACGTCATTTCCTGTCATGCGTAAAAGTAAAAGTCTTTTCGGTTTATAATTGGTCTGTTTATTTATTTTCCACTTTGATTCATAACTATCTACATTAATCCTAACTATAAATATAACAAAATAACATTTAGAGTTATTATGCGATAACAGGTTTCGTTGTCGCAAATTAACTCTAAATTGCGGACTCTTAACCGAAGGCTGGCGCACCATCGCATCGTAAACGACACCGAGCTCTCATCAGCACCAGAGAGCGGACGGACATCATCTGTCATTTTAGGTCGGATCCATACACCGCCGCCACCAGCAGCACAATCCCACGGTTTTTTGGACACCAACATTTGCTGAAAAGGCAAACATATCAAAAACATGGATAATTCCGGCAAGGAAAAAGAGGCAATCGGGTTAATGGCTGAAGCCGACAAAAAAGTAAAGTCATCTGGGTCGTTTCTCGGAGGGATGTTCGGGTGAGCTTAATGTCGTGCGACAGCAGCTAGCTTCGACGCTAAAAACGTTAGTGCGATGGTGATTTGACATTCACGTCAGTTAGATCTTGACAATACACGAACTGCTCTTAATCATATTACAGATACATCGTCGCAGAGAGATAATCACCTGGCTTTCAGACGAGATGATATTCCTGCCCATTCATGCTTCTCACCCTGCGCACTCATTGGCCAATGTCATGTAGCCATGTTAGCCATATTGATGTCTGACGCCTATAAACAGTGTAGTAGCTGTCGTCTAATCCTGCGATTAGACCAAATTATTTAGAGCATAACACTGAAATTAATGCCTTCAAACCACACAGATGTCTAATTCTGTTTTGCAGAGGGAACCACAAGTTAGAGGATGCATGTGAAATGTATGCAAGAGCTGCCAACATGTTCAAAATGGCAAAGAACTGGAGTGGTATGTCTATATATCAGTCTGTATATGCTCATACAAACGACCTCTTATTATGATATTTATGCCGATGACGTTTTGTTTAATAGCCGCAGGCAATGCCTTTTGCCAAGCTGCACGACTTCATATGCAAATGCAGAATAAGCTGGACGCTGCCACTAGCTTTGTGGATGCCGGCAATGCCTACAAGAAAGCTGACCCCCAAGGTGAATTTAAATATTTTAATATTATATTCAAATAAAGTAACGCAAATGACTGAAATTGAATGACACAGTAGTTATGCAGTTATATAGAGTTGGCATGGAATGATTGAGTTACAAACCATATATAAATGTAGCTTTTTCAGATGATAAAAAATGTGTTATCTGGAAACTGATACTGCTTAGTCCCCTACTTCTTACTTCATTACGTTTTTACTGTACTAGTGAAATCATATTTTATTACAATCAAGCATGGCAAAAATCCAGAAAGGATTCTATTTTGTTGTGAACTGTCATTTTACCATGTCCTGCTGCTCGTGCTTGCCTTATCGTGGTTTTATTCACCACTATTAATTGAATGTATTCTTTCTTAATGCATCAAATAGAGGCTATCAACTGCTTAAATGCAGCCATCGACATATATACAGACATGGTAAGACAAACGCAAACATAAGCAGTTGGGACATCACGCAGAGCTTCAGCCCTGCTGCCCTGTCTGATCTGTTTGTCATCCTTCTTTTACAGGGAAGATTCACAATTGCTGCCAAACATCACATGACCATTGCAGAAGTGTATGAGTCCGAGCTCGTAGATATTGAAAAGGTGAGACATGCCTGCAATGGGCAGTATGGTGACACCATAAAACACATCTGGCCGAAATAACACAAGCAATTTGAACGTACCATCGACCTTTGAAAATTCTCAAAGGCAGTAAACGTCCTGCTAGATCAGCACCCACAAGCGTCCTAGTGGACTAGACCTTCAGTGGGTGTGACTTGCAAACATTTCTTAAAGGGGAAAACCTTAATACTTGGCCTCTAATTGAGAATCCACATGATTTACATAACACAAAATATTTTGAACATGATGTAGACTAGAGATAGAATTATTACTGGTCAGCTGAAGTCTGTCATGGCCAACAATTGATGACCTACCGAATTTGACAGCATACAAATACAGACGGCAGTGTGGGTGGCTAATCGATTTATGACTACATCCTATTTATCCACACCCCTGGCTATGTAAAAAATATTCAGAAAAAGTGAAAAAAAAAAAAAAGTTAAGTCTGTATAAGTGTATAAAAGTCATGCTGATAATTTTACAAGACAGTGTGTGTCAGTTTAAGCCTAGTATTCCTACACAAATCTAAAATAGTATGAAAAAATGTGGATAATTTCCAGACAAGATACCTATATCAAGAATGAAATAATAATAGAGGGTATTTCTATTTTTAGTCTTTCATACTTCACAGATTATGTGAATGAGTTTCTCATAATGTCAGTGCTGGGATATTTCTCAGGATTGTTATTTACAGTGGATTGCTACTTTTACTGTGGCCTACTTTCAGTCTGCCTAAGAGATAAAAAATAGAAAAAGAGATGAAACTGTGGAAGACATAAGCAAAACAAGCAAGCTGAAAACTTTAATAGCTATACTAGCCTTTATTAGCTAGCTAGCCACAAAACAGACTTGCAGGATTTCAGTATTGGCATGTCAACCCAAAGTATAAACATTATTTAAAAAGGGACATAAAAGAATTATGGAGGCCAGGCTTTCAAATTACATGTACACTGTTACTTTATGGCACTGTCCTCGCCCTTCAGCTCATGGTGGGATTTTTGCCCCATATGCCTACATGGTTTTTGGAAGCCAAGCAAACCCTTCTCTAATTAGTAAATGCCAGAGTTATGTGTTGGTTTATTGTATTAGTTCGTAGTAGCTGAAAACGGAATGTGACATTTTTAGAACACTATAGCCCTTTGAAGTCAAAGTCATCAACACAATAGAACAATGTAAAAATAGAACATTGTACCAAAAGAATTATCTCATTGTAGCTCTTCCCTCGCTGTCTTCTGACAGCAACTGAACACTTGTCTTTGAAAAGCTTTTTAAAGCTTTAATTAAACTTTATCAGGAACTTTTACAAACATTTTCCATTTGCACTTGAAATATCCTGTTTAGCATTTTCTCTGTGATCAGGCAAAAATATTTAGAGCATAACACTTGAGTTACTACCAACCACACATTTAGAATTTTACAGAGGAGATGTTTGAGGTTAGAGGATGAGTTAGAGGAAGCATGTGAAATGTTTGCAAAAGCTGCCAACATGTATTCTGTAACATTGGATTTGACCGTATCCCTCATTCTAGGGTTCTGCACTTGGTCCTGGAGGGGCTTGGTTAAATGTATTTATGTACTAACCAATTTAGTAGGTTAGTTAAGGATACTTTGAGTAGACAATGAAACACTTTTTGCTCTGCATTAGAACGCCCGCTAAATTCAATAAATATAAATGTATGTGTAGCTCAGAGAAACAAATAGGACATTTCTAAACTTTTGATTAATGGCATATTTGTGCCCATAAGTTGAACAGGAGATATTTTTTTATGATTAGGATTAGAAAATTACTGTGAGAGAAAAGTAACCATGATTCCACTTCTCATGTGTGTTCTATGAACTACAAGTCAAAACTAATTATAATACTACAACACAGCTGTAAATATTACAACTGCAGAAGGATACATATGTAAATGTCAAAACTAATAAATTATATACTAATAAACTTATGGATATTAATATGGATGTACAGTAAACTAATGAATTCGCAGAAAATCTGGGAAGAGCAAATGTGTATAAAAATGGCTGTAAGTGTTACCATTGTTAAACTAGAGGCTGAACAATGGTAAAACCTCAGAAGCACGCAGCACATGGACACTGGAAACGCTGGTTTACCAGCTGCCTCTGCTCTCTCTGCTTCCCTCTCCCTCACTCACCGTGACACCAACACTCTTTGACATTTGTTTTCAGGCAATTGCCCATTATGAGCAGGCAGCTGACTATTACAAAGGAGAGGAATCAAACAGGTAATATTTTCATCTCGTCTTACACAATACCAGAAAAGAAACTTCCACCAAAACATCTGGCTGAATGCTGACACAACATTCCATAACTTCACAGAGCATATTCATTTTATATGGGTGGTTGCTTACTTTTGAGAAACCCTGTATATAATCTTTCTGTCATTTAGAGACCATTACGATGCATTTGTATATACTCCTAGCTCCTTTCAGACCTCAGGCATGGAGAGACAGCTTCTTCTGATTTCAGACAGAAGTAATGCTCTCAAATTGAGCTTTTTAATCAGAATGAATTCTACATCTACATCTACATCTACACTTAATACTTTAGATATAGATGTTTTTCTTAAAATCTTAAATCTTAAATGTAATTCCAGTTTGTAATTGATCAAAATCAGCCTTAACTTTTTGTTTCTCTTCTTTTAGCTCTGCCAACAAATGCCTTCTGAAAGTTGGTTTTTACTGTGCACAGCTGGAACAATATCCCAAAGCAATTGAAATCTTTGAACAGGTTTGTGTCTTACAAATATTGTACCCTTTTGGCTCAAAATATGTATAATTCCATGCAGTGACATAAAACCTCTCACCAGGTTGCAACTAGTACAATGGATAACCCACTTCTGAAATACAATGCAAAAGAGTATTTCTGGAAGGCTTCACTATGCCATTTCATTGTGGATGAATTAAATGCAAAGGTGAGTGCCCTGGAGAGCATGGAGATGGGAGTGGACAAGATTTATAAACACACATACCTGAGGATGTATGATTCATAAACACATATATAGGGATGTCTAATTTATAAACACACAAACATATGGGGATGTATGATTTATAAACGCATACATGGGGGATGTATGATTTATAAACACATATACATGGGATGTCTAATTTATAAACACACATACATGGGGATGTCTAATTTATAAACATATACACATGAGGATGTCTAATTTATAAACACATGCATGGGGATATCTGATTTATAAACACATACATGGGGATATCTGATTTATAAACACATACATATGGTTTATAAACACATACATGGGGATGTATGATTTATTAACATACATGGAGATGTCTAATTTATAAAAATGCATGGGGACGTATGATTTATAAACATACATGGGGATGCACAGTACTTATAAACCCATAAGCACCCAATTTTAAGCACATTAATACAATAATTGTATTGTTTTTGTTATAGCTGGCCATAGAGAAGTATGAGGGTATGTTTCCAGCTTTCTCAGACTCGAGAGAATGTAAACTTCTGAAAGTAAGTGAATGGGTGCATTTGTTAATATATTCAAATATACAAATATGTGCCTTTGATATTTTCTTTTTTAAAGTCAGACTCTCAAAATTTATAATTTATTATGTGGCAAATGAACAACTGAAAAATACTGTTTGCCTAAGTACTTGTACTTTGCTAAGCCCTGTGCTGTGGGTTGTGACGTTTGTGGGTCGGCGAAAGACGAGACACAGAATCCTTCTTGACTGACGTCACTTTTGCGTTTATTTACGAATATAGCGCAATTTGCGCCACGGAGAACACTCACACAAACACAACGTGTAAACTCTAGACAACGACGAGCACAAGACACTGCGCGAGCGCACATTAAATAGACAGACCACATTAGCCCCATGTGATTACGAGACGATTCACAGGTGAGACACATTATTCACACAACATAGCCTTCACCACAGAGTTCCGCAGACGCAGACAAAGCACGTGGACAACGTTTACACACGCCCAAAAGGGAGGGGCCGGGGTCCTCAACGTGACAGACGCCCCCTCCAAGGGCACTACCCGTCCCGGGGTGCCAACAGGACCGAGTGCCCCGAACCCACGACGATGGGCGGATCCGACGCGCTCAGTCCTGCGTCTGGGAGGTGACCGCCCTTGGGGAAGCGTCCGCCACGGACCGCCTAGAACACCCTCCCTGGGAACACAGGGGAAAAGACGTTAGACAACGGCACGGTTACAAAAACACAAACAGGCACGCTTACACACATAGACACAAACGGGAAGAGGGGGTTAGGTACACATACGGGTAGACTTACGAACACAGGCACACACACACATGAAATAGGCGCCAGGCTGCGCGCCAGAAGGAGAGCGATGAGGGGAGTGAGATCGGGAGCCACTGGTGCTGCAGGCGCTGCGGTGGGCGGTGCTCCTCCTGCCCTTGCTGCAAACCCTCCACCGGGCGCAGCGCGGCTGGTGGACGCGCCTGGTGCAGCGCGGTTGGCCGACGCGCCAGGTGCAGCGCGGTTGGCCGACGCGCCAGGTGCAGCGCGGTTGGTCCCACCCCTCGGTGGGCCGTACGGGAAACCCTCCTCGCCCGAGGATCTCCCTCCGGACCTGGCAGTGGGAGTGGCTTCCTCCGTCTCCATCTCCTTGTCACTGCCACGGCTCCAGCTCATGGGCTGTCCCGAGCTGCCACCCCGGGAACAGTCCATGTCGCTGGCTGGGGAGAGCTCGGAGGACGAACCCGCCTCTGGACTCCTTCTCCTCTTCACTGTCCCGGCGGACAGTTCCGAGGGGGAAGGGCTCTCCTCCTCCTCCGTGTAGGAGCCCTCGGATGGAGGGTAATCCCCATTCTCCTCGGGGCATGCGGAGCACTCCGACGGGGAGGGGTACTCCTCCTCGTCACACTCTTGCTCCTCGCCCTCCTCTTCGCCCTCCTCGACGGGGGAAGAGGGAACTACGGGCGGAGGGAGGTAGTCCTCCTCCTCTGACTCCTCCTCCTCCTCTTCACCGTAGTCGACGGTGGAGACATCGTCTAGCGACGGAGGGTAGGCTTCCTCCCCCTCCCCACCGTAGTCGACGGTGGAGGCTTCGCCTAGAGACGGAGGGTAGCCCTCTTCCTCATCACCTTCCTCCTCAGAGTCCTCCTCCCCAAACTCGCTCTCTGGGGTAGTGTCTGTGGCGCAGAACACGTAGGATCCTACCCGCAGAGGAGAAAGAGCGCGGGATGGAGGAGGTTTTTTCTGTCGCTCTCGCCAAGTCTGTACCGCCCCCTCGCGGATCATCTCCGCTATCTCGGGGTCGGTCGTTGCCCGTGCTGAAGCCAGCTGGAACGCGCAGACCGGGTCCTGTTCCAACTGTTCCAAGGTTGGTGTGGCTTCGCAGCGCGGTGGCGAGGAGGGAGCGTGGTGATGCCGCTTGCTGGGGCGCTGGCTCTTCTTTGGCCGGGTTGTGTAGCCTGGCATCGTTCTTGCTGTCTCGAAAACGGCTCGTCGTTCTGTGACGTTTGTGGGTCGGCGAAAGACGAGACACAGAATCCTTCTTGACTGACGTCACTTTTGCGTTTATTTACGAATATAGCGCAATTTGCGCCACGGAGAACACTCACACAAACACAACGTGTAAACTCTAGACAACGACGAGCACAAGACACTGCGCGAGCGCACATTAAATAGACAGACCACATTAGCCCCATGTGATTACGAGACGATTCACAGGTGAGACACATTATTCACACAACATAGCCTTCACCACAGAGTTCCGCAGACGCAGACAAAGCACGTGGACAACGTTTACACACGCCCAAAAGGGAGGGGCCGGGGTCCTCAACGTGACATGGGTAGTCTATGCAGATTGAAAACTGGCTTACAATTAACCACTTCCTGTCAAGAGCGCAAACAGTTTGCCTGGATAAAAAACTCATTAAATTTGTGCACCATTGGTCAGACTGTGAATATGAAGGATGGTAATAAAGAATAAGGTGAAAATATTTTGAGTAAGTTCTAGACTTGCACCACATCGGAAAGTGTTGATATCAAAAGCTCTATATGAGAGAGTGGCCAGAAGGTCATTACTGAAGAAAAACATATCAAAGCATGTTTGGAGTTTGCTAGAAAGCCTCAGTTGAGTCAGTATGGTCAGTTGAGGCAAAAATGTAGGTTTTTGACAAAAATTTTAAACCACGTGTGGCATACACCATAGACTGCCTGTTCCTACACAAGCAGCACAGGGAGCGATTTCCCCTTTCGGCAGTGATTCAAAGGCCAAAGCGATACAAAGATGACTGAACAGCAAAAACATTAAAGTGCTCATAACCCAACGTACAGATCTCTGTCCAATCAAGAATCTGTAGTAACATTTGAAAACTGGTCCACAAAGTATCATCCAACCATTACATGGAACAGGACAAATGGGTGAAAATTACTCCCAAACATTATGCAAATCTGGTAGAAATGCTCCCCAACTGTTGCAAATAGCAGGAAAAGGTGATTTTACTCATTTGGGCAGAGTAAAACAAAAAAGGTGATACTCATGCAGGCAGCATTTTTCAGTTTAAAACTGCACTTTAAGTCCAGCTGTGTAATGCTGACAAATAGTATATTTTGAAATAGTATACATTGAAAGTTTCTTTTTAATTATGCCATGTATATTTTAAACCAATAAGCATCACTGTGCTGTGCATGCAAAAAAATTGTACAGAAACTACTGGAAGCACACGAGGAACAAAACAGCGAGGCCTTCACTGAAGCTGTGAGTATTTCAGTGTGGATGTCTGTGACTGTGGTTCTCTATCAGCATGCAAACATCTCAGAAGCAGTTCACATATTTTGTTGCGCAATTCCCGACTCGATTGGCTTAGACCTGCTCATGCTGAGGGAAGTGTGTTCATGGTGCTGCTCCTTCAGGTGAAGGAGTTTGATTCGATCTCTCGTCTGGATCAGTGGCAGACCACTATGTTACTGCGGATCAAGAAGACTATTCAGGGTGATGCTGGAGACCTGAAGTGAGCTGCCAGCAACACTGTGGCACACCACCCTACTCTTTTCTGTTATTCATGTGTGACAATCTGGTCGAAGACTTCTTTAATGATGCAAGCTCAAATATGTGCCCCGATGCCAGTCTTTCAGATGTCTGTTTGCTCGGAGGTGAATGTTCTATGATAAGACTGGTATACCAGAGTTACATAATGTGTCAATATTGTCAATATTGCAGACATAATCCCTGATTAGTGATGAATCCCTGATTAGCGATTAATCCCTGATTAATCCTCTGTTTAGTGACTGGTGTTGTCTTCTATCCTTTAGCCCAACACATAATACATCACATTTGTTTTAACTTTTCACTTGTGTGTGTGTGTGTGTGTGTGTAGCATGAAAAATCCAATTGAAACTTAGGTCTGTCTGCTATTCACTGTATTATTGTCACTGGCATTGTCTTGCATGATAATTGTTAGTATTTCAAGATGGGGCCTCGTTATTATGTTATTTATTTTGAAATAAAAAGAGATGTTATTTATTGATTTAGTTGAAAATTTACATTGCTTTCTGTTTCACTGTAATAGTGTCAATTTGTGTCATGACTTGCCTCTTTGTGGTATAATATATCTAATAATATGCTATCAGAACTTTTATTTTGTCAAATTATAGGCATATGTAGATTATCTAAAATTACATAATCACTGGAGCAAAGTCTGGCTCATAAATGTACATGGTTTATTAAGTATTTGAATCAATGCAAAGATCTGGGCAAAATTATTGTGGCATTACTTACTATTACTCAGATAATTATATCTATTTTGTTGTTTTGTTTGTTAATTTGTGTACTATAATTGCTCATGTCTTGCTATACGTGACAATTAATAAGGAAGGATTATAACGTATTCTGAAGATGATTTGATCAACCCGAAGTCAGTAAAGCCTGTAGTTTTCGTTCTTATTAAAACATTGGTTGCCCTTTCAGGTTTTAAGTTACGCTGATATCTTGAACTTCAGGGCCTGGGTTGCTTTTATTGACTAGTTTACAACTCGTATTGGAATTTCACTACACCCAAGAGCCTCCTGAAGCATGTTGTGTCCACTGTATTGCAAAACCTTTAAAAAAACGTCAGGGAATACAAATGGAAAACAAACACAATGTGATTTCTTACTGAGACCCTAACGTATCATAAATGTGTTATATTTATTGTGTGATACTCAATAAATATTAATGAAATGTATCAATGACAACGTATAATTGTGTTCAATTATTTGAAATCGTATACTGCTGCACTTACACTAGACATTTAACACACGTAGGCTTACTGCTTCCAAACTATTGCGCTTTATCAGTTTTAGAAAAACGCATTTTTTGATAACGTTCGACGGACAGTTTTGCCCAAATGGCACTTACCAGTTTTCAGACTTAGGGTATTTCCATTTGAATCCAGGTATGATTTTCCTTTCCACTACAAATTCGTTCATTTGTTCACACTGTCTCTACGTTGGAAAAAATGTGCTGACTGAGACTCTATTGCACAACTTATTTAAAGCTGAAAACCTACAAAGCGGCAAAGAGCTTCTCTGTAAGGTAAGTTAGCAATCTGACAGACAGTTTGACACTCTGGGCCAGATTTAATTAGAAAGTTTAAACCATCTACAAAATTCCCTCCTCGTTTCATGAAAGTCCATTTTCAGTCTTTTTAAAATTTTTAAGGTGTTTCCCATCTCAGGATATATGCAGTCAGTGTCTGTCTACTGGCATCTACCTACCCACTCCAACCTGGACCAGATAACTGAGACGGTTCTGGGAAACAAGAGGGCTTATGTGTTCTTTGACCAACATTATGGAGATATGCATGCATATGTTCAAACCTCCGGAACCATACGTGAAGAGGAAGCGTCCCGGCTCTTTCATCAGATGGTGTCTGCTGTGGCGCACTGACGACTTTACACTTGCTGGTAATAGACCAAAGTTATCAGAAACAACAGTACTGCAGTGTGGAGACCCAAAACTGATCATCTCTGTTTTAGTTCCATTTAAATTAAGAAAATTAGCAGCCAACCACTTCTTGATGTCCTCAACACAGTTCTTTAGAGACATAAAAGAGCCATTGTCATTGGGTCTAATAGGAAAATACAATTGAATATCATCAGCATAAAAATGAAAGTTAACATTATGCTTTTTGACAATTTGACCTAAAGGTAACATATATAATGAAAAAAGGATTGGACCTAGTATGGATCCCTGTGGGACACCATATTTCACATCACCTGTAGAGGAGATAGAGTTGCCCATGTTTACCGAAAAAGTCCTATGTTCCAGATAGGATTTAAACCATCTTAGGGCCACACCCTCTACCCCCACCCCCATTTGTACGTGGTCCTGCATCAGATTTGTATGCCATTCGTGGCTATAGTCTTGAATGACATCAGGCAGATGGGATTTCACATGCTTAGCGCAGTTCAGTCAACTCTTTTTGTGCACTGGGTCATAGTCATGCTTGAACAGAAAAGGGTTTCCCCTAAACGTTCCCACAAAGTTGGAAGCAGAAAAATTGTGTGTTGTACACCACTCCGGTCGATGCTTGGCTATGTTTGATCCGCAGTAGGCTGCAGCAGCTCACCCATGGAAACCATATGAAGGTCCTAGCTGATATTAATGTTAGAGGAGGTTTGGGACTCTGTAGTTGTTCAGTCAGCAGAGCATTGGCAACTTTTATGTAACTCGGGATGCCCGGAGTTGCTGTTGATCCTAAACACTTCTGCTTTTCAATAAAAGCTCTCACACTTGATCATGGAATAAATTAGTAGGAAATACATCTCACAAACTGACTTGTTGCAATGAGATCACTGAATAAAACCGAAATACTTGAATACAATTATTTAGAGGTTCGTCCCGATACTGTTGTCTATATACTGTATGTGCAAAGAGCAAAGTAATTAATATATAAGAGGAGCAGGGACATTTGTGCTCAAAAAGATTTTCTGCATGAAGCAACTATAAAATCAAGAACTTCCTACTGAAAGCTCGAACCACACTTTCATCAAAGATTGTATAGTATAAAAATATTACATCTATGGTCATGTTTTGTTATGATCAGTCTTGATTGGTCTGTAACAGAAAGATTGTAGTGATGGATTAACAGTTAATACTGTGACTGATGTAAACTGCAGCAAAGTGAAACAATACACATGCTCAGACACAGAAGATGGGATGATGTATACATGTATAGATGAGTATGGAAATGACTCACCAGGAAGGCTGTTGCTGAAAAGAGAAACCAACAAACAAACAAACAAAACCCCACACTAACAAGACAAGACATTAAGTTGAAATGTCAACATTTAAAAGGTGTCAAATTGATGCATGGTCCCAGAGCCGGCTCTGACCAATGTGGTGCCCTAGGCGAGATTTTGGTTGGCGCCCCCTGCATCATCAATCATAGGGTTTTTACACTCACACAGCAAAGCTTTATGTTTTTGATAATTTTTTATTATTATTTTAGAACAGAAACAACAGTAAAACAGTAAAATCAGTATTAAAGAAACAAATAAAAACCAAACGAATTATAAATATTACAGTATAACAATAAATATATTGCTCAAAAAATATTTTAAAACAATTTTAGATAAAGTAGTGCAGAGAACAACTTTTAAACATTAATAATAAATAAATATTGGTGTACTGAGGTCAGAGGTGTCAATTCCAGGTTCAGAAAGTAAATGTCCTCACCAGGATTTTGCTCAAGCTTGCCAGATTTTCTAATTAGTGCAATCCAGGTAAAATTTGTGGAATCAACACAATCCAGGAAGCCTGCACAAAATCCTGGTGAGGACTTTTACTTTCTGAACCTGGAATTCACACCTCTGACTGAGGTGGAGGGATATGATGGTGTAATGCTGCCTCACTGGAAGGTGATAAGGTTGAGAATGTGTCTTCTGGTGGACCAGGATGTGTAGAAACAGGATTTAAATATTTCAAAAGTGCATCTGAAAGGAACAGAGGAGTAAATGTGTGTTTTAATATATATTTATTTAAAAAACTTGTTGAGCTAAGCGAATAATAGCACCTACTAGGATTGGGCAGTATGATGACAGTATTGTAAAATTATGGCAGTATATTAACCATGTGACGTGACGCAACATGCCAAATCTGTACTTTGAAAATTTGGCGCATTCATTAAAAAGATCTGTGGGCGGGGTCAGCAGTTGGGGCTCACTGATTGGTTATGGAGTGGCAGTTTTCACTAGGATCATACAGAGCTGAAAAGCCATAATGATGACGAGTGCTAGTTATGAGTCAAGCGAGCTGGTTTCAAAGAAAAACACCACTGCTACAGATTGATAGCATTTTGGATTTGTTTCAAATTAAAAGGGAGAGCCAGCAAACCTATATGAGTCAGTGTGTAAGATCTGCTTATAAACATTCTCCGCCAAAGATGGAAACACATCAACATGCATTCTCATATTAAAACGAAGCACCCTTCAAGTACAACATACAGTATAGTCATGGCTGGATTACTGACCGGGCCAGTGGGGCCAGCGCCCAGGGGCCCTTGAGGTCAGGGGGCCCCGGGGGGGCCCTGGCCGAAAACTTTTTGCGATGCCTATCAACATTTATGGTACAATATATTTTTATTTCCGAGGGCCCTCCATTTTAAGGATCCTCTGACTATTAGGGACTTTGACCCTAGGGCCTCTTTGGGGCCCCTAGCCATGCCTTTGGGGCCCCTAGCCATGCTTTTGGGCCCTAGCCATGCTTTTGGGCCCCTTAGGAAAATGGATGAGGCGTTGTGGCACTGCTCTGACTTCGACTTCTGGCTATTAGGGGTCCTAGGAAAGAGGAGGTCATATTTTTAGAGGGCCCTGGTTATGAGAGCCCCTACCAGGGGGCCCTAGAGAAGAGCAGGGCATTCCATTAGAGGGCCCTTGATCACGAGGGCCCCTGCTATGGGGTCCTTGACTTCCATAGAAGTCGTTTACCATAGCCATGGACGTAATTTTGTAATAAAAAGTGGGGGGAACATGGATTTGTCGCTATTTAAATATTTGGTTTTAACCGTAAAAACTGGGGGGGACCAACACCGGCTTTTGAAAAAGTGGGGGGGACATGTCCCCCCGTCCCCCCCCAAATTACGTCCGTGATCATGGCTCCTTGACTTTCTAGGGACCTACAAATTCAGGCCCTTACTTAATGTTTCTGAATTTGTATTGTTTCAAAATTATTATGTTCGATTTCTCTTAAGCGCAGAGACACAAATTAATTTAGCAATTTTGCAATTATTTAAATTTAAGACAAGCAATTTGTCTGATGAATGCTATCTTTGACACCGATTAAATTTAGTGAATTTGGCCAAGGGTGTGATTTCACTTGTGTGAAAACAACAAGCCATTTGACTAGTTTCATGTTTCCCCTTTAATAAACAACAGTAAAGAGACCAGTGGTCACTCTAGTTCTGAAGGAATGCATGAAAGGAAAAGTGCCTTTTCATACAACAGAACTGCAAGCTAATTTTACTGAGTAGCACATTTTGGTTTGGTGACAGATGATGAAACAGCAAGTGGTTTTGTTGTAGTAGCTGTGGCTGCGTATGCGTGTAACCCTGATATTTAGTTTGAGGATTATTTATTGGAAAACATATTTTATTCAGCTTCTTATTCAATGACAGTTTGACATGACTTGACATGTTTCAAGGCAGTGTGAAGGTGTCTTGACAATAATGAAACTTGATTTAATATCATTAACACAGCATTTTTAATATACTCAAAACCTTTCCCCTGTCTCCCTCTCCATGCCTCTCTCTCTCTCTCTCTCCCTCTCTCTCTCTCTCTCTCACACACACACACACACACACACACACACACACACACACACACACACACACACACAAACAGCATTTTTGTAGTAGATAGTGGCTACCCCTCCCCGACCCTCTCACTCAGTGGTGAAAAATTGTTACATTGCCCTAAATTCCCACGGGGGCTGAGCCAATCAGGTGTTGCGAGAACTTCCAAGTGAATATGCAAGATCTATATAAAACCCCCTGCCAGTGTCAAAACTCCTCACATTCAGACAGTTCAGCTTGCAAACTTGCTCTGTTCTTTTACTACAACTTTTAACTTGCTATTACCAGATCAGCAACCAACAGCCTTTTTAAAGGCTCATTAAACTTTATACTGCATTATATTATTTTATAATATATATAAATGTTTTTATATTATATTATACTATACTATATTGCATATATTCTGTTACATTCTTTTCATAGTCTTTTCAAAGGCTTATATATTATATTACATGATATAATATTACATTACTATATTTACTATATTAAACTTTGAAAGGTTCACAGCCTTTTTCAAGGCTAGTGTAACGTTGCTAACTAGCAACTCACAGCTTTTTTAAAAGCTTATTGTTATTTGCATATTACAGTATTGATAATAGTAGAAGTGTAAGCTTTATAATAGTACATACATACAATACATTTACAATAACAACAATTTATAGCTAAATAGTTATAGATCAGCCTTTTTTATTACATATTGTATCTGGTTCTACAATTTTGTGATTGTAGCATTATATAATCGCTCCAGAGGCACAGCAACAATTGATTCTGATATTGTCAAACAAATTGACACAGAAAGACAATTCTGGCGGGAAGTTTTGAAGAGTTGTTGCAGTCATCCAGTTTTTGGGGGAGAGGGGACTTGCTTTCAGGGGAGATGATGAGCTATTAGGATCAGCCCACAATGGTAATTTTTTGGGCATCATAGAACTCCTAGCCAAATTTGACCCATTCCTAGCTGAGCACCTCCAAAGGTTTGGAGGTAAGGGAAAAGGTTCTGTGTCCTACTTATCATCAACAGTGTGTGAAGAATTTATCCATTTGATGGGACAGAGAACAAAGCAGGCAATTGTTAATGAGATCAAAGAATCAAAATACTTCTCTGTTATAGTTGACTCCACTCATTACCTCATACTCCGCTCATGTGGACTAACTTACTTTTATTTTCAGGTTTGTTAATAATGACGGACATGTAGTTGAGCGTTTTCTAGCTTTTGAGCCTATTGAAAACCATAGTGGGGACAGTTTGGCAGAGTGTGTCGTTGCTATGGTGGAGAATCTGGGCCTAGACTTATCCAACTGTAGGGGCCAGTCATACGATAATGCAAGTAACATGTCGGGAAAGTACAATGGAGTCCATTTACAGTCAACCTTTCCAAATGTCTACATAGCACTTAGACTTTTTTTGACTGTGCCTATCACAAATTGTGAAGGGGAGCGTTCATTCTCCAAACTGGCTCGTATTAAGAATGAACTCAGCTGCTCCAGTGCCGACGGCACTAGAGGAAGCGGGTAGGAGTAGTAGGAGTAGGACTAGTAGGAGTAGCCTACCAAGAGGGAACTGAGCCCTCGGTAATGTATGCAAGGCCTCAGACCACCGTCCTTCTTCTTTACGAAGAAGATGCTGGCTGAGGCAGGCGAGGTGGATGGAGTGATGGGGGGGGGGGGGGGTCCTGTGCAACTCTTTGCCCAGGGGCCCAGACTATCCTTAATCCGTCCTTGGTCAGAGGTCAGAGTTCAGGAAACGGCTCCCCTGTAACTATCTCAGCATCACGTACCGCTTCACTCCTGCTTTGATTATATGACCTTCCAGAACAAATGCGAGTATTTCTGTTTACTTACGTTTGGTGACTGGTTGCAAATTAAATGTAACCAAGCTGTGCTGCAGGTTGATACTTTAAACAGGTTTGTTGGCTTGTTTTGTTTATTCTGTGATTACTTGAAATTTGAAAGTTTGTGTCTGGGGTGCCTCTTGTTTCCTCTGCTGAAGGGTTGAACATATGCCAGTTTCATCAGGAATGACATGCCCGCACAATCACTTAAAAAGGCATTACAAAGCAAAGGAAAGTGTGCGTGCGCTCGTTTATTTCCAGTTCATTAAATCATGACATAATGGAAATTAAGGGGAACCTTTGCTATTTTATCCAAATGAGAAGAGTATTAGATTGATTTTGATTTAACACAAAAAATGTAGAATTTACTGGAAAGTATAGGAAAAGAGGTGTGTGTGTGTGTGTATTTTGCTTTGTTTGGTTCCTTTTTTTGTTTTGGGTTTTTATCAGAAGACATTTATCAATATAATACAATAATAAAAGACAATGTTGTATTTCACAGTGGTGTAGACTTAAACAGTACACATACGTATTGTTCTGTTCGTTATATTTGAGTATCAGGTACCATGAATCATTCAGCAAAATTATTCGAGTATTTTAATTTACAACAAGTGATTTGAGTATTTAAAATGACTACACAACGTCCGTTCATAGTTCTCTTTCAGTGATTTGGAAATGTTTCCGGGAACTGCGATGCTGTTTGCTCTCTAAACAAAGCTCCCGTTAAGTCAACTGTCAAATCAGATTTCTCATGCTTTGACATACGCGCAAAAGCCCACAAACCAACATATACGTACACGACAACTTCTGGCCTAATGAAAGTGTCTGGAGCTGCAATGCGGTATTTCTGCCACCAGGGGGCAGACGTTACGGTTGCTGTCTCATTTTATGAATTAAACGAGCCTGGGCTGAAATTTCTGCGTGTAAATCATCACGACCATAAGAAACAAAAACATAATGGTTGTAAAAGTTATGTCCCCATGCGACAGGGAGTAACCGAAACCAAGCTTATATAGTACTCTAGTACTGTTAGAGCTCTGTTTGCATCTACACTACACTGATTGACTGAAGTTATTTATTTGTACAACATACCCAGAGGAGATTCAAAGTACATTACATAATAAGAACATAAAGAATTGATCATACGTTTGTCTGCAGATTCTCTTTAAATCATTACAATGGTCACCATTTTCCTGTTCCTGACTGGATTTTTGTGGATTGCATTAGTCAATGGGAAATAAGACTCTATGGGTAGAGTAGCCATTTGGGTAGCCATTTGATATATCAAAATATGAAAGTATTTTGAATCGCTAAGAGTTAGAAATATCTGCAAGCGGATTATATACAGATTACAGATTAATGGGCTGTTTTATCAAACAACCAATTTTTGCTAATGTTGATTCTGCTCATAGCAGTTACTCAAGACCACAGACTGGTAGACCCTGGTTTGAGCAGTGAGCAAGGGCGTAGGAGCGGGTTTGACATTGGGGGGGGGACACATTTGCTATCAAATCAAAGCCTACCCTATCCTCTAAAATATTACTATAAACTGATTCCACTGTAGGTAAGGTAGTTAATCACTGTATTTATGATTAGCCTTTATTAAAAACGGCAGCTACATGTTGTACAAACAACAAAGGATACATGCACACCAGATAGAAGGGCCAATGTAAATAAAAGAAAATACAACTCGCTAGCTACTATGACTTAACAACAGAGCTTGATGGCAAGCAGTGGACAAAATTCATGCAAGTTAGCTATAATATATGCAGAGTATTTACCTTCTTCATGAGGTGTCTGTTATTTACCCCCCCCCCCCCCTTCCTCTGCCTTCCTCATAAAAAATTATTTGATTGCTTGCTATATAGCTATGGCTTTATAAAACATCCTATAACTTTTTCCTCCAATAAGGAACCAGAACCCTTCTAGTTTGAGACCTTACATTTACACAGAATGAATAAGCTCCAGGACCCTAAGGTTTGTTTGCAGCAGGAACCAAGGAATAGTAGGTTTTATTTTACAGTACAAAGAGTGATAACATTCAGGGGCATGTGAAGTTCCAGAGGACAGTTATCACGCAACACAGGTGAACCCTGTAATTGGCCAGCACATTGTGTTGTACTCAATGCTGTGCTGGGCAATGCGCAAGAAAACCAGATGATTGGCACTGAATGCCTCTAAAGCAACACTGGAAACTGACCGTGTATCTCTGTCTGCCTTGGTCATTAATGATGCTAAGTAAATTACATTAAATTGATCTTCAATCTCATTCAGAATCATGCTTTCACAGACAGACATAAACAAATACATATAGTCATACCTGTAGTATGCTTTACATGTGCAGCTGGCCACAGTTGCTAAAAATGCTGAGTGCCATAGTTTGAATATGTTAATCTAGAATGAATAAGTACATAAATTAATATATTAGCCCACATAAGAATTAGGGAATATAAGGCAGATACAGGTGAAGTGTCAGGACCAAGATTAGATTAAATGAAATGTTAATGTGTGTAATTATGTGTATTATGGAGTGTTATGTGCATTGAGATGTTTTATGGCATATGGAAACAAGCTTCTCTGTAGCTAGGCTGTCATGATCCTCTTTTGTCTAATGTGCTGGCCTGAGGGATGGTGCCGGAACAGGTGAAAGCAGATCAGGGTCTGGGAATGACGGGTCAGTTGTAATTTATTCTGCACACCTCCTGATTCTAGAAGTGTGCAGACCCAGCAGTGTGGGAAACGTAACACAAATGGTCTATGACAATGCATCGGTCTGTGTAGGTCATGCTTGGTGACATAGCTGCCCCACATTGTAATGAACATGGTGACAACAGATTCCATGATGGCGGTTTAGAACTGGATCTTCAGCTCATGATGCAGGTTGAACTTCCTCAGCTGAAGCACAAACTACATCCTCTGCAGGGTTCTCTTGATGATGGAACTAATTAATATTGATGATGGAGCTAACTTCAAGTCCTTGGTGAATGTGGCATCCAGGAACTTGAAGGACTCAAAGGACTTGAAGGATCGTGAATATGTGCAGGGCTGGGGAACTTCTCCTGAAGTCTAATGTCATCTCCACTGTTTTCCCTATGTTCAGCTCCATGTTGCTGTGGATTTGTGAGGACAGCAGTGAGGAGAATTCATAGCCCTCTTGAGATGAACTTTCCCAATCTCCCTGGCTGTTTTCTGCCAGCGAGGATGCTGTTGGATGTTGCTGTTTGAAGCCAGCACTCCAAGTTAAATGAGTTTGCTAAGTAATTGTGCTGGGCTTGTAATATTCAATGCCAAGCTGAAATCCAAGAACAAGTGCATACTTCTTTAGTGTTCAGGGTGTTGAAGGATTAGTTGAAGTCCCATGTTCACCGTGTCATCCACCAAGCTATTGGCCCAGTATATAAACTGCAGGGGGTCCTGCAGGGGGTTGTGTTTCTCAAAGTATTTCATGATGGTTGACATCATTCTATGGAGCTTGTTGGAGAAGCTTTTCACAGTTTCTTTATTCATGCGATTCCTTGCCCACCCCCACTTCTATAGGCTTCCTGCTTGGTTTGTTGCAGCTGTTTCAGTCTGGCACTAAACCTGGGCCCATCATTGTTGTGTTTAATGCAAGTCCTGGTGGGAACACAGAAGTCATCACAAAAGCTGATGTAGGATATCATCGTGTCTAAGTGGGCAGCTTGTAGCGTTATCAAGCACAACCTAGTCTGTTAATTCCAATAACACAAGTCCCCAGTAACATATGCAATCATATGAATACCATCAAGAATTAATCAGAATTAAGGTAAATTAATCCAGTTATATTTTCTTTATATATTTATTTTACATTTTACATTCTAAAAAATAAAGTATTATGCCAGCAAAAATATTAAGGAAACATTTTCCATTTGTCTTTTTGAGTTATGCCAACTGCTGAGTTGAGTTTGATCCAGTGACCGTATATATACGGTTGAGCGTGAGACACACTCATTTGACTCATTTGTCTTCACACTCTCTCACACCACACTTCCGATTTCTCACACCGAAAAATATCGTTTATTTACCTCTGATCCATATCTATGATTCAGTGAGTTACTACTTCGCTCTGACGCCAACCACTGGCGATCGATCGATCCCGATATAATACTTAATATGTGTCCATTTTACATTTGCAACCCACCCCCTCCCCCCTCAACAATTTACACTCGCCACCCGCTCCCTCCAGGTTCAAATCTCACTCCAAGTGATCTTGAAAAGTTGGCAACCTTGTCATGTATTCTTCATGTATATGAAGTCTTAATGTCAAATAGGCAGAATTAGGACATCAATTTCTCGGAAATCTCCCAAAATGCTAACACAATTCCACTGCTGAATGAGAGTATGAACCCTTAAGTATCATCACAGTAAGTATGAACAGGTTTCACTGTAACATTTCCTCATAAATCCATTTTATCTTCATACCACAATTAGGGGAATTAAAGCACTCATGTAAAAAAGGCTGAATTAGGACATCAATTTCTCAGAAATTTCCAATAATGCCAAAACAATTCCACTGCTGCATGAGAGTGTGAACCCTTAAGTATCATCGCAGTAAGTATGAACAGGTTTCACTGTACCATTTTTTCATAAGTCCATTTTAGGTTCATAATGCATTTAAGCGAATTAAAGCACTTAATAGCACAAACGAAAATATTTGCAGCACAAACGGGCACAAACCCAGCACAAACGAACTGCAGTGTTATTTCAGCATTTTGGGTATGAGGGGGGGCCAGCTTCACGCAGGTTGCAGGTGCTACTCTACTCATGACGTCATCCTTCATGTGCGCACCAAAACAAAGAAAGCGTCGCCTTGGCTACGCTGGCTACAATTGACCGCCGTCATAGTTCAGGTTAGGACGTCACAATGGAACCCCGAGTGTTGGTTGCGTAGCTAGGTTGAGTAACACTCCTAGTAACGGTTTTATTCTGTCTAGAGTTAATCACCACACTGCAGATACCACACTGTACCACACTGCGTTTCTTCAAAGACTGTGACTACACGCCTTTAGGTATAGTACCACTATAACGTTGAAAATGGTAATGTGTGATGGCTACATGTTAAAATTTATAAATTGTTAGCTAGCTATTATAGATTTTCATTGATGTTACATTGAATCCGGTCAGATTACAAGTGGATACTCTCTAGGCTACCCAAATTAAATAGTAGGTCGCGTCCTGACTTCACTAGTTGGCTAGATACACGGTGGCTCTTTCTACAAGTTTAGTGTCGTACAGCGCATGTCTCCCGGTGGTTCGGGCGCAAAAGAGTCGTTTTAACTTGGGTGCTAGCAAGCTAACTACTTGCTAACTTTCTGATTCGACTCCAGGCAAGGGGGTGGCAACAGCGAGTGTAAAGCCTGGTTTACTTTCGCGAGTGACCGTAGCGCGTGTCTCCACCCACCTCGCGCGAGTCTGCGCGAACGGTGGAAGCGTTTATACTTTCCGCGTGCAGTGTTCTCTGAAACGATAAGTGGTAGTATAAAGAAACACCCCTCAAAAACAGGGGAAGGAACATTTATGACGAATTTTAATATTGCTTTGTTTCAGGTTTGAAAGTGCTGGAATTTAGGCTAAAGTACTTTAAAATGCTTGAAATTGTAACTACTTCGTTTCACAACAGTTGTCTAACTCAGGGTTTTTCAAACTATGGGTCGCGAGCCAAAAAAAAAGGGTCGCAAAAAAATAAGGGTCGCAAAAAAATAAATGTTAATATATTTAATAAATTATTATATTAATGGATTATACTTTCGCGAGTGACCGTAGCGCGCGACAGCGCGAACGGCGGAGGCGTTAATACTTGGCGATCGATCGCGATATAATACTTAAACTCAACCCCCCCCCCCCCCCTCAACAACTTGGCTGGGTCGCGTGAAAAATCATGGACAAAATGTGGGTCACCAGAAAAAAAGTTTGAAAAACACTGGTCTAACTGAACAGTTCTCTTGTGTTAACAATTACGAGCCTCTTGTAATTCCAGGACGAAACATGAGAGAACGTGAAAACGTTAAGATTGGGCGTTTTGAAAATAAACCACCATTAAATAATGTGATTAAAGCGAATTATTTCGCATCATTTCGAGTATATGTATAAATATTTAACTTCTATAAGTTTATCATGCTGGGAAATGTTGAAATGGACCTTTAAAGTGACGAACAAGTGCTTGAATTCCACCTTAATTCCACCCCCGACGCGTCAAGTATAAAACAGGCTTAAAATGGAGACAAATTGATTATTATATCGCGATCGATTCTTAGTGTTGACTTGTAACTCCCGCGGTATCCCAACTCAAAAGTAGCCCAAAAAACCGGACCCCGCGACCCCAGAATTTTTACCCGCGGCTGGATTTTCAAACAAGCCCAATTTGGCGTGAAAACCGCGAACCTGGCAACTATGACTCCAGGGTTGCCAACTTTTCAATAGTGAGATTTGAACCTGGAGGGAATGGCGAACGTAAAGGGAGGGGGGGGGGGGGGGTGTAACTGGGCGGGGTGTAAAATGGACACAAATTAAGTTTTATATCGCGATCGATCGATCGCCAGTGGTTGGCGCCAGATCAGAGGTAAATAAAGTAGAATTTTTTTTCGGCGTGAGATATCGGATGTGTGGCGTGTGAGCGTGTGAAGACGGTCAAATGCGTGTGTCTCACGCTCAATGCGTGAGAGTTGGCAACCCTGCGACTCGATATCTTTACTTTGATTCTTAATGCATGAACTTAAAGAAATCAATTTAACTGTTCACAGTCCAGGGTTTCTTCTACCTTGTTAGATCTTCAATTACCACTGTCAGTTATCAAATATTTCTGAATGTTATTTCAAAGATAGAAAAACGAGTTTACAAACCACAGTTAGTCTTTATCACAAGTTTAAAAAACTAACTAAAAACAGAGGCATCATGATCAAAGATGATAGAAATATACATGATTTTTTTAAAACTATTGAAATGTTTTAAATTCAAAAGCTTTGCACTTAAAGCAATGAACTGTGAACGCTCAAATAAGAACGACTGCACGTGAATATGAACATTTGGCATTAATCCGCAATATCGAACAAATGTACAGCAGCAATAGCTTTAAGTATGAAATATATAAGTATATTGATTATGAACCTGAGTAGCCCCCAGTCCAGATGTATGCTCTACAGCTCTCTGGCGTAATTGCCACACAGTTGTCGTGTAATCAAGGACTTTTTGTTCTGTAGTTGAAATGGCTAATGATACAGGCCTTAGGTTCTGACAGTATGCTATGATGACCAAACAAAATAGTTTTTGCACAGGAATTGCTGAAATAATGTGTGTTACTTTGGTGCAACGAACCCAGGGTCTTGCTGAAAGTATATTTCTGAGTAGAATTAACATTATTGCATTTGTGTGACTTAAAAGACTATGTAAGTTTTATACAGTGGAAACCTTATAACAACCAGATGTCTCAATATTTTAGCGTTCTTGTGTTTTTCATATACTGAGTGTCTCATTTATTGTCAGCCAGGTCAAACCAATTTGTGACCAGAGCTTGAAGGTTAAACCAATTGCTGCTTGTAGTGTGCTGAGGTGCAGATGAGGAGGCAGTGCTGTGCAAAACACCCTTTGTTGGTTTTTGCTCTTTTTCCCCCATGCTTAATGACAAACTTCAAAGTACATGTAGATTATGATGGCAAAACTAATGACATTAGGCGTGGGGCGTGGCTTAAAGTGGAGCTTGTTTCGAGTGTCTAGGAAGAACTGCTGATTTAAATGTGGCAAATTTGTCAGTTGCACTGCATCTCACTGTTGTTGAAACATGACTTCTTCCCACATTGTTGACACATGGCAGAATTGGTTCCTTTGTGGTGGGTGGGGTGTGGATGTGACTATGGCCATGCGAGGAAGGACGTTTTCCACCTTGGGGCTAAAGTTCGGCCTTGTGCATGTCGCCACATCCTGAAACTCCCTATTCTTTTCCTCCCGCAGCCGTTCTACCCCAACCGGTCCAGTCTGCCCAGCGGTGCCCTGCGTGTGCCACCCAGCATTATGGCCTACACCATTCAGCCCACTGATGTCTATCAGAACTACCAGGTGGTGATGATCCCTCAGCAACACCTGGACTATAACTCTCTGGCCTACTTTCTCCCACCTGGACAGGTAATGCTCCAGTGCCGTTGAGATTCTGCTTGGGACACAGGGATGGTGTCCACGTGAATAAACGCACAACATTGTTTTTGTAGTATGTTTGATGTGTAGGAGGGCCATGAGGTTTTTAGTCTGAAGTTATTGGTAATTTTAATGTGACCTCTGGTGTCTCCGAGCTGAAATGATGGCTTGCTGTTTCTGAAACTGATGACCAACTGTTTGTCCTTTGCTCTGTGTGCGTGTGTGTTGTAGTACTGCCCTCCATATGTGCCATCAGCCCAGGAGTTCCCTGTGGCCAGCGAACATAACTATGTCACATATGATGACAGCAGCTCTGTGTACGGTGAGGAGAGGCTCTTTAAACACCACACTCACTCTCCCTGTTTTTTCACCCCAGTAATTGTCCACTTCTGGTTTGTGTCCATTTAATTGTCCCTCTTTTTAAACTTTTTTTTTTAAAGGACAAATACCTGTCTCCCTCTTTGTCTCTTCTCTCTTTGCTGATTCTGTAACCCCATTGTGTTTTATAACATTAGCTTTGTGCTGGATCTCGTCATTCACCTTCTGCCCTCTCTCTCTCTCTCTCTCTCTCTCTCTCTCTCTCTCTCTCTCTCTCTCTCTCTCTCTCTCTCTCCATATGTGCCCTCAGCCCCGGTGTTCCCTGTGGCCAGCGAACATAACTATGTCACATATGATGACAGCAGCTCTGTGTACGGTGAGGAGAGGCTCTTTAAACACCACACTCACTCTCCCTGTTTTTTCACCCCAGTAATTGTCCTCCACTTCTGGTTTGTGTCCATTTAATTGTCCCTCTTTTTTAAACTTTTTTTTTTAAAGGACAAATACCTGTCTCCCTCTTTGTCTCTTCTCTCTTTGCTGATTCTGTAACCCCATTGTGCTTTATAACATTAGCTTTGTGCTGGATCTCGTCATTCACCTTCTGCCCTCTCTCTCTCTCTCTCTCTCTCTCTCTCTCTCTCCATATGTGCCCTCAGCCCCGGTGTTCCCTGTGGCCAGCCAACATAACTATGTCACATATGATGACAGCAGCTCTGTGTACGGTGAGGAGAGGCTCTTTAAACACCACACTCACTCTCCCTGTTTTTTCACCCCAGTAATTGTCCTCCACTTCTGGTTTGTGTCCATTTAATTGTCCCTTTTTTTTTAAAGGACAAATACCTGTCTCCCTCTTTGTCTCTTCTCTCTTTGCTGATTCTGTAACCCCATTGTGCTTTATAACATTAGCTTTGTGCTGGATCTCGTCATTCACCTTCTGCCCTCTGTCTCAATTCAATTCAATTCAATTCAATGTGCTTTATTGGCATGACAAATATTGCTTCATTTGTATTGCCAAAGCCTGAACACTTATAATATTGGTAACACTAGATAAAAGTTGGGCTGACAACTCTAAACATTTAAACATTACAAAATTGTCTCTCTGTCTCTGTCTCTGTCTCTGTCTCTGTCTCTGTCTCTGTCTCTGTCTCTCTCTCTCTCTCTCTCTCTCTCTCTCTCTCTCTCTCTCTCTCTCTCTCTCTCTCTCTCTCTCTCTCTCCATATGTGCCCTCAGCCCCGGTGTTCCCTGTGGCCAGCGAACATAACTATGTCACATATGATGACAGCAGCTCTGTGTACGGTGAGGAGAGGCTCTTTAAACACCACACTCACTCTCCCTGTTTTTTCACCCCAGTAATTGTCCTCCACTTCTGGTTTGTGTCCATTTAATTGTCCCTCTTTTTTAAACTTTTTTTTTTTAAAGGACAAATACCTGTCTCCCTCTTTGTCTCTTCTCTCTTTGCTGATTCTGTATCCCCATTGTGCTTTATAACATTAGCTTTGTGCTGGATCTCGTCATTCACCTTCTGCTCTCTCTCTCTCTCTCTCTCTCTCTCTCTCTCTCTCTCTCTCTCTCTCTTCATATGTGTCCTCAGCCCCGGAGTTCCCTGTGGCCAGCGACGGTTATGACGTCACATATGATGACAGCAGCTCTGTGTACGGTGAGGAGAGGCTCTTTAAACACCACACTCACTCTCCCTGTTTTTTCACCCCAGTAATTGTCCTCCACTTCTGGTTTGTGTCCATTTAATTGTCCCTCTTTTTTTTAAAGGACAAATACCTGTCTCCCTCTTTGTCTCTTCTCTCTTTGCTGATTCTGTAACCCCATTGTGCTTTATAACATTAGCTTTGTGCTGGATCTCGTCATTCACCTTCTGCCCTCTCTCTCTCTCTCTCTCTCTCTCTCTCTCTCTCTCTCTCTCTCTCTCTCTCTCTCTCTCTCTCTCTCTCTCTCTCCATATGTGCCCTCAGCCCCGGTGTTCCCTGTGGCCAGCCAACATAACTATGTCACATATGATGACAGCAGCTCTGTGTACGGTGAGGAGAGGCTCTTTAAACACCACACTCACTCTCCCTGTTTTTTCACCCCAGTAATTGTCCTCCACTTCTGGTTTGTGTCCATTTAATTGTCCCTTTTTTTTTAAGGACAAATACCTGTCTCCCTCTTTGTCTCTTCTCTCTTTGCTGATTCTGTAACCCCATTGTGCTTTATAACATTAGCTTTGTGCTGGATCTCGTCATTCACCTTCTGCCCTCTGTCTCAATTCAATTCAATTCAATTCAATGTGCTTTATTGGCATGACAAATATTGCTTCATTTGTATTGCCAAAGCCTGAACACTTATAATATTGGTAACACTAGATAAAAGTTGAGCTGACAACTCTAAACATTTAAACATTACAAAATTGTCTCTCTGTCTCTGTCTCTCTCTCTCTCTCTCTCTCTCTCTCTCTCTCTCTCTCTCCATATGTGCCCTCAGCCCCGGTGTTCCCTGTGGCCAGCGAACATAACTATGTCACATATGATGACAGCAGCTCTGTGTACGGTGAGGAGAGGCTCTTTAAACACCACACTCACTCTCCCTGTTTTTTCACCCCAGTAATTGTCCTCCACTTCTGGTTTGTGTCCATTTAATTGTCCTCTTTTTTAAACTTTTTTTTTTTAAAGGACAAATACCTGTCTCCCTCTTTGTCTCTTCTCTCTTTGCTGATTCTGTAACCCCATTGTGCTTTATAACATTAGCTTTGTGCTGGATCTCGTCATTCACCTTCTGCCCTCTCTCTCTCTCTCTCTCTCTCTCTCTCTCTCTCTCTCTCTCTCTCTCTCTCTCTCTCTCTCTCTCTCTCTCTCTCTCTCTCTCTCTCTCTCTCTCTCTCTCTCTTCATATGTGTCCTCAGCCCCGGAGTTCCCTGTGGCCAGCGACGGTTATGACGTCACATATGATGACAGCAGCTCTGTGTACGGTGAGGAGAGGCTCTTTAAACACCACACTCACTCTCCCTGTTTTTTCACCCCAGTAATTGTCCTCCACTTCTGGTTTGTGTCCATTTAATTGTCCCTCTTTTTTTTAAAGGACAAATACCTGTCTCCTTCTTTGTCTCTTCTCTCTTTGCTGATTCTGTAACCCCATTGTGCTTTATAACATTAGCTTTGTGCTGGATCTCGTCATTCACCTTCTGCCCTCTCTCTCTCTCTCTCTCTCTCTCTCTCTCTCTCTCTCCATATGTGCCCTCAGCCCCGGTGTTCCCTGTGGCCAGCCAACATAACTATGTCACATATGATGACAGCAGCTCTGTGTACGGTGAGGAGAGGCTCTTTAAACACCACACTCACTCTCCCTGTTTTTTCACCCCAGTAATTGTCCTCCACTTCTGGTTTGTGTCCATTTAATTGTCCCTTTTTTTTTAAGGACAAATACCTGTCTCCCTCTTTGTCTCTTCTCTCTTTGCTGATTCTGTAACCCCATTGTGCTTTATAACATTAGCTTTGTGCTGGATCTCGTCATTCACCTTCTGCCCTCTGTCTCAATTCAATTCAATTCAATTCAATGTGCTTTATTGGCACGACAAATATTGCTTCATTTGTATTGCCAAAGCCTGAACACTTATAATATTGGTAACACTAGATAAAAGTTGGGCTGACAACTCTAAACATTTAAACATTACAAAATTGTCTCTCTGTCTCTGTCTCTGTCTCTGTCTCTGTCTCTCTCTCTCTCTCTCTCTCTCTCTCTCTCTCTCTCTCTCCATATGTGCCCTCAGCCCCGGTGTTCCCTGTGGCCAGCGAACATAACTATGTCACATATGATGACAGCAGCTCTGTGTACGGTGAGGAGAGGCTCTTTAAACACCACACTCACTCTCCCTGTTTTTTCACCCCAGTAATTGTCCTCCACTTCTGGTTTGTGTCCATTTAATTGTCCCTCTTTTTTAAACTTTTTTTTAAAGGACAAATACCTGTCTCCCTCTTTGTCTCTTCTCTCTTTGCTGATTCTGTAACCCCAGATACATGCTTTATAATTTGTATAATGCTTTATAACATTAGCTTTGTGCTGGATCTCGTCATTCACCTTCTTCTCTCTCTCTCTCTCTCTCTCTCTCTCTCTCTCTCTCCCTCTCTCTCTCTCTCTCTCTCTCTCTCTCTCTCTCTCTCTCTCCCCTTCTTTGTCCCAAGATGGGTCCCACCTGTCCGGGGGCCGCACCACCGAGCCTCAGGACGAGGGCTCCAACACGGTGCCCATGCTGTCAAAGGAGGACTCCAGTCAGGGGCGCGACGGCCAAGATGGGTCCCACCTGTCCGGGGGGCCGCACCACCGAGCCTCAGGACGAGGGCTCCAACACGGTGCCCATGCTGTCAAAGGAGGACTCCAGTCAGGGGCGCGACGGCCAAGATGGGTCCCACCTGTCCGGGGGCCGCACCACCGAGCCTCAGGACGAGGGCTCCAACACGGTGCCCATGCTGTCAAAGGAGGACTCCAGTCAGGGGCGCGACGGCCAAGATGGGTCCCACCTGTCCGGGGGCCGCACCACCGAGCCTCAGGACGAGGGCTCCAACACGGTGCCCATGCTGTCAAAGGAGGACTCCAGTCAGGGGCGCGACGGCCAAGATGGGTCCCACCTGTCCAGGGGCCGCACCACCGAGCCTCAGGACGAGGGCTCCAACACGGTGCCCATCACAACGAAGACGCAACCCATCGACACCAGTCGCCGCAGCAAGATCAACAGGGTACGGCGGGCTAGAGAATTTGTCCATTTCTGCTGACTGTGCTGGATTACAGATCCCCCATCCTAAAAACAAAGACGCCCTTCCCTTGGTGTTACTGAGTTGACAGCAGGGTGTTACCATATCACTTTATAGTTTATAGTCCCAAAGGACCAACTTGAAATCATAATTTTAAGGCGTATTTTGTTCAAATGTACATTCTCTTTGCATGATTTGCTGCTCTCATTCCACAGCCCTGGGCTATGGGCTACATCAAGCAGCTGCTCATCACATTAGGGAAGGAATCACAGGGCAGCTATGGCAAAAGCAGCAGTGGTGGGTCTGGAGCCAAGCCCAGCGGAGAACAGGGTAAGGGTACTACGCTAGCACCTGCTTGGCCTCCCACTGACCTCTAAGATGATTGCAGCATATTGATCATTGCCAAGCATTGCAGTTGTCAACTAGAAGGTTCTGTACTGGGTGATTTGCCTTGGTTCTCATTTGGTGCTCTCTTCTTTCAAGAATCTGGCCGACCCGCCACCAGCACACTCGACCACTTTCCGTCCCTTCTTCAGTCAGGACCTTCGTCCACTTCTTCCTCTCTGGACGCTGACCGCAGGGTGTCTCACAGGCAAGTATCAGGAAGACCATTTGTTCTCGTTGTAAACCCTCTTGCAGGAACTTCAACTGGCTTTGCGGTTCACAGATGACTTATTTATTGCCGAGTGTCTGAGCCACCGACCGACACTGAGGGACAGGGGAGAGATGTTGGAGGACCAAATGGTGCTCAAGTATTTTATTAATTTTTTTACAGAAGCAGCCCCAGCAAGGAGCGTGCTGACCGTGAAGACAGAGAGAAGGTCCTGGACAGGAACCGCCCGGCAGTCACCAAGTGCAATGTCAGCAGAGAGAGTAATGATCGTGCCCGAGGAGGCGAAGGACGCGGTGCTGTGGACACCGTGCGTCGTGTCGCCAGCATGACAGAGGACCGGGGCAGCCGAGAGAGGGGCAGCCGTGACCGGGCCATGGGCAAGGAAATGGGTGAGGGGAGGAGCCAGGGGATGTGTGGTGGGAGGGGCCATCAGAGGCGATGGGGTGGTGAGAGGAGCCAGGGGATGTGTGCTGAGAGGGGCCATCAGAGGCGATGGGGTGATAGGAGGAGTTAGGGGATGTGTGGTGGGAGGGGCCATCAGAGGCGATGGGGTGGTGGGTGGAGCTAGGGGATGTGTGGTGGGAGGGGCCATCAAAGGCGATGGGGTGGTGGGAGGAGCCAGGGGATGTGTGGTGAGAGGGGCCATCAGAGGCGATGGGGTGAGAGGAGGAGCTAGGCGATGTGTGGTGGGAGGGGCCATCAGAAGCGATGGGGTGGTGGGTGGAGCTAGGGGATGTGTGGTGGGAGGGGCCATCAAAGGCGATGGGGTGGTGGGAGGAGCCAGGGGATGTGTGGTGAGAGGGGCCATCAGAGGCGATGGGGTGAGAGGAGGAGCTAGGGGATGTGTGGTGGGAGGGGCCATCAGAGGCGATGGAGTGGTGGGTGGAGCTAGGGGATGTGTGGTGGGAGGGGCCATCAAAGGCGATGGGGTGGTGGGAGGAGCCAGGGGATGTGTGGTGAGAGGGGCCATCAGAGGCGATGGGGTGAGAGGAGGAGCTAGGGGATGTGTGGTGGGAGGGGCCATCAGATGCGATGGGGTGGTGGGAGGAGCTTTCCCCTGTGTGTTTGAAGCACTGATGGTGACAGTTTTGTCTGCATCAGTAGCAATCTTTTACTTTCTTTAAATAAAATGTAAAACTGTAAATGTGCCATATTTTGTCAATTGTGATTTTTTTTTTTTTTACACCACAATCGAAATTTGTCCTCCGCTTTTTACCCATCTGTGCAGTTAACACACACACACACACCAGTGATTACTAGGGGGCTGTGGTGCACACGTGCCCAGAGCGGTGGGCAGCCCGGTGCCCAGGGAGCAGTTGGGGTTAGGTGCCTTGCTCAAGGGCACCTCAGGTTTGGGAATCGAATCCATGACCCTCCGGTCACAAGACCATTTCCCTACCACCAGTCCATGACTGCCCCCAAAGTACTTTATTCTTTTACTGACACTTCTGTGAGGTCTGAAACATTCAACCTAAAAATGTATACTAGCACTAATTTGAGTATCGTGCGTTATGATCCAAGACATCAGGCAAGAAAGCACCAATTATGGAACAGTGGAGCAGTATATACAAGGTTGAGGTGAAGGTTGTGCAAACTACTCTCGGGGTCCATGACAGATATCCTGGTCTCAGTTGTTTCCATATGTTAATTTGTTGTTCTGTTCCACAGTGAAGCGTGAGACCGCTCCAATACCACCTCCTGCCCCAGCCAAACCAGCTCTGAGTGAAGAGGAGTTGGAAAAGAAGTCTGTAGCCATCATTGAGGAATACCTCCACATCAATGACCTGAAGGTAAATGTCAGCACAGTGTTGTCAGTTTAAACTGATGTGCATGGAGCAGTTTTGTCTCTGGAGTGTTTCAGTAAGTTCTCAATCCTGCAGGATTCCTCTTTCCCATGGGGGCCTCGCAACCTTATTTGTCAGCATAGATGATGTATGGAACAATCTGGTAAAAACTTCAGCAGAAACATTTGAGGAAAAAGTGGGATGAGCTCCAGTGGTGATTTGGCTCTCCAGTTATTCTGTGTAGACGTCCCAACATTCAATCTGAGATTAAAAATATATTGTGAAAGTGTAAATCAGACGCAGAGTTGAGGATTAAACTGAAATAATGTCCCATCGGGCTTATTTTATGCAATTGCATTTGGACAGAATAAATGGTTAGCCGAACTAGTACAACTCTCATGACCACCCCGTGCTGTTCGTGCGTGGCTGACATTTCCTTCCGTGTCTTGCAGGAGGCGGTGCAGTGCGTGCAGGAGCTGAACAGCCAGTCTCTGCTCTTCGTGTTTGTGCGAAACGTGGTGGAGTCCACGCTGGAGCGTAGCACCATCGCCAGGGGGCACATGGACCAGCTGCTGCACAGGCTCGTGAGCAAGAGCATCCTGCCCATGGAGCAATACCACAAAGGGTGAGCGTCGACGCCACACGCTAGGCCACTCCCCCACGAAGGGGAGGGGCTGTCTCCAATTCCGCAGAGCCGCGTGCGTTTATTCTGTTTTGCTTGTTAATTAAGGTTGCATTTGTAATTTAGCTGTAATTAATTAGATGGTTGTGACCAAGATCAAATTTTATTTATATAATGCTTTTTACAACAGTTGTTGTCACAAAGCAGCTTTACAAGTGTTCAAGTACAAGCCCCCAGTGAGCAAGCCAAGGGTGACCGTGGCAACAACCGTGGCAAGGAGAATTTGATGGTGACTAACTTTTGTGCTCCACAGGGTTATAATCTCTTCTCCTCTGAGGGCTACATTGCAAAATACCTTATGTTCAAAGACTCGACCAAAAAGCTGGTGCCGCTGTCTGAGAACACTGACTCTTTTTCATATCTCGGAGCGGAGTACATGTCCACAATCAGGTCTCTAAAGAAAGTTGAGGCCTAACATACAAATAAATAAAAACGACAACTTAGTGTTTTCTATTCTATACCCTCATTTATGATACAGTGAATGGTGGGGTTATAGCAGTTTTGCTTTCTTCTTCAGAGATCAGCACAGACAGTAGTCTGGGTGCCATTACATGCCGAAACAGTCAAGTGTGATGCGTGGTTGATCAACACAGTGGATGATCAAGGCAATGCCAAGATTGTGTGCACAAATGCCCAAAACGCTGACGAGTGCTTACGCAAGATCCTGGTACTGTGGGCTCATATGCGTGGGACATGGTTTCCCACCATAAGTTTAACTGAAACAAGCACAGTCATCTCTCCTCTTCACAATTTGTCTTTGCAGCGTAACGAAGTTGATGCAGTAGCTTTTGATGGAGGGCAGGTTTATACCGCTGGCAAGTATGGTCCAGCCATGGTGGAACAATATGATGAATGTGAGGAATACCAACTTGACTTGCTGTCTATTAAATACAATATTTTTATTTCAGCAAATGAATACAGTGTGTGTAATATAAAGTAGCTAATTAATGTTTTTTGTATCTTTCAATAGCAAAGTGTGCTTCTGGAGATGGTAGGTGAAGCCTGTTGTACTTTTATGTTTTAAGTACTTTGTCATGTGTAAAGTTTGGACCATACCAAACCAATTTATATCCATCGTACTCCCATCAGCCTCAGATGCTTCCACATATTACGCTGTGGCTGTAGTGCGCAAAGACTCTGGTCTGACCTGGGAGACACTGAGAGGCAAAAAATCCTGCCACACTGGCCTGGGCCGCACCGCAGGCTGGAACATTCCCATGGGTGTCATCCACAAGGAAACCAAAGAATGTGACTTCTGTGAGCATTTCTGTCATCTTCTGGTATTACAGTTGCTTGAACTTTCATTTTACATCAGCTACAGTGTTTTATGTTTACCTGCTAGTCAAGACCATGGTTAGCAATGTCTCACTTGAATAGACTTCAATCACATTTTTAGGGCAAAAAAAAACAGAAAAAAACATTGTTGTAATAAATAACAACTCCTGAACAAAAATGACCTGCCATAATCAAGGTCTACCAGACCTCTGTCTACATAAGACACATGCAATGTGTCATACAATGCCCTTTATTTTGTTTTGTCTTGTCTTCAGTGAGAGCCGTGTTCCTGGTGCAGAACCCACGTCCAGCCTGTGTGCACTGTGTTCAGGCAGTAGCAAACATGTCGGCGGAGATGTGAACAAATGTAGAGCCAGCTCCGATGAGCTTTACTACGGCTATGCTGGGGCATTCCTATATGGTTTCCATGAAACCAGTAGCAATTTATGTGCCATTATGTGTAGAAACATTCTGGTCAGATCCAATTATATGTCTTGTGTAGATTGTGAAATGGTATTCTTGTGCTTGTGACTGTTCTCTCACAGGTGTCTGGCTGAAGGCAGTGGTGATGTGGACTTTGTTAAACATACAACTGTACAGGAAAATACAGATGGTACGTCTGTAACTGTGTTAATAATAATAGATTATAACAATAGTCCTTTGTATTAATTAATTCATTTTAGTTAAGACCCCTTCATATTTGAGCTCTAATGAGTCACAAATTCAACTCTTTTCAACTCTCAACTCTTTGCCCAGGGGCCCAGACTATCCTTAATCCGTCCTTGAGTATAGTGTAATTCACCATATTATATTACCTTTGGTTTCTTCCTGCTCTTTTCTCATTTTTCTCCCCTGGTCACCAGAGAACTTCGGTCTTTTTGGCATCTTTCCGGAGAGATGTCACTCACTCTGTGGCGTTGTTTTTTACCCAGAGAAACAGTAACGAGGTGCGCAGAGCGAGCGGGGGGAGGGGGCTGCGCGGATGATGGGTATCGTGTGCTATTATAATTATTAATTTGACTAATATTATTAAACAATGAAGTTGTGATTGTGGACTTTGCTTGTTTTCGTATTTATGAATTGTTCATTTGTAAATAAATAAATAAATAAAATAACACATTCACGCGAGCGCCCCTCTGGACAGCCGGCGCCCCTAGCATTTGCCTATATCGCCTAATGGAAGGGCCGGTCCTGCATGGTCCTATATATAGTAGGGGTATGACAAGACACTTAGCTCACAAGATGAGACCAGACACGATATTGGGTTCACGAGATCGAGACGAGACAAGATTTTAAGAACACTAAAATTACAAATTATATTACTGGACAACAGACTTTTATTTAACTGAGTTACACATGCATTTTGAAATGTTTTATTATAACTCTTAACATGCATTATGTAAGCATTAACTTTTAATAAACTTCTTCCTCTACAAATTGAAATAAAAATAAAATTTTATAAAAGTTAAAATAAAACAAATATGATTAAATATTTCTCCTTTTTTCAAGCGCAAACAATATTACAGTGTGTCCCCCGCTTAATGACGGTGTTACTAGGACGTGCTGTAGTGTGGTTCCGTGTGCGCTGGGGAGTGCTGTGTTACTTGGCCTTGTTGTGTGGTTCCGTGGGTGTGCGCTGGGGAGTGCTGTGCTGTTGTGTGGTTCCGTGTGCGCTGGGGAGTGCCGTGCTGTAGTGTGGTTCCGTGGCCGCTGGGGGGCGCTGTGTCACTACTCTTCTAGCGGGTAAGGGGCGGAGCGGCGGGGAGCAGCAGACGCGCCGCGCACGGTGCACGTGACCAGGCCGTACACGCCGAGGCAGGGAAAACAGTGGGCAGAGAGTGCTGTAGCATCAGCTCTTCCACTCACTGTTTGGACGTTTCATAACACACGTAAATGACTTATGGCTCTTTGTAATCTTACTTGAAGCGGACCGAAGGCTGTCGACAGCAGCGAATTATTATTACTATTATCATTTTGCATAGTCTACAATGAAACAAAGCGATCAGTGTATCAACGGGAGCGTTAGATCAGTACAAAAACAAGGACACTGGAGCGGCAATTAACAAGGTAAGAAAACAGTAGTTTGGATTGTCTAGTTTACTCACTGCAGGTTTTACCACGACAGTAATTATGCTGAATTATTCTCAAAAGAGAGGCGACGGATTGAACGGCATCCCGTGTTTATTGCGCTGCACACTGCGCTGTGCTTTGATTATAAGAACCGGAGCTTACAGCGTACGACGGTGTCCCACTGATTCAGTGACCGACTTTAGCAGCTTTATAGAGTTTAGTGGAAACTGAACGCTACAAAAACAACAACAACAAAAATCCACAACTTTACACATACTTTTGCGCACGACAGCCAAAAAGTTAATTATGCGTTATTCCGTGCTCCGTCCATACACTCTTACAAATGACAACAGCGTCTGAGCTTACAGAATCAACCTTTCCTGTCAGTGCACTTGCTGTTGGTAACTTTTAACTGTCTGTTTTCTTCATTTATTGGCCAGTGGAAACATTTTTTAACAAGAAACGAGATTTTCATCAGTGACGATGACTTAAAAACCCCAATCTATTTGGTAGTTGACAAAGTGAAAAGCCAGCTGTCATTTTTATTTATATACTGTCTGACTAATGGTATGATTAAGTGCTCTTGATTGATGTAATTTTACTTTACCTGCAAATTAATAGGCCTGCAATTCAGTCATTAATTGTTGATGATTGGTTTACATTGGAGTTTAGTGCAGTTAGCTTTGAAATGAAGAAGCCATTAGAGGGTTCAATATTATATGGTGATTTTTGTTTTCTTATATATCTATTTTTGTATTGTTGTGAATGCTGTTTAAACTCTAGTATGGAGCCTTATAGCATAGCTGAGAGAGATTAACATGTCACTTTTCATTTCATTATGTACTACAGTGACATAATGCACTAGTATGTCAGCAACGCCATTGATGCATAGACGATATAGAGGCATCATTTGGAATTGCAGAATAACACAGTATTCAACTAAATGGTAAAAGGTTTCAGCGTTGGCTTCACACTTCCCTCACGGCTGAAATTATGTGAAATACTGGTTGAAAGTTTAACCATCTGTTGTTTTAGTACTGCATGTTGGATTTTTTAACATTTAATCCATGATATAAATTACTTACATATTCTAACATAATAAATAAATTCCCTTTAAGTAATAATGGTGAATGATGCTTTTTTAAAAACCCCAAGCTCATCTCATTCTAGTATTGTTATTTAGAATACTGTGTGAATAATAATTGTGTGAAGAGTCTAGAGAGTATTACCTCTGCATACTGAGGAAACACAGAGCCTATTACTTTTCCAGCCAGAGTGATATGTCAGAATAATAAGGTCATTACTTTGTAATTTTGTCTTTCTGAGATTAGCTAGTGAACTACCAGATACCAGCTGTGTAATGGACTTACACAGTGGTCTATTATCAATTTCACTCAAATTCCAAGCATTTATGTTTTAATTATGTAATTAATTTTGTTATGTTAATTTATAAAGTGACGTGTTTGTGAGGTCTATCTATTGGACTTCATAATTGTATTCAGTTTGAGTGAGGGATTTGTTTTTGTTAATTACAAAAAAATATAAAAATTAAGGTTTTTACTTATTGTTATATTGTAAAAAATATACAAAGTTATAAAACATATCCAGTTGTGTATATTACCACTCAGTTTTGCTGATAACCAAGTGAAATATCCATTCGAGTCAATTAGCAAATGTTTTTACATTCGTCCAGTTCTGTTTTAACACAGATTTGAGGGAAAATAGCAAAGGCAAATTCTACATGACTACATACACCTACCATACCTGTCTGCTTTTAATGTGAGTCCAGTGAAAAGAGAACTGCTTTTCCATTAGACTGATAATAAAGCTCTGTCTGATATGTTCAATAAAATTCTACTTTAGGTGTAATGATTGAGTCATTATTTTTTGCAGTCAGAATTCAAAAGTAACACCCTTTCTTATGAGCTGGGTCTTAGATTTGGTGAATGATTGCCAGGGATAAAATTCCTTGAGTCTTCCATCACTTCCATGGTAGTCTTACAGGTGAAGAGGTAGTGATTAAAAGCCTGCTGAAACTCATGCAGCACTGGCTACTGCTTCTGCTGATCTGGACGTAAAACGTCCTGTGGACTCAGACAGTTGTGCAAATGTGACGACCCTGTTCTGTCTGATCAGTCTTCCAGCTGCAGTTGCCTCCAAGGCTGCTTAATGTTTTTAATGCTGTTTCCAGTTTGATATGTTTATGTACAGGTTTAATGTCCTTAATTGATGAACTCCTGAGACTGAATTATTTAATTTGGTTATTTTTTTAGTTTAAAAGTATTACAAAATGTTCAGTGAACCTGTGTTGAATGCTCAGTTTGAGTTTCTGAATTCTTCTCCTTATACATTGTTATAGTTTTTAACGGGGAGGTCTTCCTTTCCCTAGCTTACTGTTCATCTGAAGAGTCCTTCAAATCACTTATAAAACAACAATTTTAACATAACATGCTTTTAACAGGATCGCCTTGCTGCAGTGAAGAATACATTCTACTGTGATGTGCTTCCAGAAAAGACGCAGTTTGGTAAGTAATTGTCAATTACATTTATAGATTAACATTGAGGAGATGTGTGTTTTTACCAATCAAATTGTTTCAGGTTCTGTTTGGTTAATCTTTGTTGATAAATGCTGGCTTGGAGAAGAAATCAATTTCATAATTCTCATACGTTCTATTAAACTGCATTCTTTTGAAACTGCTTGCGTTTGAGTCTTTTCACACTGCGACCGAGCCTTTGAAAGGCAGGAACACAGGCCAGATTGTACAGTGAGGAGGGTGGACGCTGTGGCTGGCCGGGCTGCTGTGAGCTGTGTTGTTTGACAGCACTGTTGCTGAGAAGCAACAGTGAGGGATCATGCTGGGGGCCCTGCTGTGCTGCTCTCTCAGGGGGGGGGCTGCTCTTCTGCCTCTTAGCCCCAGACAGCTTAATTGCCATGTGTCAGGATGTATGGACGCAGATTATAGGAGAGATCCACGTCAAGGGAGAAGTATGTTGCAATAAATATCTGTTATGGGACAAAAGTGAGATACACAACACCTACTCTACATAGCATACGATTCGTTTTAGTAATTATTCAAGCCATTTTGTTTACATCGGTGTTTTGCTAGCACTTATCCTGGCCACCAGTTCCTTTTTGATGTCTTGGAGTCTAACCCCCAACGTAATTTAGTATATTGATGTGCTGGACTTTGGTCTTAAAAAAAAACATGTAAGTGTAAACAAAGTAAATGGGGTCTCAAAAATATTTCATTAGACTAAGAACTGTTGGTTCTGGAATTATCTAGGAACATGGAGGGATGAACCATACAACCCATCCTAACAGCAAACGTAACCAGAAATTGCTCCAAACGCCTGTTGACCATGTGAGATGAGATCTTACAATACAGGATGTTTAGTATATACCTGGTTGCATTTGTGGGGAGTTTTTCCCCACAACAAACATTTCAGTCATTTTGTCATATATTGTCATATTAAGAAATGTAATATGCAGTTTAAAATATGAATTAAGCATGCATAATAGCCATCATTAGTTAAACAGTCTAATAATTGCCCAGTGGAGGTTGCTGTTTCATTAGTAGATAATTATTTTCATTCATGATTCTGGCAATTTTTAATTTATGACTGCTCATTGAAAGATGAAGAATATATGATGAAATATAGGCCTCACCCACAATATTTTCCTTTGTGGTTAGTATATATTATGAAAATCATGAAAGGTAAATTTTCTGTAACCTTGCCAACGCTAACAGTTTTACTTCAAAAGTTTCCCCCCAACCCTCCTGCCCCTAAATTGGGTGTGATTGTATAGGGATATGACCGATGTAAGCTGTAATGTCTTCATCAGTATTCATAAGTCATTTCATGTTGGTTCAGTTCTCAAAGTGAACTTGCCAGTTGACTGAAGCCTAGCAAATTACAAAGTAAATTTCCCGAATAACCTCCTACAACCTTGTACAATAGCTGTGATAGGCAACATTTATTATATATAAGCTATAGGCTATTCCTATATTTATCTATCTGTGTAACTGTCTGTCTTGCGTGTTGATGGATGGATGTGTATGAAATCATAACTAAAAGACAGTTTAATATACAAATAATTTGAATGTCAGTGAAAAAAATAAATAAATACATTTCAGAAAGAATTACTCATGGACGGTTCCTCCATGAGTAGTTCTTTTTAAAATACATTTAAAATTTTTATTTTTATTTTTGCAAAGAAACAAATTTGTACTGACAGTCTGCATTTAATCAGAGACTGTTGTCCAAGACTGACCATCCATGTTCTGGATTAGTTAGCTCGCTTTGGTTTGTTGCTTCCATAGCAAAGTGTAGATCAATATGAATAGTGATTTTTGTTGTACTTCTCCCATTGTAATGCTGCTGGATAAAGGTTAATTGGTTTTGCTAATGTTGTTGAGACCCGTGTAAAAGTGGGTCACGTGCGCAGCCCGAGAGGGTGACCTTTGAGAAGGAAGCACCTTCTCACTCAGCTGATGTTGAGACCGATGTGCCACTTCCTCTTCGGTACAGTACAGTAATTCACATTGCATTCTTTAAAAGCCATTGCTGATTTACTGTTTTCAGTTTGACTACAGAAGTTCAGATTGATTACAATATATATTAATTATTTACATAATTAGTATGTGTTAATTATGCACAGGTAAGAGGATTATTTTTAATGGCACATTTGTGAAATGTGTAGAGGTAACTTTATGTGAAAGTGGGAATTTATTCGAATTTCATTTTTATGTTACAAATTAATTACACATTAATCATATTACTACATATTAGTGACCAAGAATGAACTTTAACCAAATGTTGGTCTCAGGTAATATAAAAGGGGTCTGGACTCTATTCTCACAAACATTTAGATTTTTTCCTCATCGAAAATTGAATTTGAGTTTTTCTGTCTGTTCCTGATAAGATGATAAACCTGACAAAAACCTGATGTTCTGCAGAATTGTATTTATCCATATGAAACATGCAAAAGATATTGACTATTATCAAGGAAAAAACAATTTTCAACCTAGTAAAAAAAAATTATAATAATGTATTGTCGGGGTGATGTTTTTATTGTCTACAGAAAGCTTCCCTCTGCTAAGACGAGATCAGATCCTGATTTGCACAATAGAATATGCAAATGCAATGCAAATTTTGTAATGCACATGGTTTATCTGATATTTTACAGATGTGCAGATTGTGCTGTTTCTTTTAGTGCAATTACTGTCCATCATAGTGTTCACTGTTTTATGTAATGTAACCTTCTTTCTAAGGTTATTGTTATACTACGAATACATAGAATCCATAGAATTAATGGTATGGATATAATGTTTGGCTGCAGTGTCAAATTAAATTGGCCAACCGCTAATGGTAACATAGCTGCCCAAGGCTGGTCATGCTCTCTGATTGGAAGGGTGACTGGCAGTGCTCTCTGGAAGGAAAAGCCGGCCTAGATTGTCTCTTCCGTCAGTCAGAGGGATGCTGGCCAATTGCAGGCTCCTGCAGGTCATGTGCACAGATCTTGTGTACGGAGTCATTAGTTCTCTCCTCTGAGCGTGCGTGTGTGGTTGATGATGCTGTGTGAGCAGCAGTTTGAGTAGAACAGCAGATCCATGTGTCTCGGAGCAAGTGTGCATTAGCCCAGACCCTCCCAGTCTGGTGGATGTTGTGAGATAATGAAGATGTAGCAGTCATGTGGGAAATAGTAATCATTAAACTGAGAGAGAAGAAACATGGTCAGGTGTGATGCACATTGTACCAGCAGGGCTGGGCTGGATTGTGCTAATAAATTATTTCTAAATGTAAACATGAGCTTGAATTTATTATTTTTATTAATATTATTATTTGGGGGGGGGGGGGGGATTACACTGTAGGTCTCTCTAAAATCAAAAGCAAATATTCTCCCATTTTTATTAGATATTTTGGACTGAATTTTCTGTAGTTTCTCTAGAAATAAAATACTGCGGTCTATCCATGGACTGCATAATATTAGCTACTGTAAACATGCGAATACTTTGATCTGTTGGTATTATTCAACAGTGAAATGTAACACGTTGACACTATTCATGAGGTTTACTAGGAAGATCTTCCCTAAGTAACCAAGGCGTCATTCTCTAGTAGGAAAAGTATTCCACAGAAGCCTTTAAATGGTAAAAATGGAATATAATCTAAAAAACAACACATTAAACTATATCACTACGTTTATGTGGGGTTTTTTGTTGTGTTTGCAATAATGTTACCGAGATTGTGTCTGTTAGATGACTCATTAGAGTTTTACTTGGCTAATCTCCTAAAGGGAATTCTTCCCAGACCCACTGATTAAAACACAGTAGAGCTGCACATCAGATTAATCTTTTTTTCCCCTCAAATTTTATATTCAGCTTTTATGGCTATTTGAACCATCTGTCAAGTTTTTGAATTCATTTCAAATGTATTCTACATCTCATCCCAGACTTGAACTATGTTGACCATTTTGCCCAAGAACCCATCCATCGCTGGATCTGAAAAAGGAGAGCTCAGCACCTTCCATTTGCAGATGTGCTGAGGAATATTCAGTCACATGTCGAGTTTGGAGTGGTTCTGTCTCACCCTCCAGATGAAGTCAGACTTCATTGTTCTTCTGGTCATACATATGTATGTTTGACATGTTAATGTCATCAGGCATAGCCCTGCTTACGGAGAGATACATTCTGCTTATGTACAGTATCGGTCAGAAGTTCGGACACATGCTTAATTTATTTGTATATTCTCTACATATTCAAAAAAACAGTTCATGTTAGTTTCAAAACAACAAAATAAGACTTGTGTTCATGCTGTGATAAGCAAATGCTGACTTTTTAGATTCTCCAAACGCCACTCTTTGCTTTGATGTTTGTCTGATTGGAAGGGTGAATATAAGCAACACTACAATAAAAATATCTTTAAGACTATGAAAGCATACATTCATTCAGGTGTTGACAAAATTTTGACTGGTATTGCATTTCTCAAAGGTTTTATGCAATGTGATGTACAATGTTCATCTAACTGGTTAGTCCAGAAATTACTAGTTAGTCCAGAATATTTTACTGAGGTAACACACTGGCAAGGAAGTTTCCTAGCCTGATTCCTTCCCTGAACCTTGTACAGCAACTGAAATTGGTTAGATGTGTCAGCAGGAAGTGGCCTAAATGTGAACTGGCCTAGTAACCCCTCCATGGCCTGCCCTCTGTCTCACCCCACTATGAGCCAAGCCTGCTATCCATGCATGAAGCAACATGATTTATTAATGAAATATTTAAGATGGCTTGGGATTTAAGAGCTTTGAGGTTTTATCTTTTCAATTGAATGTGTTGTGAAATTTATATATATATATATATATATATATATATATATATATATATATATATATATATATATATATATATATATATATATATATATATATATAATTACATACACTTTGTACTTTACTACATTTTTTATATCACTACTTATAGATAGATAGATAGATAGATAGATAGATAGATAGATAGATAGAATTTTTCAAGAGAAACTGTATGTTTCTGACAGAGGTCCACCACCAGCCGTGCAAGCAAATTTTTTCTGTGTTTAAACATGTCTGTGGCAGTGGAGCTGTTGTATAGGAACTGGTTCAGAGGTTTCCCCCTGATTGGGACTGCTAGGTGTAAGGTCACCAGTTAGATCCACATAGTCACATACAAAGCCCTCAGACAGTGGGGCTGTTCAGATGTGGTATAATTCTGGAAATACCTTTTGCCTACAGGTATTAGCTTTCAGTATTATAAGGTTTATCGCTTCGTGTCATTCAGCATTTAGTCTGTTTGTGTAAATCCCAGCAGCTATACTTTGTCTTAGACTGTAATCTCAGCTTTTCGCTTTAGGGTTCAAGAGGACTGGAAAAAAAAATGCTGTGCAGTGAATAGATGGTTTAAAGCAGCATTTCCTGTGACCATGGTCTAAGGTCACTTTTGCACAAAATCAAGGGCCATAGTGCAGAAACGTGTCAAATAATAAATCAAGAATGTTTGATTTATGATGGCAAAATTTAAAATGTATCTGTAGACTTTTCTTTTTCTGTTTCTGGGACACATGCATGGACTAGGTCCTGTTAACCTCCCAGGCAGTACCAAAGTACTTTAAGCCTCCCAGGCAGTACCCATGCCCTGTAAGCCTCCCAGGCAGTACCCATGCCCTGTAAGCCTCACAGGCAGTACCCAGATGCATCAGTGGCAGGCTGAGCTGTGCCTTTGCATTTCTGTACCCACTAGCAGAGTGGAGCTCATGGTTTTTATGAGCTTGCTGATCGGATTACAGCTGAAGTCCACTGCCCTAGCATGCATTCATCAGAATGTGTCCCATGTAAATCACCAGCAATGACCCTGGCCAGGGTTTTATTACACTTGCATGGTCTACTGGCAACTCCAAAGACTCTGGATTGATTCTTCAGAGGTTCTGACTAAAACCTACTACTAGCATTCACCTTAAATACAGTACTATTTCTTGGTCTGTAGTATAAGCTTAAACCCTTGTGTGGAATGATGTAGCATGTTCACCATAAGGCTGACTTTAACTTGCATATTTCAAAACATAAAGTTCGTTGTTTGCACAAATTCTTCAAGATTCATGGAGAACAAGCAGCAAATCTCTTCGCCATCCTAGAACACGATGCAAACTGTAGACTCCTCTCTTTGAAAATCAGTTTAAACAAACCTAACCAGGAACTCAAAAGAAGATTTTCTATTTACACTTCACCTGTCCTATTTAGTAATTGCTCTCAAATTATATTGTATGCTGTAGTATTGTATCTCTGATATGAACTGAACATTTATAACATTCACATTTCATCTGGGTGTTAAAGGAACACTTGTATTAGAACATGTTTTTAGCTCATTCACCTGCTGTAGTAAGTGACCAGAAGCCCGATAAGTCCACTGTGTTCCTACATGTAGGCTCTCATTGCTGCAATCTCACAGCAGAATCTCTGTGCTGACTAGGATGTTGATTAAAGCTGACACTGTGATAATAAGGCTTTACTGGGCAGCCAGCTAGACAGGTGTTGCTGACTCTATAGCTGCTGTCTGCTGGGGAGCCAAGTTTGCTTTTATTTTCCCCTCTCCACGCACCCCCCCTCAAACCACCCCCCACCCCCATACACCTACCCCCCCATACACTTCCCCCCTGTGATTTCCAGGAGATTCTCTGTATTTGCTTTCTAGTGTTTTGACAGATGACTGTTATTTCTCATGGAACTGTACATTTGCCAGGACTCTATTATTGTGCATCTGTCTCCTGAACTGTGGAATTGAAGATTTTAGATTACAAACATTTCCAGCCCTATGAAGTAAATATGATGAAATAACAGCTATGGGAGAACAGAAGAACTATGGGGGACTTTTTTTTTTAACATGATGTTGAACATTTCATATGAATGTTTGCATTTCACCATGTTCAATTTTGCATTCTAGATTGGCCATGTGTAGATATTGCAAACTATGGTATTTGTTTTTTAATCTTTGTTCTGGTGCCAACATGTGGATTATGATTTTTTTTTGTCAAATATACAGCCTTAACCTGCTTAATGAGTGCTCCCCTGGGGCGTGCGGGTTTGCCAGTACAGGGAATCAAGACACTCGCATGCTCTGCACTACAGTTTGCATGAAGCAAGCAGCATTTTCACTGTGATGTCGTCCTTAAAATAGATTATAGAAACCACTTTATTAGGTACACCTGTCCAATTGCTCATTAACGCAAATGTCGAATTAGCCAATCACATGGCAGAAACTTGATGCATTTAGGCAAGTAGACATGGCCAAGACGATCTGCTGAAGTTCTAACCTAGCATCAGAATGGGGAAGAAAGGTGATTTAAGTGACTTTGAACGTGGTATGGTTATTGGTGCAAGACTAAGTTTTTCAGAAACCGCTGATCTACTGGGATTTTTATATGGACTCATCCTGCCTTGTATCAACGGTTCAGGCTGATGGTGTGGGGGATATTTTCCTGTCACATTTTGGGCCCATTAGTACCAATTGATCATTGTGTCAACGCCATAGCCTACCTGAGTATTTGTTGCTGACCATGTCCATCCCTTTATGACCACAGTGTATCCATCCTCTCATCTTCTACTTCCAGCAGGATAACACGTCATGTCATAAAGCGCGAATCATCTCAGACTGGTTTCTTGAACATGACCTCCACAGTCACCAGATCTCAATCCAATAGAGCACATTTGAGATGTGGTGGAACGGGAGATTTGCATCATGGATGTGCAGCCGACAAAGCTGTAGCAACTCCGTGATACTATCATGTCAGTATAGACCAGACTCTCTGAGGAATGTTTCCAGGTACCTTGTTGAATCTATGCCACGAAGGATTAAGGCAGTTCTGAAGGCAAAATGGGGTCCAACCTGATACTAGCAAGGTGTACCTAATAAAGTGACTGGTAAGTGTATACACATACAGTGCTGCTTGAAAGTTTGTGAATCACCCATACATGGTCACTGTCTTCTAAAAAAATTAAATAATCTTTTGAAATGAACATCCAAATCTCAATTTGTTAAGCAGCAAAAAAGATATATATCACTACTTGTTCAATAAATATCTTCTGTAACTACAAAAAAGGGATTTTGCCTGCTCCTCCGTGCAGATCTCTACCAGTTGAGAGGTTGGAGGGACATGTACCATGTACCACCCACCTCAAAACTCACCACAGCATTTCTATGGGATTGAGGTCTGGGCTTTGACTGGGCCAATCCAGAGTCCAAATCTTTCTCTTGACAATCATTGGTGGTTTTGCTGGAATGCTTTGGTTTGTTTTCTTGTTGCATAATCCATTCCCATCCCAGCTTCAGCTCGCTGACTGATGGCAGGAGCTACAAATCAAGAATTTGTTGATGGGTCTGGGAATCGATGGTTCCCTGGATAATATTGGGCCGTCCAGGTTTGGTGGCACAAAAGCAGACACAGACCTTCACATTTCCACCACCAGGCTTCACTGTTGGGAGGAGGTTTTTCTCTTTATATGCAGTGTTGATTTTGCTCCAAATATGGTGCCTGTGATTGTGGCTAAATAATTCAATTATTTGGACTTCTAGAAAACCTCTGGTTTATCTATGTACTCTCTGGCAAAGCTTAAATGGGCAACTTTGTTCTTTCTTGAGAGCAGAAGCTTCCTTCTAGCAACTCTCCCATGAATGCCATGTCTATTGATTTTTTTTGCCTGATTGTAGATGCATGTACATTTATCTCAGATACTGCCAGAGATATCTGCAACTCTCTGGAGGTGATGTTTGGGTTGGCCTTTACCTGAATTATTATTTTTCTGGTGCTTCTTGGTGTATGGTTTAATAGCTGTCCACTTCTGGGCAGAGCTGCCGTGATGCTGAGTGTCCTCCATTTGTAAATTATTTGTCTTACAGTGGATGGATGGAGCTGGAATATTTTGGAGATTGTCTTGTAGCTTCCCCAGACTGATGGGCTGTCAACACCTTCTTCCTGATGTCCTCAGATGTCTCTTTTTGTCTCGGCATTGTTGATCTTATGTGTTTTACACCTTTATGGCACAACAATGGTTTGGTTGGTTTCCTCTTTCTTTTAACCAGTGTGGCTCAGATATTTTCCCAAGGACGCCTCATTTGATTGGTCTGCTAAATTGATTTTGCGAGAACTCACGTGTGTCTTTTACCTAACTGACTTTACCAATGAAGTTGTGAATCATTTACTTTTGCACATGCTCTGATTCCATGTTTCATGTAGTCTGCTGGCAACTCACATTTCCTTCAAAACAAGTAAATATAATTGATTAACATAAATCTGACATTTCATATACAAAAACTGGTGATGATAAAATAAGAGAATCGTGGTAAAACAACAAAATCTAAACTACTCAAGGAGTTCACAAACTTTCAAGAAGCTCTGCACATACACCTCTCACTACTAAATAGTTAGGGAAATCTGGCTTTTGGATAACATTTCACCCAAATGAAATGGTGAACATAAAATGCACTCTAATCTTTACATGTGAACTTAAATATTAAAAATATGTCCAACTGTTCAGCGTTTCAGTACTTCTTACATAACTTGCTGTTTCCTAATAAGGACCTTAACGCCAAAACTCACAAGTGTTTGTTCCAAGAATCAACCAATATATTTCCTGATTAAATTAGAATTGATATTTAAACAGTCCTCCTCATCAAGTTGTTAACATTTTGACATCATGACACAGTATCTCGCCATTGCGAGGCTTCAAACAGGATGTTCTCAGATGGAAGTGGCCACTGAGCTTAGAGTGTCACACAGTGTCATCAGCAGGTTGCAACAGAGATGCAACAGAGAGACTGGAAGGTATAGAAGTGGATGTCCTTTGACTACATCCCACACTGATGACCGCTTCATTGTGAATAGTGCCCTGCAGAACTGGATGATGAATGCCTCATAAGTCCAGGCACCTTTAAGGGAGGTGAGAGGCACCCAAATGTCATGTCAGACCATTCAAAACTGTTTACATCAGAGTGCTCTGCGTGCTAGATGACCTGCAGGGGTTCCTGACTACACCACCAGGCACAGGCATTATCATCTTGTAAGGGCCAGGGAGCATTTATGCTGGCTGAGGGACCAGTGGCCTCAGTGCTGTTCACTCATGAAAGTCGATTCATGCTGAGCAGAAATTATGCCTGCCAGCAATGTTGGAGACATCAAGGAGAGTGCTATGCATGTGTGTCTAGTCAATACAGAACTGCCCTACACTTTGTGACAAACCCATACTACTTGAATAACATCATTAATCCAGTCATGGTGCCTCTGCATGAACAACACAGGACTAATTGTACCCTCATGGATAATAATGCTCCAGGTCGCATCATTAGGGAACGGCTCCCGGAGACTAGGGTACCAGAAATGGAGAGGCCTACACTTTCCCCAGACCTGAATCCCACAAAAAACCTATGGGATCAGCTGAGTTGCCATGTGGAGGCTCATAACTCTGAACATGCTTAACAAACTCCAATGAAAATTGTCCTCTTAAATATTTACTAGTGTACATTTAAAGCTTTCACCCCACCCCCAGTGGTTTCAAATACTACAAAGATTTGTTTTAAACATTTAGAATGTTCATTCATTCCTCATTCAGCTTGATGCTAGATGCCTCCATTAGTGAGTTTGACAGCATTGGCTTGTCTGTGTGTGGCATCTCCCCAGGTGGAGCAGAGGTGAACGAAACAATAAAAGATGGTCTGACATGTCTTTATGCACCACATGTTAGCCAAATGTTTGTTTGGTTTATTTTTTTTTTGGAATAGTCTTTGATATCTAGTTTTCAGCTGCCAAAAAAGAAGAGTTAAAACTTCACTGGAAAACTTTAATCTTATAACGTGTTTAGGTAAGGTGTAAAAGCTCAGCAGTCACGACCCCATCATTTCTACAAATAGCGTATGTTTTCACATGTTGCGATGAAGAGCTGGAGCAAAGAGGTGGAGATTTCTGCTTTATATTTCTAAAGATCCGAAGATTCCTCAGATGTTGTGACAGACAGTTTAGCCAGGTGTCTGAGAGCAACTGTTCTTATCCAGCTCAAGTGTATTGGTAGTTAGAATAAAGTAGACTGTCTCTAGGTCCCTGAGCTTTGCACTGGAAGCTTTGATCTGGCTCGAATGTACGTTTTTAGATACACCTATGCAATGTGAAATGAAAACCACAAAAAAACACCATAATGCTCAGAGACCCTGCAGACTGTGAAGGCCAAGGTTAGTAAGTGCAGGAGACACATTCTTCAGGGAGGACGCTGAAGCTTTCAGCTTCGTTGGTAATGTTCATTACTAGTGGAGCATAGCAAAAGACAGAAAGAAGTACAGTACCGATAAAGCTCAGTGTGCTGCTCATACCGTAAGAAGCTAGAAGAAAGACGTGCATTCAAGGAAAGGCTCTTAGCGCTGACGACTACATTTCTTTTATTTTTCTTCTCCTGGAGACTGAAATGCTCACCTCATGCTGGACTTCATTTCCGCCACGAGTTCAAACTACCAGCCACGTGATGTGTGTGATTGCTGCTCATGCAGATTCTTTTCATTCCATCCCTCTATGCCCTGTGCACAGACTGACAAATCTGCCGTCTTTCATGATCATTTCTCCCAGTCTTGCTCCACAAAAATGCAGCTGCTGGCTCCCTCTAAACTGCTTGCTTTGCATTTCTGCTAAATGGACTAGTGGAATGGACCTCGCTCTCCAGGCCCTTCCAGTAAGTGGAAATGGTTCCTGCTGGCCGAGAGTGTATGAGGATGGGCCCACAACCGTGAGGTGTGGGAAGTCTGTTTGGAGGTGGCCTATGACATCAGACTAGCCAAAATGAAATGGGTCATTCCTGTCACTCACTCGGCAGATTATTGTATTCAGTCTCCTTAAATATGATGAGATGTTTGAACAGTTTGTGACAGATGTTTGACAATTTCAAAATGTTTCATTTCTGACAACTGGATTTTAAATGTGCATCAGTTGTCTTTTAATTTTAATGACATCTGGGGTCAGTTATTGGTCAGGTTATTATGGAGTATATGAAACGAACAGTCTTTTCTTTCGTCCTTTTGGGGGTTGGGGGGAGGTATAAATTCATATCCAAGTGATGGGCTATCAATCACCTTCAGTGGGATCCTGCACCGAGTGGCTGAATAAATTAATTGGCCCATGAGGGCCACTGGAGGCACATGAAATCTTGGTAATAAAGTGAATGTTTGGCAGGCTGTGCTTTGTTTGCTGGTGCAGACAAGCCATTATCACCTCCGCTTGGAGAGGAAGCTAAAAGTAGCCTCTGGGATTACTTGTTATGTTTTTTTTTCCTTCCTTCTTGGCACAATGTTCAAGTGTATTAGACAAATTTCATGTGGTGTGCTTCCTGTTTTAGCTATGAACCTAGCAGCTATAAACTTAGTGTGGATGACACAGGGATGCAAGGATCCGGGCCCAGCTTTCTGAGCCTGTGCATGTCATAGAGTTCTATAGCTGCTCCTTTGTAGTTGGCAGCACACTGCTATTGTTGGCTCATAGATCTCTCTGTGTCAGGCCACCTGGTGAGAGGTGGGGCTGGTATCTCGGGTCATGAAAAAACAGAAAGTACAATAGGGTCTTCAAGGTACGGTAGTACTGGGGCTTATATATTGTGCGATCTGTACAAATGCTGTTTGAGGAAAAGGTCATTACCAGCTAAGCATTGTTATTTTGACTTTGATACCTTTGGTACATTGGGACATCCTTAGTTTAAATTCAGAATGGAAAATAAACAATGCCAAAAATTAAATTTCACAGCAGTGTGATAAAGTGCAGATGACAAAACAAAGTTATTTTCTTAACAAAGAACCTTCTGCCAGAGGTTAGCTGCCTTCTGCCCACTAGGGGTGTGCTGGCTTCCATCCTGCTGTCCCAGGGGCTGGTCATGTAGTATTCACAAAGGTGTGTAGAATACAGTGTGCAGTTTGTGTCTGATGCTTGTTATCTGATAGATTGCAAATTGGTTTGTTGGCTTAATGTTCAGGATCTGCGGGTCAACAAGTGTTTTTCCCAGCATGTAACATATGAATGACTGAAAACATTGTGTTCATTTGGCCTAGGTATATATAATAAGCCTAACTGCAGGTGAAAGAATCAATACCCAGCAGCAATACCCAATACCCACTTGGTATGGAAATAGGAGATCATGTAATAATAGTCATTTGCAAGACCTTTTCTCCTTCATTTACTTGTCTTGCCTTATTAGAGACTTGCTGAACAGGAGTAAGAACGGAATGCCTCCTCCTGTTCACCAGTTCCCTATGCTGCTCTTTGCCATGTGGCAGGATCAGTCCATGTAACAGGATCAGTCCATATGGCAGGATCAGTCCACTTTACTGTAAAACTGTAAAACCCACAGACACTGCAGAAGGGAAAACCCAATGGGCATCTAAGTAAGGGAATCCTGGGGGATTTATATACCAGCACCACCTTCTGCCATTAACTTTTACATCTGTGTTTTATCTTTATCTGCCACTTTATTCTGTCCTGCACACTTGCTTTGACACTGTACCATCATACAGCTTTTACTTACTTCCTACAAATTCATAAAATCTATCGCCACATTTAACTTGATGTTAACAGCAACGTGTGCTGCAGTAATGTGTCCGCATTCATGAATCTGGATTATCATCCTCATTTTCCGTTTGAGTGATATACACTGCTACCACTTTTTCTTTTCATTTGCATATGATGTTAGCGATTCATAAGGAAACGGAGCTTCGCACAAACGCCACTCTACCTGTCCGAGGCTAATTTTCTCATTAAGAAACCAGTGTGGACTGTATGATCTTTTCTCTAATGGCACTTGGTCACACATGCAGATCACTAAAAAGGAGATGGCAGCACATTCCACCCATTCAGCTCTCTGACACATGTATTGAGAAGGCACGTGTTGGTCTGTCTGGAGTAAGTTTGATGGCAAACTTTGCAACTGCAGTAATAGGAGCAGCCTGCACAGTGTGGAATGCAGCTTGCTTGAGCAGGATCTCAAAATGTCAGAAACTCTTGCCATAAGAAATGCAACTTTAGTTGTTACGGTGCAAGAAACTATAAACAAATATAGACTGAGAGATCGTGCTCTGCCATGATTTAGAAGTAGAGCTGAAGTCATCATCTCAGTGCAACTATGACTTTCCCATTGTAGTGAAAGTTGGGCTATAGATGTTTTACTTTAAGCAACTGGCAGGTTTCAGCAAACCATCACAACTGTTAATGACCTAATTTACACTGATCAGGCGTAACATTAAAACCACTGACAGGTCTGAATAACAATGATTATCTCGTTACAGTGGCACATGTCAAAGGCTGAGATATAATAGGCAGCAAGATTTTGGAAGCATGAAAAAAAGTGTAAGGATCTGTGGGACTTTGACAAGGACCAGATGGTTGGCTCAGAGAGTAGGTAGTTTGAGCCTTACAGAGATGGTCCAGTATCTGACTTTGAACACCCCCCATCTCAGGAGTTTCCCTAAAAAAAGTGTGGTTATAGCCATCTGATAGATTTGTGAATTTGATAAAATGGTCTTTATCCAGCTTTGAGTTGAGTTTGAAATCTACTTATCAGTTTTATATCAGTATTTGTACCAATTTTCTCTGAATCCATTAAACGTAGCTGAATTTTAACATAATTTTAATTTATCGATTTATTAGGAAGTGTAGTACCACTACATGTTATATCATAACAACTCTGATCCACAGAGGTAGCTGAAGAAGAGGGACTTTATTAGTGACCTTGGGGAAATTGCAGCCTAATCCATCCAACTACATGTACCTGGAGCAGGGGGTAGCCACCAGAAGCAGTTGGGGGTGAGGTGTCCTGCACCAGGGCACTTCAGTCCTGAATACTAGGGGAGGGCTAAGTGCTGTTCATAGCCCCTACCCCTCAATCTTCTTGCCAGTCCAGTTCATCAATCCAGCAACCTTTCAGTCCCAAGCGCACTTCTCTAGCCTTAGGCCATTTGCTGCACCAATGCGTGCTGACCTATACAGTATTAAGCAGGGGTTTTAAATGCTATGGCTGATTGTTGAGCATGTTTTGATTTGCTTTCACCTTGGTCAAAGATGAGTTTACTGCAGCAATAAGACGCACTAATGGTGCATCTAATTATCTTCATTGTAACTTTATGAATAAAGCCACATAAATACCGTGTTGCACATTTTGTGTGGCATAGTGCAGTTATTGTTAAGCGTCGTGTATCGGGCCAAGCGGCTCATCTTTTTGTCCTTGTGGGATTTGTAGTGTCCACTTTTAATGCGCCTTGGATGCTGCTGTGACAAAACAATTTCAGGGATCAGTGCATTACTGTGTCCGCCTGCCCAGGCCAGCGTGAATGTTCGCTGTTTCTTTTAAACAGTGCTCTCGATATTTACAGCTTTCTGAGGGATGCACAAACAATGCAGTCTGACTTTTATCCTCTTATTTCAAAATTTCTTTTTGAAAGAAACAAAGAGTCAGAGGCCCAGTTGCAGTAGCAGAGCGTGGATATCAGCTGCTGCCACCACTGTACTTTCAAGAATTGAGCAGTATAGAAACCTGTTGAATACTTCTTGATGCATTAATTATATATTTTTGACATTGAAGTGGATCTAAAAATAAAGTCCCATTTTTTACAACTCCTTGGTGTGCGTGTATGTGTTGGTGTGTGTGTGTGTATGTGTTGGTGAGGGTGTGAGTGTGTGCGTGTGCGTGTGCGTGTGTGTGTGTGTGTGTGTGTGTTGGTGAGGGTGTGAGTGTGACAGGGAAAAAGTGAGACACGGAAAATAAGTGACTAAAGGGCACACTATTCAGCTACGCAAGTTGATCTAGATATTTTACTTTGTAAATATCTGTCTTCTGCATAAATCATATCTTGTTAGCATTGCTCACATTTTGTGAGAAATACCTGGCAAATGTCTTGAACTCCTTATGTGCTTTCAGACAGGCTAATTGAGTAGTAATCATATTTCTGAAAACAGAGATGATGATATTTCTAAAAGGTAACCACATCTGTTTGTGAGCATTCTTTTATTTTTATTTATTTATTTATTTTATTTTATTTTAAAATGTGAGCATTCTGACAGCATTATGGTTATGGTAACGTCTGTGAGCACAGCATTGGTAATGTTGCGATTCTCTTTTCAGACATTTATTTTTATCTTTTGTTGATGATCACCTGCATTAAATGTTTTTTTATGTTTTAGATTTCTTCTTTTTACCTAAAGAGAAGCAATGTATTTCACCTGCCCTTGGCAGGACTGCAGAGGGCCTGGGCAATTAGGCCTGGTCCACAGTGCCCCTGCAGAGAGGAGAGGCTTGTTATCTGGGTACTGCTGATTGCACTACAGTGCTGCTGGAGCTGCCACTGTTATAGCTGATTGTCCATCATCTCAGCTCCACTCAGCCATCATGCTATAGGCCCTGATGGAGGGGGGTGGTGGGGGACAACAAAACTGACCCAGCTGCTTGGGGATGAAATGGATTTTTCCCCCTTAGTTAGCAACTAGAGGTTAAGTGCCTCTTACCGGTAAAGATATCTGAATGTTTTGTGATATTCATGTTTCCATTTAGTCATGTGGGTTAATTTGCACATGTGATTTCCTGCTACATGCATTAGATTAATCCGATGTGGTTAAATACTTTTTTATTTTTACTTTTTTGTGGAACAAATGGCAAAACAAGGACAGAATACTCTACACAGAGGGTATACTGTACATGTCAGTCCAAACGCATTAATGTAGCATTATATGTTTCATATTATCATATTTATTCCTCCAAATGGGTGCATAATTAAGCAGAAAACTAAAAAGGAAATTATTCTTGACTTTGTTTTCTGAGATTGCCTAGAGAAGACCACTAACTGCCATCAGTTCAGTGAAATGAATATGTACACAGAAAACAATCACAGAGCAATATTTGCAAGAGGAATATTTACAATCCAAATAGCTTATTCCCACTGTTAAAAATTTTACAAATAAATTCCTTCCTGCTGTATGACGCATTAAAAAAGAGTAAAAGAATTAACATTAAATACATTTTTTCTATTATATATTTGTCTTTTGCTTGCCATATGAATTTACCATTCAATCACTAATTCATTCACTTATGTCTGCAAAACAAATGTCGCTTTCTTGTTTTTCTATTAATTCCAAGTTCTATTAATTCCAGTACACACACACACACACACACACACACACACACACACACACACACACACACACACACACACACACACACACACACACACACACACACAAATTATCTTTGACTATGCCTGTTTTCAGGGAGCTGGGGAACAGCTAGAGGGTCTTTTAATTTGTACTGTTCAAACATTCAAAGCGTTGCATATCCATAAAAACACCTGTATTCATCACCCTTCTGAAAGCCACGATACTGGTCAGCTGTGCTCCGACAGCATCTCCGCAGCCTCACGTTCTGACTGATGGTGGTTGTTGTTTTGCCAGGTCCTGCCCAGCTGCCCCTGAGCAGAAGAGGCTCCCGTTGTTGCTCGCAGGACAGGAGATGATGTCGCGGCACGGCCACCGCTTTGAGCGTGACTTCCGCCCCGCGTGGGAGCGCCGGGAACGCTGCGCCTTGGCCAACGGCTGTGGCTCCGCCTCCACCCCCGCCGTCTCCGCCCCTTCGGGCCTCGGCAGCGGCGGTAACAACCGGCCTGGCCTCCTGCCGCTGCCCGTCATCCCCTCCCTCTTGCCCACCCCCGTCACCGGGGCGACCGCCGCCTGCAGCGCAGATATGGTCTGCAAGCGCTTAGCCCCCACCTGCACCACTAGTGCAAAGGTAGGGCCCATTCCACCCACACACTGCAGTCCTGGGGTTTGCCTGGCTTTGTGCCGGGCGCCCAGCAGAGATGTGCTGCAAAGCTTCAGGCTATGTAATGAGAAGTGTAGGGTGTTAGTGCTGCCTGGGGCCATGCGGTATCTGAGGTATTTTCAGCAGTTCTAAAAGAGATGTATGTTAATGCTTGTGGTAGGAAGCATTATATTTAAAGTTACAGAACCCACACATGAGCACCTTTGCTCAAAGTCTCAATTAAGTCAGTTCCCTATTTACTTTGTCTTTATATCTCCATTAATAGTGATGGTATTTTTCTCAATATCATTGTGTGTTTATTGTCTGTACTTGAAAAAAAATAGGTTGCAGTAGATATTGAGGTCAATTTCTCTGTTATCCATCATGGAAAGTCGGGAGCCGACACCATTCCCCTTACATATGCCCACACATCATATTTTCCTCCACACACATCTCCACAAGCCATCTCTGATAACGAATGGCAACGGTGATTATTGATCCAAATGAAGAAGAAACTTTTTCATGTGTTTTCAAATAGCAAAGTTGTGGGCCAGGAGATCTAGCACACACATTTCAGCTCTCTGGATGTAGGAGGGTGTGGGCTCTAATGCAGTATACTCTTTCCATTATGCATATTATGCATCGCCTTGCAGCATATTTTTGCACATTTGATGCCATGTATGAGCAATTGGCTGTTTAGTGCACATGTGCTCGTGGGATGCACTATGCATGATTTTGTGAGAAATGTTATCTCTGGTTTTGAGATGATCTGATGGTTTATTGCAGGTAGAACTGTAGTGCATATATCATTTGTCAGTGTTGATTTCTAAATGGTTCTATTTCTATGTTTGTTTAATTTCTCCTTTCTAATGTAGGCAAAAGCTGATTGAACTGACAACTGACCTCGAGGCAAAGCGTCATAATACTGTTTTCAGTTGCTAGGAGAGATATTCATTCATAATGATAATGTGGAGGAATATAACTTCCAAAGAGAAATTAATTGCATGTGCATGTTGGCGCCATGATGTTGTTAGCACAGTTAGTACAGTTTGCAGTGTTTGCACTGTTAGCACTCTTAGTGCTGCTAAGATTAAGGTTAGACTGCCACCGTTCATTTGGCATGGCTTCACTCATAGGTCACTTGATGATGTGGATGCAAACAAACCATATACTCATGTACCAGAAAATAATGCAACCCAGTCTTGACCTTCAATATTCTTTTTCAAGAATTATACCATAACATGCCATTACAGTGTCAGGGTACCTGCGGGTCCTTAAAAAGTCTTAAAATGTCTTAAATTTAGTTTTCCATATTCAAGGCCTAAAAATGTCTTAAAATGTCTGGAATTTTATGAGGGGAGGCATTAAATTATTATAAGTGTGTGTTGTTCAGTTGTTCTGGCGCGATGTGAACTTTGCCGAATCTAGCGCTAGGACCATGCAGAAAATAACCGCTCCAGGGTCCTAGTGCTAGATTCCTAGCGTTGGAGTATACGGCCTCAACAACGTCAAACCCCCCCCCCCCCCCGTCAACAATTCTCGTTCGCCACCCCCCCCCCGTCATCGATGTGGAACACACCTACATCCCCAGTAATAGTATTATTTTTTCTTGTGAGAGGTATTAAAAAGGTGTTAAAAGTCATTGAATTTGAGATTTAAAAATGTGCAGATACCCTGAGTGTGCAAACATTCCTGACCATGGGTGTCCTCAGTGGAGCAAAAGTCCATGGGTGTCCTCAGTGGAGCTCAGGGTTGCTATATTTTAAATACATAATTGTCCTCAAGACTGCAGATTTTTTATAGTGATGGCCTTTATGCAGGATAGGCTGTTCAGACACATTAATTAACATAATCAAAGCTCAAAGATGTGCCCCTCATTATCATTTATGCTAATGTGGACGCCAGTACTTTGACAAGGGCTCTGTTGGGAATCAATATATCTGCCTGTCTCCAACTCTCAGTAGAGTCTCGACAGCTTCTCTAGTCCTTTAGTCCTTTCCTGTTCACAACACAGTTAGAAAAGTGATGCTGCAAGAGAACTATCACCGTCTAAACCGTTCCCAGCCCCCTCTCTCCCTCCTTCTCACATAATCGTTACTGTCTTGTTGGTTTTTTTGGCTCAGTCTCAAGATGTCTGAAAGTTTATCAAGTATTTTAGCCTTTATCTGCAGGCTGCCCACTTCCAGCTGTTCAGATCTGTAAAGTGTTTCATTTTGTCACCAAAGTGCTCTCCTCTTTCAATAAAATTACATTATGCAAAATGAACAGTCTTGAACTTGGAAATGATTTGCAATACAGAGAGGCGAATCAAGAGACTGTGGAGAAAATCTTTTCACATCATTTGCAAGTAACTACAATTGCTTGTAATCTCATTCTTGTGTCATAATAGTTCAGAAGAGTTATTACAATAACAGCAATTTCTTAAATGAGAAGAAAACATTCACAGAAGCATCTCAAACCCGGTTGTAACTTGGTTAAAGGGAGCGAACAGCAACTGACGCAAAATCCACTGAGGCTCCATCTGACTATTACTGCGTCAGTAACACATGAATCATCGTAAATCTCTCACATATCTGCAGGGCTCTAACCCCCCTAAAAAGCTTTGTGTCCAGATATGGGTAGAATAGCAGCGGATTAATTTAATACGGCACAAAGCCACTGCATCAGGTGCCTTTTACAGTGGTCGCTTGCCAGAAGCAGAGCGGCGTGGGGCTGAGTGGCCACAGACCCTCGTGGATCTGGGGGGAGTGAGGGGAATGAGGGGTCTCCCCCAGCCCAGCCGGCCCTTCTGGCTGCAGGAGCCCTCCGTAACAAACGGGACCCGTTTTGCATGGGCCTCGCCGTGGCTAATGGATGGATCAGTGTTTGCTCCAAGGCCTTGTGGCCTGAAGCAGGGCTAAGGAGGCGGTTTCTGTGTTGCCAGCGATGGGACTAGCAAAGAGCATGACAGCGTGCTATCTTAGGGCTTCTCAAGGCAGACAGGCCTGGCCAGTGCGGAGCGGATTAGGAGGGTGGAGCCACGCCATGTCCTCAGATGGAGGCAGCTTCTTCAACTGGAGGAGGGAGGGATTTAAAACTGCGTTGTTGACACTCCTCTTAGTTGTTTTCTGTGGATTTTTGGTTTTAGACTGTTTAAGGTTTTATCAGAGACACTTCAGGGTTTGCATTGTTTGAAGCTTAACTGCAGTGTTTTATCAGCTCAAGCTCTTGCCACGTTTGGTTTTGAATATTTGTGTACAAAAAGTGTATTTCTGCGAGCCAGACTGATCCATGTAGTGTATAACTTGAAGACCGAAATCAAAACATTTGTAGAAACAACACATACATTGTTAAAAATCTTGACCTCGGAATCAAACATGAAACATTACATTCCTGTATATTTGCACATATGTACTTTTTGTTAGCATTATGTTTTCCAAATCTCTGATCAACTAACCCACTGATTATCAGATATGAAATACAAACCAAATACTTGTATCAGTTAGCTTGAACCCAATACAGTGCTTTCTCTAAGAGCCAGATTACATAACACATGCACGGTTAATCCTGCAGGCAAAAAGGAGGCTTGAACTGAAATCTAACTAATCTTCCTTCTACCAACCAGTAGGGAATTTCAAATCTGTTTCCATTTATTAGTCTGCATAGTTTCTTTTGGAGTTTATTTATTAATACAACAAGAGGTAATTTTTTTAGTGATCTGGCCACCTACATTCTCATAAATTGGAATGATTTGCATTTGCTTGTGGACCAGTTTGAAAAATCTGTCCAGTGTCCCACCTAGTAATCTTACATGAGTGCTTGAAATTGCACATTGCTGTGTCTGTGGCAGAGTCATTGGAATTACTGATATGAAATATAACAATATGAAACAAACACATGAGGAAAATTCCTTGTACCTTTGTGTACCTTTACTTATCTTTAATAATGAATAATTAAATAATGAATTTTTGGATCATCAGTACAACGTTTGTGTGGGGCAGCTCAGAAACTCTAGCCAAACCTAGCTTCCTTAATGGGAAACCTTAACTACTCTTTCCATTGTTTGATTTTGAAAACATGAACTTTTTTCTCTGGATTATCCATACAATATTCTAATGGGATGAGATTACTGTTCCTGTGTAGAGAACCGAGAGCACAAAAATGGTTTTTGTTTCTTAAGTTGAGAACATTTTACTGGGTCCCCATGTTTCTGTGTTTTTGCTATTAGGTTTTTATTTAAGTTTTTTTTGTTTATGACATTTTTATCACAATTCATTCAGCACTGCTGCTGAATGGGGTACAGGCTCAAACAATGTTGTAAATATTCATCTGCTCTTTGCCAGCTAGCAGCTATGCTGTCTAGAGTAATCCACTGCTTCCCTAACACCAGAGTTCATAGTGAATAACAATGAACTTTGGAACTAATATAAATTCTAAATTTAAATTCAATTAGATATGCAAAGCAGTGTCTTATTGGAAGAGCTTGATTGATGATAAAATAGACTCTCATATGCATTTTGTCAGTGTAGTGTTAAATTTAATGAGATTTCCTATTATTTGCATAAGAAATGTATAACACAAAAAGCAGGTGGTTTAAGATTATTCTGTGTACTACACAAAATAAATAACTATGAGACATTCATATCTTGTTTGGAATAATGTTTTCAAAATGTATTACTTCTATATAACTAGGACTCTTGCTGTGTTCCTCAACATGCAAAATTGATAATAATCCAATTAGCCCTTTTTAACCTCATAGCATGAACGTGTTCTTTTTTCTGTCCCTGGAAAGAAACACTCTAATATTAATGGGTGGGCTTTTTTTAGCAATTTAATTTTATCTTTAAACTGCTCTATGACTTTACTTTACTTTTCATCAGCATTTTGGAGCCCTAGAGTAAAGACCATGTGAGGATTTACATGTAAAGATCTTAATATTCAGCAACCCATCTGCCTGTGCAGGATGGAAGCGAATGCTGGTGATGTAATTTTAGTTTATGAACTATGAACTATTTGACAGGCAATGACATAATGACAATATTGAGAAAGACAACAACTTGAACATTTAGTGTGTCTTTCAGTGGTATTCATTACCATTTAAAAAATCTGACTAATCTGGATTACAAATGAAAGTTTAGAATTTTAGTCTGTCATGTTATTTTAAAAGTCTAAAAAATATTGTCTGCACAACCTAGATCACAACCTAAAGATCAGGAATGTCCAACAAACATTTAAATTGATTTTATTATATTAGTATGATTAGTATATTGGATCCAGTCAGTAGAGCACACATGCTGTTGTCCGAGCTCACCAGTGGGACTTCCCTGGACCTTTCAGTAGTGTGTGGGCAACGTTTTTCATCTTTGCAGACATTCTATTGTATTACTTACTTTACACCCCTACAACAAATGTTTCTTGTTTCCTTGGATTGAGTGCAAGACTCATTTAGTTTTTCATTTAAAAAGTTTAAACTCATACATAGGTTTCATGTAAGAAAATATTCTGTTGCAAATTAATAACTGAAAAAAAAAGTTGTTGCATGAGTACTCGATCCTGAATGATTCAAGTTTATATACATGATGGTTATTCCCAGAGCGATGTCATAATTCACTTACAATTGACCTCTACCGGTGAATTACTTTTTACCTTTTTAGGATAAAACAGCTCTTAATTTGAAATCCAGTCGATAGACTGGAAATCTGTGAAAATGCAGAAGAAAGATCTCCAGGATGTTCTTAAAGAAATTAGAGATTGTTAGAGACAATACAGATACTACACTAGCATTTGGGCATTCCTTGTCAGCACTGCAGGATCAGCTGTGAGGAAATGGAAGCTGCATCATACATGGAATATTGCATCAATCAAGCACAGGCTACCTACCCCTCAAAGCCCAAGTGTGGGAGCATAAAGTGCACCTGCGAGGAGCCCAGATAGGCTCACAGTGGAGGGCCTGTGAAGTTCAGTGGCTAAAGCATGAAACCCTTGCAGCACAGCAACACAGCAAAATTTGAGATAATTTGTTATGGTCAGATTAGGAAAAAAAGGAGGTAATTGTAAAAGCATATCCCATTTGCCTGCTTATTATTTGTGTAACTTAAGTAAACTGAGCAAAAACCTACATACAAAAGGAAAATCACTGCAATCACTTGTAATTTTTCACCGGTGGTTTTGTGGTTAAGTGATAAAGTCCTTTTAAATAACTGAAACAACTTTTTTTCCCCTACACATTAGGCCTGTGCTGTGATCAATATGAGACAGATAAGATTTAATTAGTAAAATGTTCTCCACATAGATCTCACTTTCTTTCACCGAGTCAAATTTCTGGAGGCCGACCTTGGGTCTTGCTGCATTATTGATGGCACTAATCTAGAGCAGCATTGTAATAAAAAAAAATAAAAAGAGTAGCATGGAAGGGAATATTAACAGAACCAAATGATGTAACCAATATGTGACACACAGAGTTTAAATAAAGATGTGCATGATATTTAAGGCTGCCTTTGTTACACTCGATTTTGTCCAGGTCTCCGTGCACACAGGGGGAGAGAACCACACTGCCGGCCCAGTCCTGCCTCCCAGTGTCAGATGGGGCCAGACACCTATTAACCAGTCCACCCCCTGGGATACAGATGAACCGCCTACCAAGCAAATGAGGGAGAAAGATACTGCAGGTAATGATTGGTAGTGGATTTTGGATTATGGAAAGAGTTGCCTGAGCTGTGTTCAATCTGGGAATGAGGAATGGTTCATGAGAAGGAACTTGTCTGATAGACGCACACAACATAACACCACATTTGATGAACAGAAGGGTTTTGACATGCGACATATCAATCAACATATATTCCGAATATGGCCTCCTCTTCGCAGGTCCTCTGTGGCCTCCTGCAGCGGCGTCTGTCAGCCAGGCGAACGTCTTAGCCCCCTCCTACGGCGTGCCCCAGCCCCCGGCATATACCCAGGGAGTGACTGTCCAGGCCCCGATCATGGGGGCAACTCCTACCCTTCAGAACCCTGTGCCACCTCCTCATCCACTCCTACATGCACACTACCAGCTCCCACAGCCTCCTACACAGCCACTGGCCAGCCTGGTCCTGGGCATGCAGAACCAGCCCCTGGGCGTGCAGAACCAGCCCCTGGGCGTCAGCAGCTTGCCCCCCATTGCCTTATCCCCCATGCCTGGTGTGTGCCAGGTAACCCACCCTGTCCACACAGTGTTGGGCAACGGGCATCTGGCTCCACCTGTGGTGTCCACCACGCTGTCCAGCAATCTCCCCCTGACTAACGGACAAGCAGCCGTCCAGACACCCACTGGGGCTGTCCCTACGCCCCCGGAGACCAGCAACGCCATGCAGATGCTCAGAACTGTTGGCATGGGGAAGTATGAGTTTACAGACCCTGGGCACCCCAAAGGTAAAGCATTTTGAAGTTTTCAATTTGAGATTTAATTGAGATTAAATTTTTGTTAATATTTGATTAAAATAATAACATTTTTTTTACTAGTGGCAGTGGTGAAACAGACACAGACAGAGTGAGCGAGAGAGAGTGAGCGAGAGAGAGCGAGCGAGAGAGAGCGAGCGAGAGAGAGCGAGCGAGAGAGAGCGAGCGAGAGCGAGCGAGAGAGAGAGAGAGAGAGAGAGAGAGAGAGAGAGAGAGAGTGGAGTCACTATCTGAGCCTGTGCAACTGATGATCTTGAACACATTTATTACTTTCCTGCCTATCGCCCTCAATAAAGGCTCTCATCCATCTCTTTCTCCTTGTGGATAAATGCACTGTGAATTATTTTTCATATCCACATCTTCTTTTTCTTCCCCCTACCAGTACAGTGGTGATGAGTTTATGAAGTCAGAGAGTTAGCCTACAAATCAGTGCCTTTGTTAATAGTGTGTCTAATGCAGTTCTAAAGGTGGTGAGTGATCTATTATTAGTAGTTGTGCTGTTTTGTTATTTTTGTAGTTGTTTGTTTTGTTGTTATTGTTACGCCACATTATGGGAAACTTTTAATTGCTCTTGCTGCAGTGGTATATCTACTAAAGAACTGAAGAGAATGTGTGTGTGTGTGTGTGTGTGTGTGTGTGTGTGTGTGTGTGTGTGTGTGTGTGTGTGTGTGTTTACATATGGGAGGACCTTTAGTAACAATCAGCTGTAGGTCTCTACTTTCAATATATTTATAATTTGGTTCATACTAAAGAACTTAATTTATAGTTTACTATGCAGCAGGTGATGTAGATATGAGAGGGACATTAAGATGCATCTCTCCATCTTTCATGCTGGAGTCTAGGTCTTTCACATATTCAGTAGAGTCTAAGTGGAAAGCAGTTGGTCTTGTAATCAGTATGGGAAACTGTGGCAGCCCTTCTGAATGGTTTTTGCTCTCAGTGAAACCTTTTAGATATTCTGCTGAGCTACAGGCAAAAAATCTGTTCAGCTGCCTCTTCTTTAAATTGCTTGTCATGTTGCATCACTAGAAATATTAATCTTCTATAGAGGGAGGGATGTGAAGACAGTCAGAGAAGCAGCTTCGTTCTCAATTTATCTGCCTGTAAGTGAGACTAGAAAGTCCATTCACTAAATCATCACTAACCCTTGGAAAGATCTCTCAAGTTCATTCACGAGATCGCCAGGTTGTTCAAATCCCTTAACTGAGGAGAAACTATTTAATTATAATGACCTGTAGAAGGTACAACACCTAAAAACCTTTTGTTGTTTTGAAAAAATGATAACAGCCCACCAGTATGTCTCCAGTGTTAGTTCGAGGTAGTAGAGCCATTTGGCTGTTGGGCTTAGTCGACTGTGCTTGCTGTGATTAAAACAAAGTGAGTGAATAGCTCATTAATTTGCCTGATTGTCCAGACTAGCCTTCAGTGCAGAGTGCAGCCTTCATTAATAACATCCAGCGCATTCTTGTAATAACCCGTGTGTTAGCACGAACGAGCCATACTTCTGACAGAACCGGTCTGGAGTGAATTAAGAGCTGTATATTTACAGCGGGTCACTCCAAACAGGGCCTGTCTGCTCCACTCTGGTGGCAGTGGCCATTAGGATTCAGCGCTTCACCCTGGCTCTCTTCAGAGAACAAGAGAGACATCAGTCAGCTAGTGACACTACCCCTCCCCCACGGGAGCAGTGATCAGTGATCAGTGATTAGTCGTCCTGTCAGATAGGCCTCATACACATCTCAGGGGATTAGCAGCTTTAAAAAGTGGATTTATTGCCATTGTCTTTTTAAATCAGGGTTTTTAATAAAATGTCATATACCCCCTCCCCCATCCCACTCTTTTTTGTTAAGACCAAGGTTATTGTGATAAAAAATCCATTTCAATTTTTTAGACTTCTTTTGGAATTTAGAACAAGAGTGGGAAAGTATGTGGATTTACTTTAAAGGCTGTAATCAGAATTTTGTTCTGATGAGGTAAGGCATGAACTAGATGGAATGAAACAGGTGTCAGACATCTTATGAGACACAAGGTGGACTATTTGAGGTGCTGGTGGTCCAATTAGCATCTAATGGAGACCACAGAGGCTTTGATTTAGCTTTTTACAGAAAAAGAAGTAATGGTTTTGTGTTTCAAGTAATCAGTCAGCTTGTAATTCAGCGAATTAATTTGAATTAATTCTCTCTCACTCTTAACATTTCCTTTTGGGTCAAAGTTGGTTTCTGGGAGTGTGGAACTGCAAATTACTGTGATTTGACATTGAATTTACCTTGAGGTGCAGCATACATTATACGCATGCTCTCATTAAATTAACAGGTCAAGTGCCTGCACTCAGGAGAAGCTTTTAAAACATTAATGATGCACTTGTTTTAGACTTTCCTAAGCACCATATGAACATGCATGTGCAAGATGGCTTGCTTACCTTTTGAACAAATGAAGTTCAGCACTTACTAAAAGAATATTTATATTCACTGAGAAAGTGCTACATAATTTAAGCTTCAAATATGCAAGGAAAATTATACAATAAAAAATTTGAAAATGAACGCCGATGGAATTGTCAAGCCAATAAGAATCAAATCTTTTTAGGGCAACTTGTACTGGCCTCAGTCATTTCCCTTGCTATCTATAGATGGTGCTTTGTGGTTGGGAGGGGCTGGGGGTGTCTAGCAGACTCGCTGAGGCTCTTTGTGGGCAGAGCTCACATGCATTTAATCTGACTTCACCCTCGTATGTCCTACCAGTGAGAGCGCCCTGCAGTGCGTTTCATCTCATATCTGGGCTTCCATTGTTTCCAGTTCAGAGAGCTTTTGTGTTGGAAGGACGCACATCACAAGCATCAGTATTCTCTCTGGTTATACGGGGAGCAGCAACAACTTGCTGTATGTTCCACTTGTTTACAGTCAAACGGCCATTTTGTTGTTGTATGTTTGAATGGACATGCTGTCATACCCTTGAGATGCACAAATCATTTGTTTGAGCAAAGGGATCTATCTACTTAATAACAATTCTTTAAGAAACACTGCTTGAGTATTGGAGTTTGGAGTTAGGTGTTCTTCTTCTTTGTCTAGGAAGAATAACCAGAGCTATTTAATGATTGGTCAATCTCTAGAGAACACTGACCCACTTAAAGAGAAAATGATTAGCTGACATGCTACTCATATACCTCAGTCAAATTAAGAGGGAACATTTTATGCAGATCATCACACATCCTTTTTCTTGTTAGACCCCAGAGAAACACCTCTAGACATGTTATTGATGTGACTAATAAAACAGCACATAATGTTTAAACTTATTATGTAGATTAGTTTAAAACACAGAAAGTGGCTTACTGCTAGCTAACACCTTGTACTTAACTCTGCCTAACATAAATTAATTCGTCTGTAGAGCAGTGCGGACGTGGCTGTAGAATACTGCCCTCTGAAGTTCAATATCTTATGGTTTGCTAACATACTGATAAGCAATATCCCATCCTGGTGTGCTGCTGTGTTTGCAGCACAAAACAAATATTGTTAAGGCTCCGCTCAATATTCTCTGTGAATCCCTGCATGCTTCTCATTGGCATGGCTTTTCACAGGCCTGGGGAACATGCAGGTTTTCTTTTTTAACTGACAAGGAGTGAACAACTTTAGGGGTTACCAGTTATTGTTAGTCCATTAGCATACAGACATTGCAATGCCATGAGAGGTTCCTCAGATTGTGAGAAGTTGCGCTTTAACCTTTTTGTCCATGCTGTCAGAAACCTGACCCGGACCGCTGCAGCAAGGCCGCAAGGCTGTGTCAGGCTTTCACTCGCAGTCAGGATCACACTTTAGGAGTCAGTTTCTCAGACATGGATTGAGCCTAGACTTGGAGATGAAATTGGAGTGACAATATGGAATTCATATTGTAAATCTTTTTCTTTCTTTCTTTTTTTGTCTAGGCTTAGACTTAATCTGGGTCTGGCACACTGTGCCTAGAAGTTGACAGAATGGAAATTCTGCCACTGGCACTGAAGCTCTGAGAGCTAGAGATGGCTGACAGAGGGCAGTCCGATTGTAATGGGACAGTATTATGCACTATGCTTCAGCAGATTGGGTGTGAAAGTAAACCTTTTCTGTCAGGTTCAAATGCAGAATAAATGCTTTTATTTGAGAGTCGGCATATTTAAATGGATGAGCCATGTAAAAATCAAAGCCCTTTTGAGAATTACATTTTTTTAATTTACTTTATTTGCCTGTTGTACTGCTAACCTCAAATCTGATCATTTCTGTCCGGAAAGCTGATCAATATGTCAGATACTGTGGATAAGTGCATCATCCAGATGTTGTTAATACAGACGTACATTGAATACATTTGGAGGACTAGTTTCTAGTTTCTGTTTCTTGTCCAGTTATGTGTCATTGCATCACTCATTCATAAGGGAGCTAGCAAAGAGCCAGAGGTGATGGCAAATGTGGCATTTTTATCTATGGTCTCTTGTTGGTGTCACTCAGCAGGGGACCAGAGGGGTGTCAGTGCCAGTAAAGCACATCCCCATCAAGCTGCAGAAGCAAGAGTGTTTGATGCTTAAAATGCAAGATGGTACTTTTGAGCTTAACTGTACCAAAACAACCTAGCTAAGCACGAGGTCAGAGTAATGAATGACTTGAGAAATACTTTGTCATGAGCAATACCTGAACAACAGAGCAAGACGACTTTGCAGGATGTAGACAAAGACTTATCAAAAGCTCATTTATCAGGAATGAATGCACCTGCTTGCCCTAAGAGCTTGACCTCAGTTTGCTATAAGATGCAAGCTATTGGGAAGCCTGAAGAACAGAAAGGCCAGTTTGTTTAAAAGTACATAAAAGCATTAGATGAAAGTCTTATGAAGAGATGAGATGAAGAGTAATTTGTATCTGAGAGATGAAATGAGAAGAGACTGTGAAAACCTTCTGATGAACTCTGAAGTGTACAGAAACATCTTAACTGCTCAAAGCTCAGTAGATGATGCTGTACTCTGCAATGAATAATGGTCTAAAGCACACTACCAAATACCCGGGATGTTTTTCAGGGCCAGAAGGTGTTATTTTGTTGCCAAACCTGCAACCCCCCAACACACCCCCACCCAAACATGCATTTCACTTGCCAAAGACAAGCACCCAGAAAAAACAGCTCCATTACAGGCCTACAAAGTGGCCTGGGGCAGATACCTGCCAGCTGCTGATATCTATTACAAGGAAACCTGTAAATTAATATTAAACATGGCAATTTCATTTAGGATTATGCAAATTTGTTCCAATTATAGTCTCCTAAAATGAGGGGAACAGGGTATAAATGTCTGTAATTCCTATATGGTTCATCAGTATGTATGTGTATGCCCTCAAATTAAAACCAATTCTGTGCTTAAACCTCAAAGCTGTCCAATGTCCTTCGGACTAAGGATATGACTGAAATGTCATAATATTAAGAGATATTTACATAATGCATAATGAGAGTGAGAATTCCTATAATTATTTTAGGAAACAGTTTATTACTTATATGAGCAAAAATTAAGACAGCAGTACCTCAATGAAAAATGACTTGTTTTATTTCAGTATAAACTGGAGATTCCTGTCAAAATAATGTTTATTACCTTTCTTCTTGAGGGTCCATGATTTTTGTTTTACTTACTTTGTTATACTTTCTTTCTTTAATAGATTAATGAAGTTCTCGTATTGATTTTTGCAAGTTACATATTTAATGTGGTTACATGCTATAATTTGTCTCTGTCGTAATGGACAGAGGGTGTTTTAAGCAAGTGAACACCTTATAGTTTGTGCACAATCACAGTGTTTGTCCTCTGGATTATCTTCCTGAAGCAGTCCCATGTGTTTCTTTTGTGAAGTTGCTGAATGTACTTACTAATTAGTCTGTTGACCTTGTGCTCATCATTCAGTGCTTTTCATATGCATACATTATTATTTTATCCTTTAATTCCCTCTTTTCCAGCACTGTAAACACAAACAAATTATTCTCTTTTCCTGAAACAAATGGTATTGAATACTTTTGACACACTGTATCTGAAATCTTAAAATAAGATACTGCTATCTTTCTTTTTTTCTCTTGTTCTACAGAAATGTTGAAAGAATTGAACCAGCAACGACGAGCGAAAGAATTTACAGACCTGAAAATAATTGTTGAAGGCAAAGAGTTTGAAGTCCATCAAAATGTTCTAGTTTCCTGCAGCTTGTATTTCAAGGACCTGGTGAAAAGGTTTGCCTCTCTCTCCTGTTGTTGATCCACTCCGTTCTTTTCGTAGGGCCCATTTGTGTGGCTTTCTTTACCTTCCGCTTCTCTTGCAGGTGTGAAGACAGAGGCTCCTATCACAGGGCCAGTAGCCATTCCTTCTGTCCCTCAAATGAATGTTTCATTGTTGAAAAAGGTCAACACTTATCCTGCCCTTTCCATCTTCATGGACTAAATGAGAAAATTTACATTTTAATGCATAAAAAAAGTTCCATGACTGGGGATGTTCTTTTTTTTAAATGTATTGTAAATGTCAGAACAAAATGGATGAAATTTTCCGTAATGCATCAGGCATATCAGATTAGCACTTCACTCTGCCTCTCCCTTCAAGTGTTCAGAGTTTGTAGCATTAGCCGTCCTAATTCATCTGCCTTGATTCACCGCCTGCTCGTATGAAAACTCACACAATGCTAATTCGCAATTCCACACAGAGCTTTTGGTAAGAATAAACACAACCTCACCGCACCATAGCTGTTCTTCTCATGTTCTGTGGAACACTCTTTTGCTCTGGCCTTTCCTGTGCAGGTCCTATTGACTAGCTTTTTGTATGGTGTCTGGCATCTTTATCCCAGCTGTTAAACAGCATCTTAGCTGCACACTTGATGGGTGACGCATGTAATATGATTATATGTTTATATGTGTTTTACTTCAACCTTAAAATCGAGAGTGAGGTTGCTATCTGTTGCTAAACACACATCTGCAATAGCATTCTAAGTAGATCATGTAATTTCACCAGATATCACCTTGTTTTCCACACAGTGCCACACAGACAACTAACAACAAGCCCAAAACCTAAACCTGTGTGCCAGGTCTGCACGAATAAGAGGGGGCATCTCCCAACTCTGTGATGCAGAGATGACTTTACTGATAATAGTTTTTTAAGATTAAAAGCTTTTAGAGGTGGAAGAAATATCGATTGTGAAAATGTCACCTTGCAATCTTTAAGATCCATGATAAATCGTATATATATGTGGTGCTTAGGAATACGTACTCTGATATATGTACGAAATCACTTCCTGGATTAAGTGAAAGCTGAATGTGCCATTAGGGGTGATTTACAGCTCTACAAGAGCCTCTGAAAGCTTGCTTAACAACAATTATTCAGATGAAGCCAGACTAACTTCTACCATAGGATTTATAAAACCCAGCCACTTCAATGCTGATTGTTTTTTTATTAAGGTTATATTACACAATCAATTCATCTAATTTCCTCAAATCAAATTTAATTTGCTTATTCTAACGCACATATCAACTTTGGGCTGTTTGATGTGGCAGTTAGATGTGAGTTCAACAAGGTTAAAAGGACCCAAACATTAGGTACCTGAACATTGACTAGTGCAAGTGTAACCACAGAGTCAGCAAACAGAATAATGTTAATGCCAATTAATACATTAAGCTTTGTGAACACAGCTATTACAGTTCCCCTACAATTACCCTACAGTTCCTTAAGGGCAAATCTGAAGTAGAACTTTGGCCCCTTAGACTGTGAGTTTGGTCTGGGCCACACTATCTCGTGAGCAGCAGCTATGAAAATTGCATTACGAGCAATAACAGCGAGTGTAGATTTGACTCTATTCTCAGTGGAGCACAAAATGTGCTGATACATCTCTCAAAAACGAGTTCCAGTGCCATTTGAAGGTTGAATGGGGCAGGAAGCTGTCTTAGAACATGGTTTTCAGTTTACTTTAATGTCAGCATACCAGAATATGGTGATCATTTAGATACTAAAGGTTGGTTTACAGCTAGGTTCAGTCATTCTCTTCCCACATAATGACTGTACCTCACAGCTACACACTTTATATATACTGGAAGGTGCGTACCAACAATTGGCTTCAACCATATCTTATCTAAATTAATGGCAGTTTCATATGTTATATTTTAGAAAATATGAAACCCTTTCCATTCAGAGAGAAAATGAGCTTAACAGTTACTTCAGAGTTGTTTTATATACTATACTCAACCCATCATTGCCCATTGTTCTGTTATTAAATGAGTCTTCTAGACTTAATTGTAATTTGCAGTCTGCCAATTTAGATGCTGCAATTCTGAGATCATCCAACTGATCATTGAGGACATACACTATAATGTGCCCACTAGACAACATTTGAGATTTCACTTCACAGTGTGATGGAGTCTTTCATTAAGCAGATGTTCTAAACTGGGTCTTATTTCTCTCTGACTGTAAGCGCGTCCCCCACCCGTGCTGCTCCAGATATTTTGCCCTTTTAAACTCGGCAGCATTTACCTCTTTGATTTTTCATGTCGTTCATTTGGATTTTGAGCAAAATGTTGATCTTTCCAATCTTGCATGATTTTCTTATTTTCTTATTTATGTGCATTTCAAACCTCGGTGGGGAAAGTGAGCTCATCATTGGCTTCTCATCAATCATTGAAATGACATTACCAGAGCATGTTTGCCCAGCCATCCCTGAAGAGCACCTACTGTGTTCCTTCTGCTTAAAGAAAAGCTGTATATAAAAAAATAATTACCTCCTTACCTCGTTTAGCACATCTGCATTCAGATTCTCATACATCTGCCATGTAATGAAGGTAGGAGAGAGAGTCATGTGTTGGAAATTCAAATCTCCCCAGAAACCCCCTTGGTTTGTTCATTTTGGTTAGTTTATAAATGAGTATTTCCCCCGTGTCCATCCATTAGCTCTACCATTATTGTCACTATAAGGGAGTAATGATGAGGACTGTGCAGCCCCCACTCTCCACTCCAGCTTAATGGGTCTCTTCTGCCATAGGCACATATAAAGCCAGCATGCAACATTCACCCACTACTGTGAAATGTTTCTTTAGGTTTGTCTGTGTACAAACATTAAGCAAAAATAATCAAAACATACACATACATCTTCATGTTTCATTAAATGACTAAACATTTTCATTGAAGGAAGGAGTGAAATTGTTATACAACTAGTAGTTTCTGTTTATTTGTAGAAAGTTTCATGTCAGTTTAGTCCATCATTGCAGTCTTCAATGGCTTGTTTTCAGTAACCTCACTCGGTAACCTCACTACTTGGTCAGTTATGGTTATGGTAATCGTTTTAGTCAGAGCAGAATAAGAATATGCATTTTTATATCCATATATTTTCCCTAGCCCAAGATGTGTTCTGCAGTTGAGAACAAAGTGATTGTTTGACTGCTAAAAGCACAACTCTCTTCCAAACACACAATTATATATAGATACTGTGTTCCTGAATCTGTCAGTTGAAATTCCCATAACTGAATGAATGATCACGCAAAGGAGTCTGCTGACCTGACTAATTTGAATTTTTTTCTTTCTCTCACCCACATCCTTACACCACTTGATCGTCGTCGGTCACGTTTGCCTTTTTCTTTTGTAGTCCTCCTATTCCTGCACTTACAACTGACAGCAATAAACTGCATTTTTTTATTTGTTTTTTCTTTTCAGGAGTAACATTCTTGATTTTCCAGCCACTTCGAGATTTACCCCTCACCTCACACAGTACCTTCTCCCCCAAGTCAGACCTATACGATGACTAATACATCAGTTCATACCGTATCAGTCCCACAGGCTATGGTGGACTTTGTTCTGACAGCAGCTGAAAGATGCTTTGACTAAAGCCAGGTCCCAGTCATGGAATGGCCCATCCCCCCACGAAGGTTGGCTGCTGGCTTTGTGTGGCAGGACTGCCTCTCCGCTGTTTCCCCTGCCCCAAACCCCTCCCTGCTTTCATAGCTCCCTGTGCATCCACCTACCTGTGATTGCCATCATCTGAGATCTGTCTGTCTGCCTACCTGTCTTGTCTGTGTGTCTTCATATTTATACTGATATCCAAAATGAATTCCTTTGTTTACGGTGATTAGAAGAGCATCACCTCAGACCGTGAGCAGACAGCATGCCCGTTAAGCTCTGGCGTAAGGCCAGCGCAAACGCTTGTGTAAGCTCTGTCCTTTGTAAGTTTGCACAGAAACATCATGGGAAGTGAGGCCAGAGGAAAAACTCATTACAGCGATTTTTATGTCACTGCCAAGTCTGTCAGCACAGACGTTACAGCCCAGCTGGTGTCATGGCTGTTGGTAGCCACATGCCCTTTTATTAGAGTGTCACAAATTTTACGCAGTTTTGTTTCAAGAAGTTGTTCGGAGCAGCTCCGGCTCTCAGCACTCACTCAGATAATAAAAGGTTGTAGCCCTTTACCTGGAGTCCCTGAAGACAGTTCCCCACGCTGTGCTGAGTCTTCGCTTGTCACTCAGCTCTGACGAGGAAAACTTGGCTGTGGGTTTCTCCTAAACGAGCCCGATTAGCTTACCAGCTACACTGCCCCACCTATGTGCCTTTACGAATGTATTATGCATGAAGATGCATAATGGCCATTTGAGGTTTCACCTCAAGCTCGATTTCCCTGAGCCATTCTCAGAGTCGAGCTGCAGCCCTTATGGTTCCGTAGATGGGTGGTTTTGTGTGGGACTGCATGGCGGGGACTCACTCACTGATGCGTTGCTCCTTGGAGATCCCACACAACAAGCTACCCCTCTAATGCTACCCCTCCCCCACCTACCCTCTAGATCAGCTGGCGAGAGGCGGATTGGTGAGAAGATGAAGCTAACGATGAAGAACATCGGTGCTGACGTCCTGGAGCTGTTGCTGGAGTTTGTCTACACGGGCTCACTCATCATTGACTCGGCCAACGCCAAGACCTTGTTGGAGGCCGCAAACAAGTTCCAGTTCAACACCTTTTGCCGAGTCTGCGTCTCTTTCCTGGGTAAGTGATTGTGGCTCTGCCCCTGTGCCACCCCTCGTCTTTAGATGTATGCAGGAAGTGCTCCTCTTTGGGCTGGGTGGAGGTAATTCCTGGGCCTGCTGAGACCATTACAGTCATTTCACTGCTTTTTCCAAAGCAGTTGTCCTCCATCGTTGGCCAGACGTTGTGGTTACTGTGTTCCATAGGTCTGCCACAGCCATGTTCATGAATAATTTCCTGTAATTTTGATTCCCATAGTGCCTAGTGTGGTCAACAATAAAGATAATGAAACATAAACATCCATATATACAACACATTTAAGACATATTTAACACATTAAAGGCCTTTGGCAAATTTTTATGTATGTTTTTGGTAAACTGGTGAACCATGTCTTCATTATCTTTTTTTCCTGGGTTGCACTGACAGCTATTTCTCTCTTCCTGACACACGCTTCTGCCGGTTGATTGACAAGTAGGCACCACCCTGGTGTGGATTGAAGTTATTAGTACACCGATTCATCGTTATAGTCATCATAATGCTTTCACGCTAGCTGTCAGCAGACCCTAATATAATCCCACTGGGACTGCTCATGGTAAATCTTGCAGAAGTAATCACTAGTAATTTAACTGCTTGTAGATTTGAAATATGCTAGTCAGACATCGCTCTCTGTCACAAGCAGTGAGGATTCGAGGATTTCAAGCAAACATATTTTAGTGTGCAGTGGCAGCTGTGGCAAGCATATCAGTAGACTGGACTCTGTCTCCTGCACTTTTTATGCATGACTGCTATACTGAAATATTGAAACTGTTGTCCCCTTTGAATGCATAATGCCTCACTCACATGCTAGGTGGATTTTTATTCCTTGCACATAATTTTCATTTTAAGCATTGTGAGCGGATCTGTTGGCTTTATTTTAAATAATGTGCTTTTTCAGGCGGCTGTTAAGAGAGAATGAGGAAGTATTTTAATCCTTAGCTTGATATGCCACATGTTGAAAGTAAAGTCAGAAAGTCTGGAGGGTGCTTGGAGGCTTGGCAGCTTTCTTTCTTCCTGTCTTTCTTTCTCTCTCTCTCTCTCTCTCTCTCTCTCTCTATCCTTCCCTCCCTCCCTCAATGCTTCTGTCATTGCCTACCACTGGGATAAGCTACTCAATATCTCATGAATTCCTCAATTGGTATGAAATGACACTCCTGTAGGCATTCGTTGCATTAACATGCCTACCTCGATTTTTAAAACATCACTTTATTAAAAACACCTTGCGGTATAAAAGGGTAAAGTCTATAACCTGTATGTTGTGTGTTGATTTGGTGTCAGCTGCCCTCTTCATCTCCAGTGGTTGCCAGTGTCAGACCACAGGGATGCCGTTAGCTGGATATTTCACAGATGTGGACCCCACTCTCGAGCTCAGCAGTGACATTGATGCACTGACATTAAATAGCTGTGACACTAGACACCACCAGTGTTGCTGGTCCAGCAACTTGTAGAAGCTGAACACCCACAACCACGTTGTAGAAGCTGAACACCCACGACCAGGTTGTAGAAGCTGAACACCCACGACCAGGTTGTAGAAGCTGAACACCCACGACCACGTTGTAGAAGCTGAACACCCACGACCACGTTGTAGAAGCTGAACACCCACAGCCACGTTGTAGAAGCTGAACACCCACGACCACGTTGTAGAAGCTGAACACCCACAGCCACGTTGTAGAAGCTGAACACCCACAGCCACGTTGTAGAAGCTGAACACCCACGACCAGGTTGTAGAAGCTGAACACCCACGACCAGGTTGTAGAAGCTGAACACCCACGACCAGGTTGTAGAAGCTGAACACCCACGACCAGGTTGTAGAAGCTGAACACCCACGACCAGGTTGTAGAAGCTGAACACCCACGACCAGGTTGTAGAAGCTGAACACCCACGACCAGGTTGTAGAAGCTGAACACCCACGACCAGGTTGTAGAAGCTGAACACCCACGGCCGTTTTGCTTCTGCAGAATGTTTGAGTACCCACACTCCCTTCAACATCACCGATTTCTCCATTTTAGAATAATCCTGAGCACACATGAAATTATGCAGTTAGCAAAAAAGTGTTAAACAAATAAAAACATATTTCTTATATTAGATGACAGCTTTGCACACTTGTGAAACTCCTTCAGCCAGCTTTGTGTAGCAGCCAGGAGGAAAGAGCTTTTCCACAAGTCCTAAAGAAGCTCCCACAGATGTTGAGCACTGTAGGCTGAGTGAGGAACTAAAGCTCCAAAGCTATATATATATATATATATATATATATATATATATATATTCTACACACAACACACAGGGGTATGTTCATCCAACTACCAGCCAATAATCTGCTTCTGCACAACATGGAAGCTCCTGTCAGACATTGCAGCTCAGATGAGTGTGCACATGGCTCATTGCACGAGCGGGGCCCAGAATGGCATTGGCAAGAACATCAGAGGAGCCAAGCAGCAGCTACTGGAGGATAAAACAGTCACTTGAGACTGAAAGACCAGACAGACCAATCTGTGCATCACCTGGATTGACTGTTGACTATGTAAAATGGGTCTTGGAATGCTTGAGGCTGTATTACATCAACAGAACTCTAACACTCAGGGCTCCTTCATCAAGATCTAAATTGGGCTCTGTAAGATAAACCTAGAGGCCAACCTCAGACCAATATCACGATTCACCATCAAGGTATGCGGCAGTTCTGCATAGGCACCTCAATGAAATCATCATTATGAGTTTCTACGGATAACACCTGATTGGATC